>NC_134723.1:40308750-40617500 GCF_049634645.1 Pelodiscus sinensis | reverse complement strand
CCTCCCATTCACTGATGCCCTGTACCTCAGAGATTCTGCCTCAGTGATGGGCAACCTAGGTTAGAAAGTGGACTGTACGAGTGGCCCTCCATCTTAGTGGGGTGCAAGATTTTCCTAACCAAGATGGTGTCCCAAGACAGGGTCATTTTACTAACTGCTCTTGCATACCTATAATTTGTGGGGTGTGCCAAGTGAAGCATAGCAGTGCTTTGATTGGATTCAGTGGGAGCACGTGGCTGTCAGTCAGTTTTGTGTGCAGTCAGCACGTACCCTCACTTCATAGGTCCTTGTTTTATGTGTGTACTAATGGTTGAAAAAAACTACCTGAATCAAAAACAGTGGAATCTGGCAACCTTGCATGTGGGCAATAATAAACAAAATGTCTTTCATGCTACACATAGAACCCTGATGGGTTGCATGCAGCCCACAGTCTGCAGAATGCCCACTCCTGCACCTTGCTGCCTTTCCCTGAGCTTCTTCCTTAACTACTGGCCTGCTCTATTCCTAAGGGTTTGCCAGCCTGTTTACTCCCTTTTCCCAGTGAGTAACCATAAGCTACCCGCCTCTATAGCCCCTGAATGCACCTCCCTTCTCCCAGGGAGTGATGTAGACTACCTCCCTATAGCTTCCCCTGCTTCCAATTTCCTATGTTCATATAAGCCGTACCTGTTCCCACAGAGATGAGCTTCCCCTAATTTAAGCCTTTCCTCCCAGACCTTATTCTCCCAGATGGCAGGTTAATTGAGCCTCCAATTCAGTTGTTGTGGGGACGTGTGGGGAGGACATCCATCGGTAACAGGCATCCCTGGGTTACAACCTGCAGCTGTGCCCTCAGGCCCAGCCTGGACTCTCATGACGCTTTTCTGGTGACAAGAGCAAATACCTCCAGATGCTACAATCACTCAGCCACCCGCATACAGCCACACACCCAGCTAAATTGCATGAATGCTCTCTCAGCGACTGATAAACCATACAGAGGGAGACTCCAACAAATCCCCCTCCTTAACCCTTAGCCTTGCACCCCCACAAATGCATTGTTTTTTTAGACTTTCAACAATGCTTCCTTAATTAGTTCACCACTTTGTCAAAGGAAGTGGATTTGCACCTGCCATGTGAGCAGATTCCCCCAGCACTTCAGGCAAACTAACAGGGAAAGATAAACATTAAAATTAAATAATGATGAATTAATAATTACATGTTTAAATAATAGTTAAATAAATTTAACTACAGAAAGATATATTTTAAGTTATTATAAGTGATAGGCATAAGTCACCTTTGATAGTTATCTAAGAAAATAAAAAGTAAAAACCACTATCAAAATACCAAATTCCATTAGACTAAGCAAGATTCAAATGAAACAGCTATTCTTACCCTAATGGGTCTCTTAGGTATGTTACAGTTCCTGAATGCCCTCCTCAGCCTGGGGCAAGTCTCATTTTGAAGTATTCTTGTCTTCAGCATAGTTGGGGGAAGACAAAGGTGAGTTCATGATGCTACTGTCCCTTATTTTATACTCAATGTCCTGGTGGGCCTTGCACAATTGAGCAATCCCCGTTATGTGATGCTTACTCTTTTGTTTACAATTCCTCTGCTGGTCAATGCCTCGAAGTGGTTTTTTAGGGTACGTCTAGACTACAGGCTTTGTCGACAGACACTGTCGACAAAGCCTCTGTCAAAAAAGAGCTAGACTACAGCCAGTTCTGTCAAAAAAGCAAGCTGCTGTTTCGAAAGAGAGTGTAGACGCTCTCTTTTGAAAAAGCACAGTGTGGACGCAATAGCGCATTTTTTCGACAACTCTGTCAAAGAAACGCGTTATTCCTCGTAAAACGAGGTTTACTGCCATCGACAAAACTGCTGCATTCTGTTGACTTACTGTCGACAGAACTTGGCAGTAGTGTAGACGCAAGTCCGGTTTTCTCGACAAAACCCTGTAGTATAGACACACCCTTAATGTCCATTTGGGCGTGGGTCATCATCTTTGTTCTCACTGGAGAGCTAGCAGTGGGTATCTTCCAAATTCCCAGCATGTTTCAATAACAGATTACAAAATCTTAACTTCATACACACTGAAGAGATACATATATAGGCTGAACAATGCGGTCCAGCATATGGTACCTAAATGGCATGCTTTGTATGAAATATCATAACCATATACAAATGGTAAATATGGGGTTACAGAGTGCTATTGTGCTACTTCGAGGTTCAGTGAATTACACCCATCACAGACAGGTTGTCACATTTTGTTCTCTATTAAAAAGGGATGTAATCAGGAAGATTGTACTTCCACAAATCTACACTAAATTGTTGCAGTAAAGAAAGTTGTGATCTTGTGGCTATAGCTAGAAAATATAAAGTAAGTAAAGAACAAAAGGAGTCAAACTGTATAGGGAGTTTTTAATCCTGGGTATGTCTACACTACATGGTTCCGTCGACAGAGCCATGTAGATGAAGGTTGTAGACATAGCAAAATGAAGTGGCAATTTAAATAATCGCCGCTTCATTTACATCAAAATGGCTGCTGTGCTGCGCTGATCAGCTGTTTGTCGGCTCAGTGCGGTACTCTGGATGCTTGGCGATCGACATCAAAAGCCTTTGTCGGCCGCCCCGGTAAACCTCATCCCATGAGGCATAACGGGGCGGTTGACAAGGGCTTCTGATGTTGACTGCCGAGCATCCAGACTACCGTGCTGAGCTGACAAACAGCTGATCGGCACAGCGCAGCAGCCATTTTGATGTAAATGAAGCGGTGATTATTTAAATCGCCACTTCATTTTGCTGTGTCTACAAAGCTCATCTACATGGCTCCGTCGACGGAGCCATGTAGTGTAGACATACCCCTGATTTCAGTTTTATTTTTAGTTATATTTTACCTTTTTATTTCCACACAATCACATTTTCAGAAACAAAATCCTTGACATTTCAGTTACATGCTCATAGCGCATACTTTTAAGCTGTTCATGTTTTCATCTCTTTTGACCTTTCCATGTTTTTATGGTTTTCAAAATCAGCTTTGTCAAGTTACAGAAAATAAACGTTCATATAAACCACACATGATGGTTTGGAAGATGGATCAGTGGAATATGTTCATAAAAATCCATCCAGATTTCAAATGCAATAGTTGAGTCTTACCACAAGAGGACACTCAAAGACAGTTTGTCTTGTAAAGTAGTCACTGTATTACAATATTAAAATGAAAAATAATATGGAAAAATGAGGAAATACATATTTGGTGGCAGAGTGCCAATGTCTCCCATACATTTCATTATGTTCTAGAATAGATAATATATTTTACTGTAATGTGGGATGCGCATATGATATGATGCTAGAAGGGTAGTTATAGACTTGTTTAGGACTAATGATGTTTGAGCACACCCCAAGTAATCTGTAATCAATCCTAATAACGTCTGCAGGCAATCTTTTCCCTGATACATTGCGCTGGGGCATTTTTAAGCTGTACTATAATGGTTAAATATTTCTTAATAATGGAAACAAACCAGGATCTAGACTGCTCTTTCATAGTACAGGTTGAACCTCTGTAGTCTGGGACTCTCTTGTTTGGCAACATCCGTAGCCCTATCAGCTCATGGATGCTGCTGGACCAGAGAGCCTCAGTGGCAGAAGTTGCAGTAGCTGGGAGAGAAGCCAGGAGCTGTGGACAGGGGAGCCCAGCTGGAGCTGATGGCAGAGAGTTAATGTCCCTGGGCCAGAGCCTGGCAGCCAGGAGCAGAGTCCTGCAGGGAGCTGGAGGCCTATGGTTGGGGTAGGAGATCAGTGGCTAGAGTTAGGGGCTGGAGCGTCTGTGGCTAGAAGCAGAGCATGGTGGCTGTAGTGGAACCTGGAGGCCTGCAACCGAGGGGCTGGCTTTGACCTCCCCTGGTCCAGCAAACTCCCTCGTTTGGGACTGGTCAGGTCCCAAGGATGTTGGATCAGGGAGGTTCAACCTGTAATATATTCATAGCATATAAGGCCAGAAGGGACCATTGTAAAGTCAGACCACTTGTATCACACAGGCCATGCAAACACCATGAATGAAAATCTTGTATTCCAGGTGATACTTGAACTCATAGCCCTGGCATTGCTCCACCCAGTACTACTTTATAAAACTCATGGACTAACAGATTGTGCCAGTGGAGCACTCCTCAAGTACAAGCTAGTTACTATAGAGTTATCCAAAACCCTCAGTCTTCATGTCAAAAGTGGAACACTCCTATCTTTCCTCACAAACACAAGAAAACACAAAGGCCACGATTTCAAAACATGGGATGCTTGGTATTTAGCACCTAAGTTTAGAAAAACTATTTTTCTAAGAAAATCTGTCCAAAAAATTCTAGAAATGCCTTGCAAAAGTGAGCTATCCTTGCGTCTTCCCAATGGCAAGCATGGCACTGTGGTTGAACCCTGCTTTACTTTTCCCATTTAGGCACCATTAAATTCATGTCCACAGATTGGAGCAGTAAAGAACCAGAAGAAAGTAATCAAAATAATTGTCTCCTTTAATAAACCCTCAGGGAAGGCGAACTTGGAAGAAACGTTCAAAGGCCCTTCCCTTAGGACCCAGGTTCAGAACTTCCAGACTTTAAGTTCAAAAACAAAGTCTCTGCATCTGGTCAAGCTAGTCTTCCAGAGCAGGGGAGAGCAGCATCCCTTGCAAACTTGATGGTTTCTTCCCCCTCCCTCTTGTTCCTGTTCAATTAGACCATCCTTAAAAGAGGCAGAAGCCCTTTTAATTGCATGCTGACTGTTATGTTTGAGAGTTCCTGTCTGTCTTTCAAAGGGATAGGACTCTCCTTTACCAACCTAATGTGAAAACCAAGTTCTAAAAGGACTAAATCTGTATCTTTAAGGGCCCAAAGTCCATGTTGTAAATGGGCAGTCAAAACTGGTAACTCTCACCAGGACTTCTCAGGCAGCAGAAAAGTGTATATGCTGTACAGTATCTGAAGTATCACGGAATGATGTTTCAACCAAATATAATCCCATAGAAATGAACAAAACATATTTTGATTCTATAAAAAACCACAACAATCCATTAAAATGTACAGTAATGACCAAGAGAAACAGTATTTAACATCAGTATCACTGCTATTTTATATCATGTTCCAGCATCACTGCAACATCAAATTCTCCTATGTTGAAGCTTCTATAACAGTGCCGTTGCCCAAGGAAAGCTCTAGGCCTGATGACCTAGAGCTAGTTGAAGTATACTAGTGACATTCTCAGGAACTTTGCAAACGGTTTGTAATTATTACCTATGTATTCACCAAAAGCACCTTCCCCAAATTTTTTGATCTGGACATGAAAATATTAGCTAAATATCCTTCCATCTGGACTGCAAAAAGCACTTAACCAATGACACAAAAATACAATTAGCTAGAGTATTCAGTATTAGTACTTATCCCTTCAGTAACAAGGCTCATGAAAGAGTACCAGCAGTCTCACTGTTACTCTCTGCCAGCAGAAACAATCACTGCAATATGAAAGCAGGGTTTTATGTGCATAGAACTGGTAAAAGCCATTGACCCCATGAATGGTGCTTCTTCTTTCCATTTTGAAAAATGTGAAACAGAACACGGTGGAGAGGCTAGCTGCCACAAGTACATACAGTAGTCTCTGATGGGTACACTTTTGGGTTGGTTAGCCCCTCCCAATGCTCTTGCTGCCCGTTACATCCACCTAGCTAAAAGTTTGTGCATGTGAAGGCTTGTCTTCACTACCAGGGAGTGCAATTGATGCAGCGGGTGTTAATTTAGTTGGTCTAATGAAGACCCACTAAATCAAAGGCAGAGGCCTCTCTAGTTTACTCTGCTATGCCACTTCTCCAAGAAGAGTAAGGTAAGTTGACTAGAGAGCATCTTCTGCTGACGCAATGCAGAGAAGACATTGGGTAAGTAGACCTAAGGTATGTCACCTTCAGCTACATCATTCACAAAGCTGGAATATTGTAACTTAAATTGATGTAGTGGTAGTGAAGACAAGCCCATAAGTCTCCTTGAGCTGACATACATTTAGATTGAGGTTACTGAATGTTTTAGCAAAACTCGTGTCGCTCTTCTTTATAAAACATCTTTTGCTTTTGTTCAAATTGTTCTTCAAATTTTTGTTCAAATTGTTGTCAAAGCATCCAGTCCGGCTCTGGAGTTTGGTTAGCAATTCACTCCTTCTAAAAGGCTTGGCAATTCTAGTGTTTCGATGTCAGATGTTACTATTGATTTTTGTTTGAAACAAGTATCACTAAGGGTACGTCTAGACTACCGAGTTTTGTCGACGGAAGTTTTGTCGACAGATACTGTCGACAAAACTTCTGTCGACATAGAGCGTCCAGACACATTGAGTTCTGTCGACAAAGCAAGCTGCTTTGTCGACAGAACCCCGTAGTCTGGACGCAACCCTACAGGCAATAACACCTTCTGTCGACAGAACTCTGTCGACAGAAGGTGTTATGCCTCATAAAATAAGGTATACCAGCGTCGACAAAACTGCTGAGTTCTGTCGACGTTATGTCGACAGAACTCAGCGGTAGTGTAGACGCTGGTATAGTTTTGTCGACAAAACTCCCCTTTTGTCGACAAAACTCGGTAGTCTAGACACACCCTTAGAGAATCATTCTTTTTGTAGTAAACATTTTCAGTACTTTTACACTTCTGTACTGTACAGAGGTATATGTGTGGAAAAATAAACACCTACATTTTATGAATATTCTAATATTACAATAGGCTATCTTCAGAATCATCCTGGTCCCTCAGGAAAACCAATGGAGGTCAAGTTCCAAATTCTCCCAATAGGGATGTGTGGAGGTGATAATTGAGCAATGGGAAAAGCAGGTGGTTTAGTTATGCATACTCATGGATCTCATGGGATCTGCTGGACATACAAGGACATCCATTCAGAGATCCCATGCCTCTGCGCCAGCTCCATCCTGTCTCATCTCTTCTGCCCCGAGACCTTGGCACTATTTGACACTGTCCAACCTGAATGAATTGTGGGATGATGTTACAGAAGATAGTCCACTAGGGCAGGGAATCTACATGTAAGCACTAGAGGAGATTGCATTGTGATCACATGAGCAGACTTCTACTTTTCCTCATGACTCTCAGATTATAACTATTGTAAAGCTAAGGTGAATATCTGCATCACAGTTACAGTGCTGGGCTGAAATCCTGGCTCCATTGAAGTAAATAGGACTTTTGTCATTGATTTCAATTGTGTCATCACTTTATGGTACAATCATGCTTCAGAGCCTAATCACATTCATAAGTGTGCACCCTTTGATGATTCAAAAAGTAATCCCCTATTCTGTCAGTTTGCACTGATGATTACAAAGCCATATCTTCAGTAAAGAGAGTTAGGTGACAATCCCTGCCCTCTTTATTGAATCTTTAGCACACAGAGCAGAGCTGCTAGAGAATCAATTACAATACATAATTGTATTTGGAAGCAGGAAGATTGTAAGAAGGTCATAAGGACCTCCCACACTGACATTAAACAAAAGGGAGGGTATTGATGAAAGATAGCCTATGAACAGTAAGGAACAAGCATAGTTAAGCAGAAGAAAGTAATTTTAACTTCAGAGAAAAAATTCCTTTGCGGGCATGGAGTGAGGGCGATCAGACAGGAAACAGACATATGGATTCCATACCAGACTTCTTTAGGACATGCGGAATGTGGCTGTTACCAGTCAGATGGTCATTTGGAGAAACTGAACAGTTCCTAGTAAGAGTCAGAGTACATCAAGGCTTGGCACTAAGCCCTTTCTTGCTCAATGCTCCTACAGAAGATGTCTGGAAAGTGGAACTCTGGCACGTGTTCTTTTGCAGTTGATTTAGTGCTTATGAAGGAGAGCAAAGATGAAGTGGAAGAAGATTTCCAGAGGCAGAAGTGCATGTTTGAAAAAATTCACAGGACATTCATCAGAAGTAATACAGAGTATATGGCTTGTAGCTTTGATGATACATTGCAGAAAGACAAAGACTTAGTCTGGAGGGCCAAGTCTGGAGGGCCAACTGCTACCAAAGATGCTAAAATTCAAGTACTCATGTTTGACACTATAATGGAGAACTCAATGAACTTATAAGCAGAACAGGAAAGGCATGAACTAAGTGGACTGAAGTAAGTGGTGTGAACTGCAATAAGAGAATACCTAACAATTGATAAGAACTACAAGACGGTAATTAGACCTACTTTTTGTATGGCTCCAGAATGCTGGGCACTGAAGAAGCAACAGGAGTAGATACTGAATACAATGAAATGAAAACATTAAAATGCAAGCTTGGAGTTGCACAGGTGGACCAGGTTTGGAGTGAACAAATTAGGGGAAATGTGAGGGTGGTATCCAAACGAATTTTATTAGCTGTGAAGTGTCTGATGAACTGTTTCAAGACTGACTAGAATGGAGAAGTCTTTTAAGAGCTGACCTCATATCAATGGGTCTAGGAAGAAAACAAGGAAAACAGCAGCAACTAAATAACCACGATTTGAGATTTCCCCCTGTAATTGTTATGCTAATTGATCTATGTTGAATTAATCTTCATTATCATGGTTACCTCATAGCAGCCAACCTGCTGAAACTGCTGGCACGTAAAGCATGGATGTTTGGATCTAAACTCCGTATCCACTGCTTGAACAAGAGAGAAAGGATATCATCTGATAGTGATTCTAAATAAACAGGCAATAGATTTCCTCTTTAGCTCTCAATCATAAAGGAAAGATCCCTTTTCCTGAAGATTTGTAACCTTCTTTGTGGTTGCTTATCTCCTAAGAGTTCTTATTTGCTTGGGCAAAGTTTTTTTTTTAAAAGGATGGTTTTGTATCTTCTGAAAAAGTCCAGGTTTAATTTTTTTCTTCTTCCAGGCCATAAAATAGAACACTTTTATAACCTTAATAAAAATAGCTTACCCAAATTCTCTTTCTCCATCAACATGATGGTTTCAAATGAAGTCATAAAGCTGACACACTGATTTTCCTGTCGTGTGTGTGAAAGCATGCAATTAACAAGCGATTATTCAATTTGATTTAGCATTTTTCCCAAACCCATGACATGAACACTCCAATTTTTAACTCAAGTCAAACAAACTAATTATACCTTTTAGCAGACTCAGGCTGTGTCTAGACTGCATCCCTCTGCCGAGAGAGGGATACAAATCAAGCACTTCGGAAGTGCAAATGAGCCCGGGATTTAAATATACCGGGCTTCATTTGCATACTCACGTTCTGACACTGTGCCGCTCAGGCTTAGTGTTGAAAGTGAAAGTAAAGTGTAGCCATGGCTCTGCCGACAGTGGGGAGCTTTTTCGGCAGCTCCTATAGTCCTTTGGCAGAGCCACGGCTACACTTTACTTTCACTTTTGACACTGACCCTGATCGGCACAGCGTCGGAACATGAGTATGCAAATGAAGCCCGGGATATTTAAATCCTGGGCTCATTTGCACTTCCGAAGTGCTTGATTTGCATCCCTTTCTAGGCAGAGGGATGCGGTCTAGACGTAGCCTCAGTGCTGAAGATGCTTTTGCCCTCTTTGAGAAGCTATGGATGGGTACGTCTAGACTACATGCCTCTGTCGCCAGAGGCATGTAGATTAGGCTACCAGACATAGGAAAATGAAGCGGCGATTTAAATAATCGCCACTTCATTTAAATTTACATGGCTGCCGCGCTGAGCCGACAAACAGCTGATCAGCTGTTTGTCGGCTCAGCGCGATAGTCTGGATGGGCGGGTGTCGACATCAAAGGTATTTGTCGACCACCCAGGTAAACCTCATCCCAGGAGGCATACTTGGGTGGTCGACAAATACCTTTGATGTCGACCTTTGACCCGCGCATCCAGACTATCGCGCTTAGCCGACAAACAGCTGATCAGCTGTTTGTCGGCTCAGCGCGGCAGCCATGTAAATTTAAATGAAGCGGCGATTATTTAAATCGCCGCTTCATTTTCCTATGTCTGGTAGCCTAATCTACATGCCTCTGGCAACAGAGGCATGTAGTCTAGACGTACCCGATGATTGATGCTTGAAGGTTCTGCTTCAGAGATGGACTCATGCAATTAAATGAAGATTTTTCTGGAAAATTGCAATATTCAGTGCATTTAGGTATTTTTCATTGTGTCTCTATGAGATTTAGTAATAGGGGTTAGTGGAACATTTTTAACCCTGTTAGGCTAATATAAAACATGCAAAACAGGGATCACTTTCTTTCCAAGTAAATGGTGGTTTTGCTTTGTTCTGAACCACAGGGTTTAATGATAACAACAAAGCAGATGATTGTGTATTGCATCATCTGTAGGAAATGTAATGAAATAGCTACTAGAGGAAATGTTTATGATGATCATATTGAACTTTTTTGAGAGGGGTTAGAAATCAGAAACAATAACTTCTTGTCTCCCAGGGTAAAGATATGCTGATAGCATTAATGACATTGTTTCAGCCAGTTGTTGTTGGATTAGAACATGTACTGCCCCCCCCCAAAAAGGAATTTCTCTTAAATCTAAAATCAAGATTCTCTCTTTTCACCATAGGTTTACATTATAGTGTTTGGTGATCAGACGACTTTTAAGCTATGGGTCTTGTGACGGTATTTGACACATCTGCAGTCTACAGAGAGTTTTGGTCCTGCTTGTAGGGGAGTCTACTCTTTGAGAAGTATCAAAATATAGTATGTAGTATTGGGTAATTGATTGCTCTTACAAGAGGTGTTATAGGATTGTAGCATTCTATCCCTCCTGTTCAGTGTACATAAGAGACCACGAAGGGAGACAGTGATTGTGTTTGTTATAATAATGCCATGAATATTCTGATAACACTAAGTTTTATGGGCTGGATTTATGCCTAGTTGCCCTGGCTCCCTATACAATGCATGAGGAAAACGCCTAAAAAGGAATTCAGACTCCAGAAGGCTGAGTGAGGAGTTGCTTAAGCTAGCCAATAGGAATACCAAGGAGAGAACCTAAGCTGTGTCCCTCAAAGGGTATTAGGCTGGGCTGGAGGAAGGCACCTCTTTACACCTAGGATTAACAGCCATGAACAATCCCTAGCTGTTAAGCGCTTAAGCCAGGTTAGTGTTTTTTCCACAATGGTGGCAATGGTAGTGTCCTTTTACCCAGTAATCCAGTGGTTAGAACACTCACCTTGGAGCTGAGTTCCTGCTCCACAGAAGGCAAAATGGAGATTTCAACTTGGGTCTGCTACATCCTACTTAAACCACTGGGCAACTGGGTAAAAGCTGGAGTGAAACACCAATGCCTCCCTCTTTTCCAGCTGTTTTGTGGGTCCCAGTCCTGCAGACATGCTCTAAGACAGCCTTTAAGTACACCTGCCGGACCAAGCCCCAAAGGGAAGATAGGTAGGGGAATGCCTGATTTGTGAATCCCTCTGAGTCTTAAGCACTATGCACATGCCCAATTGCTGAAATGTAAATGTCATGGGTTCTTTAATGGTGGAAAGAGGGAACTAGGGAATTTACGTGCCTACCGGGTTAGCAGACAGCTGAGTGATGGTATTGTGAATGCCTCTGAGACCTGAATGTTGGCATTAAGCACATAATGGGACAGATAGCCGTTTGTTTTAGTTCACCGTAACTGGTTGAGAGTGCAGCTTGGATGAGACTAAATTGACTGAAGCTCAGTATGGAATAAACCAGAGCTGGTTTTGCTTGGTTTGGTGGAAGCAGCCAGAGGAGATGGCAAAGCTCTTTGACTGCGGAAGTATATACATATTTGCTAGTATATGTCATGATCAGGGCCCTATTGAATCTTCATATGCTTCTGGATGTCCAGAAAAGAGCAAAGATTAAGAATATTTTTCCCCAGTCAGCAGTTGACTAGGGCTATTGCAGCCATTTCCGTTGCGTGCAATCCTTGCTTCCATTATCCATGTTCTCCTGAATGAACATAAAGAATGGCTATACTGGCTTGGACCAATGGACCATCTAGCCTAATATCTTTCAATGGTGGCCAGTGCCAGATGCTTCAAAGTAAATGAACAGAACAGGGTAATCAAGTGATTCATCCCAGTCATCCAGTTCCAGCATCTGGGAGACAGAGGCTTAGGGATATACAGAGCAGGGGCTGTATTCATGACTAGCTTGGCCAATAGAAAGACCTTTCCTCCATGAACGTATTTAGTTCTTTTTTAACCCAGTTATACTTTTAGCCTTCCCAACATCCTTTAGCAGTGAGTTCCACATCTTGACTGTATGTTCTTTCAAGAAGTGCTTCCTTTTGTTTTTTGCATTAATACTTTGCATTTATCAACATTGAATTTCATCTGCCATTTTGTTGCCCATTCACTGCAGTCTGCTCTGGACCTAACTATTTTGAGTAATTATGTGTGTTCTGCAAATTTTGCTGGCTCACTGTTTACCCCCTTTCCCAATATGTGGAACAGCACTGGTTGTAGTACAGATTCCTAGGGGATGCCCCTATTTACCTTTCTCCATTGAGAAAACTGACCATTTATTCTTGCCCCTTTTTTTCCTGTATTTTAAACTTTGTTGATATGTGAGGGGAATGACCTTCCCTTTTCTCCCATGGCTGCTTAGTTTGCCTAAGAGCCTTTGGTGAAGAATTGTGTCAAAGCCATCTGAAAGTCCATGTACACTATAGCCACTGGATCACTCGTGTCCATGTTTGTTGACCCTCCATCAAAAATTCTAATAGATTGGTGAAGCATGATTTCCCTTTACAAATACTGTGTTGAATCTTCCCCAACAAATCATTTGTATCTACATGTATAATAATTCTGTTCTTACAATAGTTTCAACCAATTTGACTGAATTAATTAGTACAAAAATGTCCTACATAGGGTTCACTGGAAGCATCATTGCAAAATTCAGCTGCCATAATGCAGAATGCACTGTGCTTTCTGAGTGACACACGTTACAGCTCTGCACCATAGCCTGCATTGACTTGCAATTCATTTCCAGATACATTTCAAGGTTTGTGCTTTGTCCTTTCATTCTCTAATCCTGCAGCTGATCAGCTCAGATGCTTTTGCTTACAGTCCAGATGGCAAAAGCTTCTCTACTGAGGGCCCTCAACCCTGATATTCACTTCACTTACGTCCTACACATGCACTTGCTCCAAAAGTAACCAGATTTGTTGACTTTCAGGGACACTAGGAAAGTGTTTACCCAGGTTTTCTCTGAGGAGGTGGGCGGAACAGAAAGGGTCTTAGCTTTTACAATTTTAGCAGTTTTTGGTGGCCTTCTTGTGACTGTATCAACTCTGATATATTTTGTAATATGTTTTTAATATGGATTGTGTATAGACTTAAGAATTCCATGAAAGGTGCAGTGTATAAACACACACGCAAAACCCTGTCAAAAGCAGCATGACATCAGCTTCTGAAGCTGGAGTGTCTATATTTTGGGACACCTCCCATCCCCTGACTTTAAGGGCCTATCTTTTGAAGAACAACTGACATGTGAGACACTAATTGGGTCGATGTCTCCATGACTGAATGGCACATGCAAATACCATTTCTACTTAAAAATCATTTTTGAACATTAAGAAATGTGGGTGTTTAAAATGAGGATGAAAAAATGTTTTTCGTGAAATCCGAAGGAGGGATTGCGGTATCATAGTCCAGCTAAGTACTTTGCACACCTGCCTCTAATTCACCCTATGGTCACTGAAAAGTCATGAAAGCCCCACATTTTCTAAAGTGGCCATTAATTTTGTAGCATACAAAGGAATGCTCACATCTTTGCTTATTTTAATTTTCTTAGGTGAAGATAAGTTAAATATGCATTTGATTAATTGTGGTGCTTTCATGCAATATGCAAATCACATCTAAAAAAACCTGGTCTAAATAGTTACCTTTTTGTTAAAAGAAAGTCTAAGGATAAGCATGGTAAATTGTCTTTTCTGGCAGTTTTGTTGGAAGACAGATTGCAGTTTCTATTTACATTAAAAAAAAAAAAAGCCCTGCAATTACAATAAATAGGAATGATCAAGGGTGGAGAAAGTCTGGAACATCTGCAGAGAGTCTCAAATTTCTAACAAATATGTTGATTTTCTGATGCAGTATTTCTTTTTTATTTACCATCTATGTTTCTTTTGAACTCCTTGGTGAAAGTGTCACACAGCTGTAATTTCTCTTACTGCCTTTGGCCTTCCATTCCACCTATTACCTCAAAAAAACAAACGAAACAAAAGAAATGCATCCACGGCTTCTTTCAGCTTTATCTCCAAATAACTTTACTTATTCTTCCCTTTTGTTTTTTAGTTTTGCAGCAATCAACTTCTTTGTGTCTCTCTCACACTTTAGGCTGTTACTAGTAGTAATCATGTTTATTATGGCAGTGCCTAGGGACCCATTGTTCCAGACACTGTACAGAATAGTGGACGGTCCTTTTCCTGAAGAACATAGTCAGAATAGAAAAGACAGAAACTAGCTAGGAGAAGCTGGTAGAACACACAAGAAGAGTGACCAATATGATTGTAGGAAAAGTCAAGTTAGTTCTATGTTTTTAGGGGTGGTGGAGGGAGGTTGTGTGAGATGGGCTTGGGTTGAAAGGGGATAAAATAAATTGAAAGAAAAGGGAAGGGAGAGGATTAGCCATGATCTTGCCCTCAATATGCCTTAATCATTTATCTTCTCTTTTATAATGACCACAATCTGATCTTCTAACCCTTCCACTTGTGCCTGCATTCTACAGTATGTAGAACTCCTACACATCCCACTTCCCATCGTAAGGATCACTTCTGTAATGTGAACCAAAGGAGTGCTAAACTCTAGGCATTTCCACCCTAGCCTTTTACACAGAGCATGTCCCAGATAGTACCGGGGTATTGGAGGATAAATATGATTTCTAGGTAATACAATACATTCCTTTTCTAAAACAGGATATGTTTGTAACAAGGGTGATTAGTAAAGAGTAAATAGTAGGCTGCAGCTGATTTCCGGACTGGAAAAGAGCCATATTTTAGAGTATCACTTTGCCATCCAAGGAACAAAGATTTTCCTAATCAATACAGAGTATTTGTTCACTATTTAGGACTTCTATGGATATTATCAAAAGGAATAATCAGAATGAAAATTTATATGAACATCTTACACTGATGGATTTCAGAATTCACTAAAACATAAACGCACATTTACTTCATAATAGAATGCACAGTATTTCCCTATTACCTTCATTTTACAGATGGAGACATGAAGACATAGGCTAAAAGCTATGTTTGCAGATGTGACCACTGATTTTAGGTGCTCACCTTGAGACACTTAGGGTACGTCTAGACTACATGGCTCCGTCGATGGAGCCATGTAGATTTGTTTGTTCGGCAAAGGGAAATGAAGCCACGATTTAAATAATCGCAACTTCATTTAAATTTAAATGGCTGCCCCGCTCTGCCGATCAGCTGTTTGTTGGCAGATCGGGGCAGTCTGGACGCTCCCCTATCAACATGAAAGCCCTTTATCGACCTCCCTGGTAAACCTCATCCTACGAGGCATAACGGGGAGGTTGATAAGGGCTTTCAGGTCGGCGCGGGAGTGTCCAGACTAGCGCACTGAGCTGACAAACAGCTGATCAGCTGTTTGTCAGCTCAGCGCGGCAGCCATTTAAATTTAAATGAAGCCACGATTATTCAAATTACAGCTTCATTTCCCTCTGCCAATCAGCCTAATCTACATGGCTCCATCGATGGAGCCATGTAGTTTAGACACACCCTTAGAGAGAGTTTGACAGGGGTTCTGAGCACTTGCAGCTCCTACTTCAAATAGCTGTTGATGCTCTACACCTCGAAAGGTCATAAATTAAGTGTCTCAAGTTTTGTTACCCAACTTGGGAAATGTAGAATTTAAGGTCCTATAGGAAGACGGTAGGTACAGCTAGGAAAAGAACCCATGTCATATGACTCTAGCCTGTATTTCATCACCAGATCATCCTTCCCTCTGTGATCCCTTCTTTGTCTCTAGTTAAAGCACATATGCTGTCTGTAAAGTATCACTAATTAGAGGAAGTATAGTATTACATGAGAGAAAATAAGCACGAGAGGAAAATATTTATGCCTTGTTGCTAAATTTATCTCAGAACTGGAAGCCACAAGGTGGCATAACAAATTAGGAAGTCTGTTAGATTCTCTGCTCATGAAGATCCGGACTCAAATGTAATAAGTCACTTTGGCAGCTTGTTTCTGGTGCAGAGTGACATGTTTTGAAATTTTCTCTGTTCTAGGCTAGAAGTAAGGAAAATAAGCTGACTAAAGAGTTCCCATTGACCTATGATGCAAACAAGATTTCATGCACCGAATGGCTTGCTGATCTGGGATTTTAGATGAGTTTGAAAGGGCAGACTGTAATAGCTGGCCAGGTCCATATTTATCAATAGGTGCCAATGTGATTGACTGTCATTAGTTATCATAATACTGTAGTTTGCTTACGTCAGATTAGGATAAAAAGCGGCTAAGAGGAAATCCTCAACAAAGCCAAAGTAACTATGCTGATTTATGCCAGTTGAATATCTTTTGTGAACTATGCAATTGATATATGGAAGAGCTGGTTTCATCACAACATTTTGCTATTTTTTGTACTATACTTCTGCTTGAAAATGTAGTTAATACACATCATTTTCTGTGTTAAAAATTTTGCTTTGAAGTCCTAAAGCACTGGAGTTCTTAACCACAAGAGCCATGAGCCATGACTGTACAGTCACCAGCGAAAGCATGGAACTAGTAGACTAGGAAAAAAACCTCTACAGACTCCTCCCCCATGAACCAATCCCACAGACCTTCTACATGCTTCCCATGCTAAACAAACAAAACAGACCTATCATGACACTTTTACTGTAGGAATATCAGGACTTGTAGGGTGCGTCTTCACTGCACCATTTTTTTGAGATAACTCTAGTGTTATTTCGAGATAATAATGCCAGCGTTTACACAGCCATTCCGTTATTTCAAAATTATTTCAAAATAACGGACGGCTTATTCTGAAATCTGTAAACTTCATTCTGCAAGGAATAATGCCTATTCCAAAATAGCTATTTTGAAATAAGGTATATGTGGATGCTCCACTGCTGCTATTTCAAAATAGCCCCTTACCAGGGCCATTCTAAGTTATTTCTCCCCAATGCCTCCTGCGGCTCTAAATCGAGATAGCATGTCTACATTAGGGAAGTCTGCCTCAGACTAATTTTGAGGCTTCCCTATAGTGTAGGCGTGCTATTTCAAAATAAGCTATTTTGGAATAACTATTCTGGAATAGCTTATTTAAAAATAAGCATGTAGTGTAGATGTATCCGTAGAAACCATTTTCAAACTACCCACCACAAAAAGGTCCAGCTTCCTCCAAAACACAACTGACTTCCTCAAGGAGCACTGCAAAATTAACAAACTCTTATCAGAGTATCATCCCTGCCTAGATGGATTTCACCTTCTTATATACCAATATCCCTAAACATGAAAGCATTGCTGCCTGCCTCATGTCTACAAGACAATGGACAACACTGAGATATGCACCCCCAAACATATTGCCAAACTTGTGCATTTCATCCTCATCCATAAACAATTTACATTCAACAGCAAGTACTTTGTCTGACCTATAGGAACAGTCATGGGTACTAGGATGGCTTTCAGTATGCCATCCTCTTCATGGGCCACCTCAAGGACGAATCTTGGGACAAATGCAACTCAAAACTATTGATATATCTGAGATATCAGTCATATTTTTATCCTCTGGACTAATGACCTATACTCCCATATGAATTTCCACCACAACTCAACAACTACCACCCATCCACCAAACTCTTTCTAGAACAAGGGTGGGCAATAAGTGGTCTATCGGCAAGATGCCCATGGTTAACCCCTGATAAGCCATCTGTGCTTTATTTACCTGCACGTCCATCAATATGGCTGCTTGCCGCTCACATTGGCCTCAGATTGTCATTCCCAGTCGATGAGAGCCCCGGGAAGTAGTGCAGACTGGGACACCGCTTCCTGCAGCTCCTATTGGATTGGAATGGTGATCCATGGCCAATGGGAGCTGCAGACATGTAGATAAATAAAGTGCTGACACCTCTAGCTTATTGCACCAGTCACACACCAGCATCAACTTCCTGGATACCATGATCAACTTCAGCAATAGAATCCCATAGTCAACTATATACAAGAAACCTATTGGTCATCCCTCTCACGTTCATAGATTCAATAACCACAAACTAAGAACTCTGTTATCTATAGCCAGTGACTCAGATAACACAGAATATGCTCTGAGGAAAGAGACTAGAATACATGCCTTAATACCCTTAGAACCACCTTCACACACACAAGATACTCCACTAGAGATCACATCATGAAACAGCCCACCTGAATATCTGGAGAGAAACTGCTTTAATACAGAAAATAAACCTTTTTACTGCACACCCCTAGTTGTCACCTACCATACCCCACTAGAACCCAGGCAGAGTATTAAACATTACTCATTCGGGACCATACATCCTGAAAAATATTTTTCCTGAAAACCCTCTTCTGGCCTTCAAACAGTTCCCCACCATTATCAAGATCATCATGACAATTAAGCTCTTAACAGACCAGGGCCCACCAAATCAAGCATCAGACCCTCCTATAACAGTTGCAAAGCCTGCAGACATATCTCCATTGCTAACAATAATCAATATCTCCCACAATACACCTCTCAAAATCCAAAGGTTGAATGCATATCTGTCACAACACACACCTCATCTAGTACAATGAAAGTCCAAACAACAACTATGTGGGTGAAACCAGACATCACTATGCTCTTGAACAGGGGTGGGCAATAATTTTTGTAGGAGGGGCCACTTCACCAATGTGGGTGTGGTCAGGGGCCAGCCCCGGAAGGAGCGGCGTCTTAGGTGGAAGGGCCAGAGCCTCAGGCAGAAGGGGCAGTTCTCTCTAGTCACCACATGCGGGAAGGAGGAGATTACACACTCTCCTGTGGGGCGGAGGAATATGGGAGATCTCCCTATCCCTGCCCTTTGTGCGTGGTGCCCAGAGGGAACCAACCAACTGGTGGTTCCTTCTGCTGCCACGTGCCTCTGGCGGAGGGAGGAGGCTTCTTGCGATCCCCCACCCCCAGGTCCCAATTGGGCTGGGGGTGAGGGAGTACATGAGATCTCTCCCCCGCCACCCTGTCCAGCTAGGGTGCTGGATGCCTAGAAGGAATTGTCCACCCTTGGTGAGGGCAAGAGATTTCTCATGCTCCCCTGCCCCTATGTCTCGATTGTCATGGAAGTGGGGGCACTGTAGGATGGGCTGCAGGCCACATCAAACAGTTTGGCAGGCTAGATCTGGTCCATGGGTTATGTCTTGCCCACCCCGCTCTTGAATAAATAGACACATTAGAAAAATTAGAGGACAAAAACACTGCCTCACACTTTTCATAAAATGATCATGCTATCTCTAACCTCTCAGTCCTTGTTCTCAAAGGAAACATGCACAGCACCTTCAAAAAATGACCTGGGAGTTGAGGTCAACTTTGTTAGATACTAAAAATTATGGTCTTAATAACGATGCTGGATGTATGGCTTATTACAGCAATATGTAACCCTCTATCCCTTCCCATTTTTTTTCCTGTGAGTGCAAACATGTTAATTGACCACTTCATCTTGAACTGTGCTGGAGGATCGACGGTCTGTTGATCAGTCCTCTGGGTTTTGATTTACTGGGTTTAGTAAAGACCCACTCAATTGAATGTTAAGTGTGCCCCAATCAGCGCAGGTACTCTTGATGTCACAATGATTAAGGGAAGTCAACAGAAACTTTTCTTCTGTCAACCTCCCTTTATGGGGCTGCACCAGAAAATCAGTGCCAGGTATGTCAACTCCAGCTATGCATTTTACATAGCCGAAGTTGTGTATCTTGCATCTATTTTCTCCACCAGTGTAGATCTGGTCTTAGAATATGTGTTAACTCTTTATGCTAAGTAATCAGCTCCACCTTGTTTTTAGCGGTGACCTCTGAGTACGTTTCCCAGACCCGAAGAAGAGCTGTGTGTCACTCAAGAGCTTCTTTCTCCAGCAGAAGCTGGTCCAATAAACGATATTACCTCACCCATATTGTCTCTCTAAATAGGCCAAATCTCAGCTCTGTTCTCTGTTTCATAGCTCCTTATAGTTCACTCATTCCCACTGAGAGCAATTCCAGGTGAAGCACCATCCAGTTCTGGTGTCCTCCAAGCAGAGTGGGCTAGAACCACTAGGCTACTTGCTTTGTCATTATCTCTTATGGTGTGTCAACACTACGTCTAGGTCTTCACTACACCTTTTTTGGGGGAAAAGGTATGCAAAATGCGCTCCACATTTTGTGTACCTTTTTCCGATTTTTTTTCAGAAGAGGCTTTTCCTAAATGTGGCCCATCTACACTAGGCCAAATTTCAGAAACTCTCCCTCTTTTGGGAGATCCCTTCTTCCTCGTAGAACGAGGTATACAGAGCTCCCCGAAAGAGCACATTTGCTCTTCCACAAAAAAAAAAGTGGAAAAGATATTTTGGCCTTGGAAAGGGTTCAGAAAAGGGCAACTAAAATGATTAGGGGTTTGGAACGGGTCCCATATGAGGAGAGGTTAAAGCGACTGGGACTTTTCAGTTTAGAAAAGAGGAGACTGAGGGGGGATATGATAGAGGTCTATAAAATCATGAGTGGTGTGGAGAGGGCCGATAAAGAAAAGTTATTTATTAGTTCCCTAAATAGAAGAACTAGAGGACACCAAATGAAATTAATGGGTAGCAGGTTTAAAACTAATAAAAGAAAGTTCTTCTTCTCACAGCGTTTAGTCAACCTGTGGAACTCCTTGCCAGAGGAGGCTGTGAAGGCTAGGACTATAATAGAGTTTAAAGAGACGCTAGATAATTTCATGGAGGTTAGGTCCATAAAGGGCTATTAGCCAGGGGATAAAATGGTGTCCATGGCCTCTGTTTGTCAGAGGCTGGAGAGGGATGGCAAGAGACAAATTGCTTGATCGTTGTCTTCGGTCCACCCTCTCTGGGGCACCTGGTGCTGGCCACTGTCGGCAGACAGGCTACTGGGCTAGATGGACCTTTGGTCTGACCCAGTACGGCCGTTCTTATGTTCTTATGTTCTAAACGTGTTCCCTGGATGTGATGGAGTTTTTCCGGGATACCTTTGGTATCCCAGAAAAACTCCATAGTCTAGACATACCCTGTGATAAAATACCCACACCATCCAGTCTCAGAGCTTAGGTCATGGCAGGGCCAAAAGTAACAGTACAGACTTTTGTGCTCAGGTAGGAGCTCAGGCTCTGAGTCCTCTCCCCCCTTGCAGGATCTCCAAATTCAGGTTCCATCCTAAGCCCAAACATCTACACAGCTGCACAGGCTCAGGCCCACAAGCCTGAGACAGCTCACTCCGGCCAGCTGTGGTGAACCATGCTTCCTAATTGCAGTGTAGTCATAAGTACTAGCACTTCAGATGTATTTAAAGTAAACATCTAATAGAATGTGACCTTCTTCCTCTTTCCCTAGATGGGCAAGCTCTGTTATCCAGTCAGAACCCTTGAGTTAACTATCCATTCTGATATACAGTACAGAAACTTCATACTAGTGACAGATCCAGCACAGCATTAACCATTAAGGAGCTATCCCCTGTTTCTAATAAGGATTAGAAACACACAAAGCATATTAATTAATTCATTGTTCATGTAACGTGTAGAATACATGAAATGTTTCACTTTATGTTAACACTCCCCCCAACCTTTTTCTGTTTTCCCCAGAAGGTGCTGTTATTCACACAAAATGAGTTTCTGTTTAAGATGTGCCAGAACCGACTCATTAGGTTTTTCTTTATTCTGACCTAACTTTATACTCCCACAGAGACGTTACTGACATCTTTGTAGCAGTTCAACATTGAGCCTCATGGGGGTGCTCTCTCACCTTAAATGAATGTTATGACATCATATCATGCTGAGAGTGCCTCTGTAGATTAGAATAAAATGGTGACATATATTGTAAGAAAAAAATTGCTTTCCTCTTTTTTCCCTTTCTTTTTCCAGAATGTTCTTTTACTTTATTTCCCATAGGAGCTTATGAACATTCTATAAGAAGCTTCACAACTGAGAATGGCTTCTGCAAAAGGAATCCTTCAGATAAAAAAAAAAAAAATTGGTAGAATAATTGGAGACCATTACTGGCTGAACATTCAAAGTAAAGAAGACTAGAATTCTGGTGTACTATATCTAGTTTCTATGCCAGGAATCTTTTTTAAAGCATTATTTTGGATATTTGTAACACTCAATATAAAGGATTTGTGCTTCTTCAGGTTTTATTAGAGAAAAGTACAAACAATACACTTCAAGGACCAGAATTACACATGCATGAATCCGGAGTTCACTGATTTCAGTGGGGTTACTACAGATTTACGCTTATTTGGGTAACTGAGGTAAGCAGCTGGCCCATGGTTTTGAAAGCTGACCTCCAGTGCCTGATTAAGACAATGTTACCTGTCTGAAGTCCTTTTACTGATTTCCCATTTATTCCACAGCCTCTCCATTTCCCAGTTTTGCAATCAGCTGCTAAATATGGAGACTTATAAATTAATAACTATTATAACAACTCTTAGAGCACTTCCAGCATTTTCAAAGTATTATAAAGACACAGGATAAATATTTGAGTTATATACATGTCTTCCTTCACTTTTCTTGCTATACAGGAAAGAATTTAAGCACATTGTTACTTAAGTACTCACACTAAAGTTGCATAGAAAAGCAAAGAGGATGCATAAATATTCAAGTAAATGGAGCTATGTACATGCTTGTGTGCTTAAAATTAATCAAGTGTTTACGTGCTCTGTTGGCCTGGGGCCTATAATTTTTGTTTAAGTAAGCACTTTTAGCCTTTGGGTAGGTGGGGTTTTGTTGTATAGTGTAAAACCTCTAACATTGGGATGGTCCTAATGGTATCAGGACATCTGATATTAAGTTGAGGTCATGTGCATACATCTATTAGCACCGTCCGTGTTTTCTGAGAAATGTTCCTTTTGGGATTACATTTACATCACCCAAACTTGAATTTATTTTAGGTGTTGACACAAGTTCACTTAGTTACTTTGGAACTAAGGGAGAGTTAAAAGGAAATGTGGAAGTGAAGGTGGCGAGGGAAGAGAAGAAGATGGTTATGTTTTGCAGCTGTTACAAAACTGCAGATTCATTTTCATTCTCTGGAAATCCCAAAATGGCTCAGGAAAAAAAAAATCCAAAAGCACTTCTGAAATCAGCATGTGGTTAAGAATCTCGGCTAAGTTAGAAAAAGAAAATGTGTTTGCAGTGTCATTTCAAAGCATGCTTATTGGCACCTACTAAATAGAGACGGGTGAAGGCCTGCTTTCTCTGTCATGTCACAAAGGGCTCCTTCCTAGTCTCCCTCACCCATCCTGACAGACAGGGGTTGCTAAGTTACAGGCTACTAGTGTGACAATTGGAAAACACACACAGCAAAATCCGCCAAAAGTGCCTGAGCATCACAGTGAGGAGGAAACTGCAGCTGAAAAAACAAAGAAACACCTGCAGCTCCAGAGTGTAGGTCTCCTGAAACTTGTACTGCAATAGGCAAGTTTTATAATTTCTCAATTTCAGTTTAAAAAATTAAGGGCCATTCATGTCACCAGAGCTGCAGTGATTTACACTGGCTAAGGATCTGGGGTCAAATTGTCAGATTCACCTAAGTGACTTAGAAGCTTAAGTCTCATTGCAAACCGGGGTAGCTTTCCTGGGCCCCTGGGCATGGCGGGGGAGTGGGACAGCATTGCACTCCTGGAAAGGGTGGTGCCTTGGGCAGAAGGGGGAGAGCCGGGAGCAGCCAGCCCTCTGCACTGTATGGAGTGCGGTGTGCCCTCACCAGCCTTCAGAGCGGAGTGTGCCCTGTGGCCCTCTGGTGGCAATTTAAAGGGCCTGGGGCTAATGGCAGTGGAAACTGGGGGCCCCAGGTTCCTTTAAATTTTTGGGCCCTGGGGCAACTGCCCCCTTAGCCACCCCCCTCGTTGGCAGGCCTATCGAAAACCCACAGGGTTTAGGCTCATGTTACTTTTGAAAATGGAATTTAGGTGTTTTTTAACATTTTAAACATGGACTTAATTTTCTCTTCTTCGAGAGACATCCCTGTGGGTGCCCCAGAGCAGGTATTAGTACGTCCCAGCATCACAGACTGGATTCTTCACAGCAGTGCCTGGGGGCTGCACATGCGTGGCCTGATCACTCTCCCTTCAGTTACTTTTTACCATCCCTGGTTTAAGATTGAGCTGAGTAGTGCTCTTCTCTCTTTGTTACATCTTTAGATAAGTAGTTGTATTTTGGTTATTTCCTTTTCGTTTATCTTACGCCTTATCCAAGTTCATCATCTTAAATTAAAAACCAAAAAAACCCAACACCCATTTTTTCTCCAAATTGTTTCTCCCTCTTTACTGCTGTTTCTGTTCCCTGTCAACAATGCTGGGGTCATCGAGCTTCAAATGCTGTTATAACAACTGGCAGAGCATAACATCCAATAAGTGGGTGCTACAAACAATCCTCTCAGAATACACCATTCCTTTTCTCTCTATCCCTCCCTCCCATTGCTCTACCTTGTCCCCTCTTCAGGGACCATTCTCACAAGGCCATCTTAAGACAGGAGGTCAATCATCTCCTCCAATTAGGTGCTATAGAAGTGGTCCCACACTAATATCAAGGGAGTGGTTTTTACTTGCACTATTTCCTCACACAGAAAAAGAATGGAGGATGGTGCCCGATTTTGGTTCTCAGAGCCCTCAACAAATTTGTAAAGAGGCAAAAATTTAAGATGGTAATGTTCACGATCATTATTCCCTCTCTGGAGCTGGATGATTGGTTTTCATCTCTCAACTTTCAGGACACCTACTTCCATGTTACTATTCACCTTGCTCATAGGTGTTTTCTCTGCTTCACCCTAGGTACCCAGCACTACCAGTATATCATCATACCTTTTGGACTCTCCACGGCACTGAGAGTTTTTTTCCAAAATGCTTGCAGTGGCCACTACCCACTTGAGGAAGCAAGGCATCATTATCTATCCTTATCTCAACGATTGCCTCATCAAGGCAAGAACCGAGCATGATTCTCGTCAAAGCACTTACCTGGTCGAGGTATGCTTCCACTCCCTGGGCCTGTTAATAAACGAGACAAAGTGAGTGCTTACACCTAAGCAATCCATACAATTCATTGGGGCATAGTGCGATTCAAAAACCGCCATAGCCCCTCTACCACAAGACAAGTTCTTAAAAATCCGTGACTTGGTTCTCAAGCTGTGCCTAATGCCATGAGTCACAGCACATGACTGCCTTCAGCTATTTCGCAATATGGCATCATGCAACCCGATAGTGCTAAACACACGTCGCTTTATGTGATGACTCAGGACAGTCTACAAGCCAAAACTTTACCCTCTCACTATAATCCTGTCTATTCCTTTGACAGTAAAAAGTGCAATACTATGGTGGACAAAAAACAGAGAATCTATGCATTGGTATCCCATTTCAAGCACGAGAACCTGCTGCAGAAATGACCATAGACACTTCCCTCACTGGACGGGGGCTCACATGAGGGACTCCACAACTCAGGCCCTATGGCCACCAACAGAACAGGCTCTCCACATCAGTGTCCCTGAACTCAGAGCCGTATGGCTTGCTTGCCAACTCTTCTTACCAGAGATATCTGGAAAGTCAGAGTATACACTGACAACATCGCCTGTATGTTTTATATAAACAGGCAAGGTGGTGCCCGTTCCCATGCCTTATGCACGCAGGCTATTGTCCTGTGGAACTGGTGTCTCACCCACACTATCACCATGAGCGCATGTCACCTTCCTGGGGCCTTAAATACCACCACCAATGCAATAAACAGAACCCTACCACAGGAACCTGAGTGGCAGATAGATCTCAGGGTTCTCACCACAGTCTTCAAGCAATGGGGATTCCCTCTGATAGACCTTTCGCCACAAAGTCAAACAAAAAGTGTCTCCTTTATTGCTCCAGAGCCGGCATTGGCAAAGGCTCCCTCGGAGATGCTCTCATTCTCAAGTGAAATCATCACCTATTATATGTCTTCTCTCTGATTCCCCTCCTCAACAGGGCAATTCTCAAGATAAGCGGGGACAGGGCGAGGATCATTCTCGTAGCCCCATGCAGGCCTCAGCAGGAGTGGTTCTCCTTCCTGAACAAAATGGCTCTATGTCCCCATGCAACCCAAGGATCCTATTCCAATCGGGGTTCCAGACTCCACACCCACAGTTCCTTACACTGCACCTGAAAGCTTGGTACCTAGATGGCTCTCAGGGATAGAGCTATCATGCTCAACTCATGTATAGAACGTTCTTCTACATGGTAGAACTCCTTCAGCTCGAAAGACATATAGTGACAAATGGTCATGGTTTGTTCATTGGGCAACCTCAAGGAACATTTCTCTGGAGACTGCCCCGTAACTTGTGATATTGGATTACTTATCTCACCTTAAACAGTCACACCTCTCTATCAGCTCCATAAAAGTATACTTGGTGGCTTTCTCAACATTCCATAGAAAAATTGATGACACTACAATCTTTGCACATCCAATGACAAAATACTTCCTAAAAGTGCTATACCCTGACGCAACCACACCCCATCAATCATAGCACTTACACTTGGAGCTAAACACCCATACAAAATCTCCGTTTGAACCTATGGCCACATGCTCACTCCTCCACCTATCTCTAAAAACTGCATTCCTTGTGGCTATAACATCAGTCCGCCAAGTAGGGGAGAAGGCTGCCCAAATGGTAGAGTCTCCATATATGATCTTCAAAGAGAAGGTGTCTCTGTGCACCCACCCCACGTACCTCCCCAAGGTCCGTTCATCCTTTTACAGCAACCAGATTATTCACCTACCTGAATTTTTTCCCAAGCCTCATGCCAATACCTTCAAAGCACAAATACATACCCTTGAGGTATGCAGAACACTTTCCTTTTACCTCCATAGAACAAGGCCTTTCAGAGCTTCACCCCAAACTCTTTATCTCTATTGCGGAACGCAATAAGGGACAGCATATATAATCTCAAAGGTTATCACACTGGATCTCAGACTGCATCAAAATATGTTACCACCATAACCAATTGCCATCACCTACCTCAATTCATGCCCATTCTACCAGGGCAGTTGCCACGTCAGTTGCCTACCTCCGCGAGGTCCCCATCCTTGATGGATATATCGAGAATATATGTGGTGCTCCCACATGGACTTCAGACCAAACTTTTGGCAAGCACTGTGCACTTTCACAGGGTCCTCTGTTCCACCAGACTGGGCAAGATTGTACTATCCACCGCTTACTTATCTGATCTGAAGTCCCTACCTCCATAGGACAATGCTTTGCAGTCACCTGCTGTAGAGCATCCACAGGACATCTCTCTCTCTCGAAGAGGAAGTTACTTGTCATTAGCAGTAACCGATGTTCTTCAAGATGAGCATCCTTGTGGGTACCCCACTGCCCTCTTTTCTTCCTCTCTATTTTGGAGACCTTATTAACAGGCTGGTTTCCAGGCAGAGAAAAAACTGAGAGGAGAGTGGCTGTGCATGCACAGTCATGCCATGCGGCACCCCCATACCCTGCTCTCTGTGCATGCATAGCCCCACAGGCACTGCAGTGAATAATCCAGTCTGCGGTGCTGGGACGTACAAACACCTGCTTTGGAGCACCCACAGGGACGCTCATCTCAAAGAATGTCAGTTACCGCTAAAGGTGAGACCTCTTTTGGGGATACACTGTTATAAACCGTATTCTACTCCTTCTAGGGGTGGGTTTCAACTGTATTCAAAAACAAAACACCTGGCACTGACCAACAGTCCTACCATCTCAGCACAAGATTAAAGAGTATCTGTGCTTTAATGTTGACCTAGCCTCCTAAGAAGAAAAAAACCTCCTACTATTATGGTCCAGCAAAGTTAAAATACAGTAGTTATGTCTAGGAAAAAGATACCTCATAGAAAAGCAAGAAAGAATTCAAATGAGTGTTAGTAATTCTAGATCAACAATTACTGGCCTCTAAGAAGCAGCAGCACTGTCATTCTACTTATAAATATAGTCCCATTAAATATATTTACATAAAGGGCAGCAGAAACTCCAGAGAGCTCCTCTGATAACTAGAAAGTATTTGGATTTCACCCTGAAAATCCTTGACCTTTACAAGACACATTGGTGCAAATTAAATATCCATTTTATGAAGTTTCTTCATTGTAAATCCTGCATTCCTGTACTAAAACCAAGGAAGAGTGCTGGGGGAAAAGTATAAGCATGTCTTTATATTCCACATGTGGCAATGTCCCTGCAACCTCCTTAAGTTATTTTGTTTTCTGATGATTATTCATCCTCAAAAATATACGGTAGCCCTTTTGGACACTGATACGAAGACCCATAAGGGTCTGGGAGTAACGACACTTCAGACCAATTTTTGTTAAAGCCCATAGCAAATGCACATTTCTGAAAACTATTAGTTGTTTGCCTTCATCTTCCTAGGAAAGCAATAGTAATATTGTATTTTTGCTGTGTTCTTAGTTTCTCCAGTCTTCTACTCTGTTCTGTAAAATATTAGATCCCCTCCTCTTGTCTTTGGAGATCAGTTTTGTCATCAGAGTCTGTGCTAGTCTCCATGCTTAGCTGTAGTCACAGCTGTAATTTTCACTCTTTCCTTTTCCCATAAAAGCCTTAGGTTCAGAGAAGTTGTAGCAGTAAGGGTGATATTGTTCAGTTGTATCCTTTTTTGCATACTTGTTTGGAAGATAGGATTTGACATCCTGGATTAGACCTTTTGTCCATCAAATCTTGTACCTTGCCTGTGGAAGTGCGAATTCTTTCCTTCAGAGGAAGACAAATTTCTCTCCACTATAGTTCACTTAGCCAGTTGGGCTATGCTACAGGGGAGGAATAAAACCTTTTTAGCCCCTATGAAGCTAAAAAAGCTTCTGTGCAGAATGGAAGAGAAGGTGCAGAATGGAAGCTTCTGTGCAGAATGGAATTACAGTTCATCCAATAAGTTTACCAGCAGATTGATTCTACTTATTGTGTACATGCTTTGAAGTTCTAATAGACTCAGGTATTGCCAGAGATGGGGTTGATCCGCCAAGTTTGTATCCAGTTCCAGATCTGAATTTTCTCAAAGAAAGAGACTTTCAGACCCAGGGTTCTGGCTAGGGATCTTTAAATAGAAAGGGGCAGGCTGTGAAATTTAAATGTAGCTACTGGAAAAGTAGAGGGAGAGAACTGGGTTTGGAATGTGGATGTTTGGCTCTTACCATCTCTAATTATTATTAGACATAAGCTAAAATGAAAATATTCATATTTGGATAAGGATTTCTAAAAGTTCAGGGGTGGGATGTGGTGATTTGGTGCTGCGTGTCACGAAGAAGAGGGGCTGTTTGCAAACTGCAATTACAAATCCAGGACCTTTTTTTTTTTTTTTTTTGAACTCCTCAAAAAAGGTATGCTGAGGCCTGGGCTTTTGACTCTAGTTCATCTGCTTGTTCCCTTATGTTCAGCAGATTCTGAAATGGAGTGGTAGCCGTGGGCTCATTACAGCAAGCTTTACCTACAGCATATTCTCAAGTGCTACCTTCCCTCATATACTCATTTCAACAAAGCCCTGCTCTCATGTTGAAATTCTTTGGAAAAACCTGCTTAGCAGGTACAAGTGCTAGGATGGTTCAAATGCCAGTGTTTTAAATATGCTCCCCAGTAGTGCTGTAAGAGGAAAGTGGTATTTCTGAAGCAACTGCCTCTGGGAACCCTGAGGATGCGATAGAGGCACCTATCCCTTCCACTTGCCGTATGACTTGGGAGAGAAGACTGCAGAGGAGCCAGTCAGTGACTCCACTGGGTAGGGGCAGAAGCAGCCAGAACATGGACTTTGGGACATTCAGAGAAACTTCTACACTTTTGAATGGGCTTTCATTGTCCTGTGCTGATTGGCTCCAGCCCTTCCACTCCCCCGTCATTCACCTCAGCTTCACTCCACACCAGCTCTGTTTACGGTGTCCTGCTCTTTCCACCCACAGTCCTGTCCCCTTCCTTTCCATTTAGCTGAGCCCTTTCCAGCTAAAGCCACACCCATAAAGTTGTGGAGTTGAACTGACTCACATGGTTCACACTGGGCGCTGTTCCCCTCCCCCAAAATGTGTCATTTGTGACTAGATGGTAAGCTATTCAGGGGAGGGACTTCTTACTATTGTTTGTGCAGTGCATAGCTCATTGGGACACTACTGCCCTTTAGCAGTAGTGTAATAAACATGATTAATAACTCATCAAGATGGTGGTCTACAAAAGTAATAGGTAACTCAATCTGAAGTTATAATGCTATACTGCCTATTTTTCCCTCCTCCACAGGCATGGCAGTTTGTGCTTTCTAAGGTCTCAATTTTGCAAATGCTTTCTCATGCTCTTAATTTTACTTGCATGAGTAGTTCTAATATGATCCATGGTGGGTCTGTCCTTGGTAACAATGTTCAGCACATATGTACATGTAGGATTAAGGGCCAAGATTTGTTGGGAAGTCAGTCCAGCATGTCATGAAATTAGCTAGGGATGAATCCAGCTCACACAGAGTTGCTCCTTGACACAGAGAAAGCATAAGATGCTTGAGTCTGCAGTTTGATGAGAGGAATATGGATTGTTACTCAAATCTTGAATGTCTTGTGGTTATTTTTGATCCTCTGCATTCTTTTGCTCAGCATATGGCAGCAACACTTGGGTCAGCTTTTTATCATCTAAAAAAAATATTGCCAGCAAAAAAAGGATTCACTCAGCATGGCTGACTCTGCAATTTTCAGCGAGGGTTGATGATTGCAGCCTTTGCCTTCCTACGTATGTTCTGTGCCCATGTCATCCAGACTTCTGTTGAAGACTAAATCACATTAGACCTGTCCTGCTCTGTCTGCGCTAATTCACCAGTTCCCAAACGCATTGGCTGCATCTAGACTGGCAAGTTTTTCTGCAAAAGCAGGTGCTTTTGCAGAAAAATTTGCCAGCTGTCTACACTGGCCGCTTTGAATTTGTGCAAAAACACTGACAATCTAATGTAAGATTGTCAGTGTTCTTCCACAAATACAATGACTCTCCCATTCGGGAAAAAGCCCTTTTGCGCAAATGCTTTTGCACAAGAGGGCCAGTGTAGACAGCTGAGAACCGTTTTGCGCGAAAAAGCCCCGATGGTGAAAATGGCGATCGGGGCTTTCTTGCGCAAAACTGCGTCTAGATTGGCACAGACACTTTTCCGCAAAAAGTGATTTTGCACAAAAGCGTCCGTGCCAATCTAGATGCTCTTTTCGACAAATGCTTTTAACGGAAAAACTTTTCCCTCAAAAGAATTTGCGGAAAATCATGCCAGTCTAGATGTAGCCATAATGTTCCACATCTTGACCTATTACCACTGGTATGTTGTGGAATGGATTGTGTCCTTGTAAGCCACTCATCTCCTAGGTATGGTGTTCTGTCCTCTCTAGTGGCACCGAAACCACTTAGTAGAATCATTAATCTCTACAGCCTTGGCTATGCGATGTGGCTTTTAGCCCATATGGCAGAGGGCTAAAAGCTACAGAAGCCCTAAATTCAATCCCGCCTGCTGACAACTGGGGATTGCTAATGTTACAATCTGACAACTATGATGAATACACCAATAAACACAACTCTTAGGATCTGTGTCTTTCAGATATGTATCTTAACACATGGTATACCTCATCCAGAGTTTGAAAACTCCAGTAACAACTGTTTGGGTGAAGCCCAGACAATCACTCTGAACTCAAATGATCTCACACAGAAAAATGTTAAAAGATTAAAACACCCTATCGCCTGTGGCTGAACCCTTTTCACAAATCAATTATTCCATGTCTGGTCTTTCAATACACATTTTTAAGGGAAACCTGGAAAACATGCTTTCAAAAAGTGAACCTAGAAACTCAAATTTGTAAGTCTGCTAGATACCAACCACATAGATTTGAGAGGGAAACTGGTTTTATGGTTCATTACAACATTTTAGCACATCACACTGCTTGCTACCTTTAACTGTCCCCTTCTAACTGTGCATAACCATCTACCCTCAATTGCCCACTTCAAATAACCACCTCCAACATGCTATCTCTTCTGCTTACCAATCTTTCCTAACTTATAATTAGTTCAGACTCTCTGCTTCCTTCCTCAGACCTCAAGAAGAGCGCTGCATAGCTCAAAATCTTGTATCTTCCACCAACAGAAACTGGCCCAATAAAATGTATTACCTCACTCACCTTATCCCTCTCACATCCAAGTGACCAATATGACAATACCCTATTTATCAGTCCTGTACATTTATGATAGAGCCTTTAGATACTTTATTGCTGGGTTCCTACATACAAGCTTTGCTTTCCTATCCCAACATCCTAGTTTTGCTTAATCAACAGTTTAGAGATGTATTCATTATTGGCTTGATCCTGTAAGCATCCAGACTATATGCACAAAGAAGAACTAATCTAAGAAGGATTGAAATCTGTGCTCCTTTCTCCAGCATCTTCTGCTCTTGGAACAGAGGAGAAGCATTGCAGTATAGAGCGCATGTTGCTGTAGTTTAACTTGCAAGCCAAAGCAGAGTGTTCAGTCTAGCTTATTTCTTCTGCAAGGTTTTGGTAACATGCCAAGACATGCAGGTGGCTTGAAGATGGAGATTCTAAAGGAAATTTCTAATTTAAAAAAATATTTTACAAGAAAATATTGCTCCTCTTTGAACAGCACTGCATCTGACTGAAGTTTGAGCCCTTAACTATGAGAGTAATCATGACACACAGTAGGGGCATACAGTAACCCACGAGGACAATAGCAGCATATGGTAGATACCATTCAGAGCACTCCAGGAGGGTCTAAGTAAGCCACACATCAATGGGGTGTGGTTCATTCTTCCATGTAGTGGCATTTAGACCACTTACAGAGAGAGAATGAGTTTGTTCTACAGAGTTAGCTGAGAGCCAGCTAGCTTCTATTTCAAGTAATAAAGGCTCATGCACTAAGTGCCAGTTCAGTTCTGCCTGTCAGTATTACATCTACATTGGGAAGAGTGCAACACAAATGAGTTTCTCATAAGCAAAAACCTCTGCTTTTGGTCAAAAAAGAGGGGGCTCTATTTTTTATTGAAAAGCCATAGAGCCATTTCCCTCCCCCCACCAAATGTTTTCTATTTCCAGCAACTGAAAACCCTTTTTTAAGTTTAAAATTCCAGAATGTTTGCTTTTCGGTGACTTCACCAACACACACAAAATTCAAAGAAAAATTTAAATTAAACTGAAAAGAATTGTTTATCAATCCTAACCATCTCTGCGTGGGACGATATGCCAAAGCCTGGGTCCTGCTGTTGAGAAGGCTCCTCTTCCAGCTCCATCAAGATCTCTATGTAAACTCTGGTAGTTATAACGTGCAGGAAGAGTGCAGCTCCTATGGTGAGCTCTGGAAGGAGACATGATTCCAGATAGTATAGGGGTTTTATCTTGCACCAGAACCTCATCATGCATCAGACTGTGACGATCCAGAGAAGGCTGCAGGGCAGTGGTGTAATATACTCCCCTTGGCTTGTCTTACATGGGGAACTGATGTGTCATCTCATATAGGCAGGCAGGATGGTCAAGTGGTTACATCACTAGCTAAGACTTGACAATTAGTGTCAATTCCCAGACCTACCATAATCTTCCTGTGTGACTTTAGACAACTTGCTTAGCCTTTACATGCCTCAGTTTTCCATCTGTAAAATGGTCACATAGCATTGCTCTAGCTCATTTATTTGGGTGTGTCTAAACTACATGGCTCCATCGATGGAGCCATGTAGATTAGGCTGATCGGCAAAGGGAAATGAAGCCGTGATTTAAATAATCGCGGCTTCATTTAAATTTACATGGCTACTGCGCTGAGCTGACAAACAGCTGATCAGCTGTTTGTTGGCTCAGCGCGCTAGTCTGGACGCTCCCATGCCGACGTGAAAGCCCTTTATCGACCTCCCCGTTATGCCTCGTAGGATGAGGTTTACCGGGGAGGTTAATAAAAGGCTTTCATGTCGGCAGGGGAACGGCAGCTGATAAGCTGTTTGTCGGCTCAGCGCGGCAGCCATGTAAATTTAAATGAAGCCATGATTATTTAAATCGTGGCTTCATTTCCCTTTGCCAAATAAACAAATCTACATGGCTCCGTCGATGGAGCCATGTAGTTTAGACGTACCCTTTGTGAGGCTAAATATGTTCCTGACCTTGAGATGCATTAAAGATTATGAGGTGCTCACATACAATGGTTATGAGGGAGGGCATTTATTCACCTCTGGGTAGAGTAAATTAAAATAACCCAGGTCCAAAGTAACAGACACAAGGACTATGATAGCTTGGCATTAAAGGCAAGGCAAAGGGAGACTTTCCAAGTCATGGATAGAAGGCGGCCCTTTCTTTTGTTCTTTTAAAGGACGCTTGAGATACATTTGCTGCTTCTGAGAGATGCGATGTTGATGGCTGTGGAATAAAGGAAATACTGTCACAACTCAGGGCACGGCTGTACTTACTGCAAGGAGGCTGATCTTCTAGGATTCGATTTAGCAGGTCTACTACAGACCCATAAATAAAATGCTGAGGGCAGTTCCCACTGGCATCCAGGACTCCTCCTTTTGTGAGGAGTAAGGGAAGCCAATGGATGCATTTACTCCTGTCAGTCTCCTGCAGGGTGGATGCTGCCACAGCTCGGCTTAAGGTAAGCTGACTCCAGCTATGCATTTTGCACAGCTGGAGTTGCGTATCGTAAGCCGACCTTCCAGGTGCAGTGTAGATCTGCATGGTGCTCAGCCTGCTCTCCTCTGCAGGAGAATCTCTCTGAGAAACTCCAGAGGTGCAGAGGAGTGTAAGTTGCGCTGCTCCAAGCTCCAAGCTCCAAGCAGTGACTTCAGCCCACTATGTGCTGACATGGGTGGAGGGAAGCCTTGTGAAATCAGTCACTAATTTTTTTATAGTCTGAACATAAGCAAAAAGAATTTGAAGTGTGAAGAAGAATGACCTTTGGAAATGTCCTGAAGCTGCATTTGTACAAGGCTCAACTGTGCTGACTTTGGCTGAACTGAATGACCACCAGAAACAGCTAACAGCTGGGGAACATCTGCTCATTTGTCTCCACGGCTGAATAATCAAGCTTGGGTGTCACGTACCAGGGACAAGTGATGGAATCAAGTGTGGTGAGACAGTAAATATTCTGATGAAATCATCTAAATCTTTTGAGACAGGAAGGTAGATAACTGTGTTCTCTCCCTCACTCTCTTTTTTACTGGCACCAAAATGAGCGGTTAAGAATGGAATCAGAGAGCCCAGACATACAAGTGATACAATGTCTTTTATAGCTTGATGCATTTTTGCAGCTCCAGAGTTGACAGCTGTCTAGAGCAAGAGTAGTATGTGGAGAGAGGGCAAGAGAACCTGCCATGAGAGAGAGATGTCAGAATACTTATGAAGACAGAATGGGAGACAGTGAGAGGGGACAGAGTAAACAAGAGTATTCTACCACGGGGAAAAACCCCACCTCAAGCTAACTGAATTTCTATTGATGTAAATTAACCTTTACAAAAAGAAAGAAAGGTTCTCTACACCAGTGGTCCCCAAAGCAGTGCCCGCGGGCGCCATTGTGCCCGCTGGGGCATTTATGTGCACCTGCCAAGTGATTGGGGCCGGGGTCGGCCCCGCCCTGGGCTCACGATGCATGTGCAGTGCCAGTCCTGGGCGCGCGGTGAATGGGTGGCCCCAGCCCCGGGCACGCGGCCATGGGGGGCACCGGCCTGGATGCACGGTGCATGAGGGGCCCCGCCCCCAGGTGCGTGGCAGCCCCAAAAGGTTGGGGCCCACTGTTCTACACATTATACTTAGGATGAACTTGGGGATATTTAAGGCCCGATCTTAATTCCACTCAGGACAGTTGTAAAACTCCCATGAACCGCATAACCCTTGATAACAGTGCGGCCCTTTAGTTCCTCTAGCCAGCCCACTGACAGGGGGACAAAGAGAGCAGCTTCCCTGGGCCCTTTAAATTGCACTAAGGGCGGGGGAGAGGCCCGCCCCAGGCTCTGGTCACTGGAATGAAAAGGGTTAAAAGGGCCCTGGGAGAGGGCTGAGGCTGGGAGTCAATCAGGAGAAGGCTTGAGGCAGCCAATCAGAGCCCAGCGGGGCTGTATAAAAAGATGGCTGGCCAGCAGCTATTGTTCCAGCTCTGGAAGGAGAGGGACCTAACTATCTGCCTGCAGGGTACCTTGGACAGAGCAGTGCTAGGGGAAGGCAGGGTGAGCCAGGCTCAGGCTTGAATATATCCCAGGCTGAGACCTAGCAACAGGGGCTTAGTGACTGAATAGGGCTGCAGAGGGGCACCCAGGGCAGGAGAAGGCAGCAGATCCACATCCCCTTGTCAATGATGAGTGGCCATTTCAGATTGCAGTTTGCCTCTGAGGTATGGGCTAGATATGACTTACATGTGCCCAAATAAATCTGTTAATCTTTAAGGTGCCACGGGACTCTCTTATAGACTCCTAGAGCTGGAAGAGACCTCAGGAGGACATCAAGTCCAACCCTCTGCCCAAAGCAGGACCAGCCCCAACTAAAACATCCCAGGGCTTTGTTAACCTTTAGGGATGAAGAGTCCACCACGTCCCTAGGTAACCCATTCCAGTGCTTTACCACCGTTCTAGGGAAATAGTTTTTCCTAGACCTCCCCCACTGTAACCTGAGACCATTGCTCCTTGTTCTGCCATCCGTTGCTCCTGAGAACAGCCTCTCTCCATCCTCTTTGGAACCCCCCTTCAGGAAGTTGAAGGCTGCTATTAAATCCCCCTCCTCACTCTTCTTTTCTGAAGGCTAAATACACCCAAATCTCTCAGCCTTTCCTCGTAGGTCATGTGCTCCATTCCCCTAATCATTTTGGTTGCTTTCTGCTGGACCCTCTCCAATGTGTTCACATCTTTTCTATAGTTGGGGACCCAGAACTGGACGCAATACTCCTGATGTGGCCTCACCAGTGCTGAATAAAGGGGAATAATCACTTCTCTAAATCTGCTGGCAATGATCCTCCTGCTGGGGTTCCCTGGGGACGGAGTTCCCCATCTGCCATAGCCCCACTTCTCACCTGCCTGACCATGAATCCAAGGGGACGGGGCTTGCCAGCTGACCCACTTTAACTGCACTCTGCCAGGGATTCCCAGGAACAGGGCTGGCTGCCCTACTTCTGCTGCGCTCCACTGGGGATCCCCAGGGACTAGGTTTGCTTACTGTCTTGCTTTATCTGCTGGCTGCCCTGCCACTGCGGAGGCTCCTAGCCAGTTCACACTCCTGGGCACTGGTGTACTCTGATCCAACAACATCCGTAGTCCAGCAGACCAGAGTCCTGGATTTCGGAGATTCAACCTGTAGGAGCTTTATAAGCAAGACTTTATAAGACCAAACTGGGTGGGGTTGCGACTTCTTTGGAGGATAGGGACATAATTCAGAATGACCTTAGCAAGTTAGAGAAATGGTCGGAGGTAAACAGGATGAGGTTTAATAGAGAGAAATGCAAAGTGCTCCACTTAGGAAGGAACAATCAGTTCCATACATACAAGATGGGAAGCGACTGTCTAAGAAGGAGCATGGCAGAAAGGGATCTAGGGGTCATAGTGGACCACAAGTTGAATATGAGTCAACAGTGTGATGCTGTTGCAAAAAAAGCAAATATGATTCTAGGTTGTATTAACAGGTGTGTTGTAAGCAAAACTCGTGAAGTCATTCTGCCGCTCTACTCTGCACTAGTTAGGCCTCAGCTGGAGTACTGTGTCCAGTTCTGGGCGCCACATTTCAAGAAAGATGTGGAGAAATTGGAAAGGGTACAGAGAAGAGCGACAAGAATGATTAAAGGTTTAGAGAACATGACCTATGAAGCCAGGCTTCATGAACTGGGCTTGTTTAGTTTGGAAAAAAGAAGATTAAGGGGGGACATGATAGCGGCTTTCAAATATCTAAAAGGGTGTCACAAGGAGGAAGGAGAAAATTTGTTCCTCTTGGTTTCTGAGGACAGGACAAGGAGTAATGGGCTTAAAGTGCAGCAGGGGAGGTTTAGATTGGACATTAGGAAAAAATTCCTAACTGTCAGGGTGGTCAAATATTGGAATAAATTGCCAAGGGAGGTGGTGGAATCTCCCTCTCTGGAGATATTTAAGAACAGGTTAGATAGACATCTGTCAGGGATGGTGTAGACGGAGCTTGATCCTGCCTTGAGGGCAGGGGGCTGGACTCGATGACCTCTCGAGGTCCCTTCCAGTCCTATGATTCTATGATTCTATGATTCTATTAAGACATGAGTAGAAATTCCATCCCTGGCAGCATGTCAGAGCCTGGCTTGGATTTCTTCCCCCTGACATTTGGGGTTGAATCCTTTCTTCTGCACAACTGCTTCCATGGATATAGGGGAGCACATTGCATCATGCCCCAGAGGGTGGATCTCATCCACAAAATGAGCATCCAGAAACTCAAACACGGCAGATTATAGTCATTCACTGTCAGTGGTAAAAGCTTTATTACTCTATTCAGAGTCAGAGGACTTGCCAAAATATTAAAATAGAACATAATACATCTGTAGCAAAGCTTTCCAACATTAACAAAACGTATTGGCATTGACAGCACAATTAGATTGATTCACCTCTTACAGGTAGGCTGTCTGAGCTGACTCATCTCAAAGGGCATTAAACTGTTCAGCTAAACCATTAATCTCTAAAGGCCTGACATAAAACATTAGATTCCCCTTTACATTTGTCATTGTATTTGAACATTATTATTAAGGTACAAAATGAAGGCAATCCTCATAAAAAGAATTTATGATGATTTAAGCTCATCATTCACAATAGCATCCTGAAATTTACAAGGAAGCATTAACAGCGTTAAGGGATACCATCTCTATAGTGCGGACTGCTAAGATTTGCATGGCCCAGGTCCGTAGCATATAGAAAGTGGCTGTTGCCACATAGTCTTATAGTACAAAGAACACATGATGCCTGCTTTTTTTTTTTTCCTAAAATGAGTAATAATTTGAATTTCTACTGGGGCTACATAACAAAGTTTGAGCCACTGATCAAATATAACATGGATGATGTTAGGCATTCTGTTAAATGGAGCTTGTTTGCAAATGTTTTTCCCCAGATGATGTTGATCTTTAGTTAGATTTGTTAATATAAATGGCCCTGTTTCAAATAAGAAGCCTTCATGACTGGCTAAAGTACAATATTTTAACAAATGACTTTTGGCTTGTAATTGAGCATTTTGCTAATGTGAATGTACTAAAGCAAAGTGCATCAGAGCACACCCGACACTCCAAGTCTGCCAAAGTCAAGGGTTTTAAAGTGTCACATTACCCGTGTATGTTGGCTCCAACTCTGCTACCTACCTTCAAAGTGGGTTTTATTCAGAGAGGCTTTTATTCAGCCTCCCCTGTTTGTCATGAAAAGTACATCTACAACTGAGCTTTGAGGACTGCCTAGGAGCATGGCTGCATAAAAACAAGTAGCACTGAGTCTAGGGAATTGGGCCTCAATGAAAAACACAACACGGAGAGGGGAGCTAAGGTAACCTATTTGGTTAATGTTTTATATTTTAAGAGCTTCCCAATTCTGATTAGGATGCAAGCGAAAAAAAGTTTAGCAGGCTCATTTAACCCCTCCCGTGGCTGTTGGTTCGCATCTTTGTACTTCTGCATAGTCCTGCTACATCTACCAGTCCTTGCTCATCAGCCATTGGCACTGTCTACGCTACAAAGAAAAGTTGGAAAAAGATACATAAATTTCAAACCACAATTTACTTATCCTTTTCCGCTTTTCTTCCAAAAGAAGCTTTTCCGACATTTGGCCCGTCTACATTTGGCCAAATATCGGGGGAAAACCCTGTTTCGGAATATCCCTTTTTCCTCGTAGAACGAGGTTTACAGGGATGCCAAAAAATGCATCTGCTTTTCTGAAATTTTTTTTAGAAAAGCAGATGCATTCCTTGGATGTGGCAGAGCTTTTCCAGGATACCTCTGGTATCCCAGAAAAGTTCTGTAGTCCAGACCTTAGTTATGTCTGAAGTGCTGCAGGTTGGAAGCAAGATGCACTAGCAGAGCTGTTTGCAGCAATGCCCGTGTCCATGGAGCAAGTCCTCATTATGCCTCCCTCCAGCTAGTGCTCTTAGTTTCACATCTTTAAAAAAGCAACATGTTCCTGTATCAGAGGGTCAGGAAAATGAAGCCAAGCCTGAGGAAGTTCTGTCTGTAAGCAGGCTGGGCAGATTCTCAAGCAACAGCGGGTACTAGTATTCCCTGTAAGCTGTGCACCTGTGTGGCTGCTTAGGAGAGATTCAAATGCTGCTCAGTGGATTAGCAGAATGCCCACAGCTAGGTTTTTTCTTTCAACTGATGGTGCACATTTACACATGCCTCAGTGCACATAAAAATATATTGTGCACATAAGTGGAAAAAATCATGGATGGAAAAGATTAGAGGAAAGATTGGTAAGTGCACTAAACTGAGGTATAGGAGCCACAGGGCAGAATGTGCCTGTTGTCCATCATTGTGGTATCTAAACACCTAGCAAAAAATCAGTAGTGTAATGAGAATCCTTGCTTCTCTCCCCCACTCCTGGGCAGTGGGAGGGTTAATAGAAATTTATTATGGAGGCAAAGAGCGAGGCTTCACTTTCCAAAAGGGCAGAGCCAGAAGCAGGAGAGTGAGAAGCGGGAATAGTAGATGATCCATTGAGTCAAATCTGCTTCCAGAAGTATTAACTCTTAGGCCAAGTCTACACTAGACCTGGCAGCTCGGCTTAAGGTACACAACTCTAGCTATGTATTCAACCTAGCTGAAGTCAGCTTCCCTTAAACCGAGCTTGATGGTGTCTCCACAGCAGGAGGCAGATGGGAGCAAATGCTCCTATCAGCTTTCCTTACTCCTGGCAAGAGCAGAAGTGCCGGACACTGGTGGGGGCGCCCTCTTGATTAAGCGAGTCTTAACTAAATCAAACTCTGGATCATCGAAGCAGCGGTGATCTTTCATGAAGACAAACCCTTAGTCCTTTCTGTAGCTGTGGGGAGAAGTATGCAGACTTCCAGCAGTGCAGAAAAGCAGCTTGCCTACATGGAGACTCCAAAGCCTCCATGGGAATAGAATTTGGAGACCTGCTCAGTTCATGGACAATCATGAGGACAGTGCCAAACAGATGCTCTTACATAGGCTGGAAAAATGAGCAGTGCTTTAAAATATATTAGTCCAGTTAACTGTAGAAGAGACCCTGCAATTGACCATAGCTAAAGTGTTTGTCTACATCACTCTATTTGTCTACAACACATGCACACACAACCTATTTTCCTAGCCTAGGCATGTGGTGAAAGGCCTATTTGCTTGGCCCTTTGCCCACCTGCCCACCCCCAGTTTTCTTTGAGACTATGTGCTATTACTCTGCATAATTGTCTTATGTGTATGCCTTATATACACAAACTAACCAATTAGTCACTACTCCTCCCTGTCAGTGCTATTGAGAACACAGTAATGCATGGTGGCAGTTATGTCCTGGATGTGTTCTTACAATAAATTCACCCCTCTGCAGAGAGCCGTGCACCATTTAAGATAATTTTGAGTCTTCAAACCAAGGCTGAAGGAGTATAAGGATCTTGTGCTAGCCCTCTGTATAGGGGTGAGTTTCATCCTCATTGACTAGCTGTGTGAAAGTTATTTGACCTTAGTAGTGCTAATGGAAAAATATCTAAAATGCCAAGTCATTTTCTATCAATATTTGATAACAAGACCTACCACTGGACTGTCTATGATTAATGTTTTACTGAAGCATGTGAAATGTTTCAGCACTTTCCCTTTATAACATTTCAATTAAAATCCACTTCAGGGCACATGACCAAAACCAAAAACAGCTGTGAAAGAATACCAGCTGAAAACACTTTACACAGTTGTTCATACAACTAGGGGAAAAAAAAGCATATTTCAGTATGTTAAACAACTATATTTGCCTTTAAAATGTGGGCTATTACTAAAAATGGTAATTTTTTACATATTATGCCATTTTCCAAATAACCCAACTTAATAAAAACCATAGTGACTAGTAGTCTATCATAAAATATGCCATAGAGATTAAAATCAGTTTGCACATTTTAAACGAGAACTGGGTGATTTCTATTGTAACATTTCAAAATGAGAGACTGAGGATTTTCTAAGCTTTAAACAAATAGGTCTTGTGTCTTATAATGCAAATGAAGATCCTGATGTTGCAATGCTTTTGTCATATGAGGCATTCCATTAACTAATCACACACAGCAGGGTCTGCAAGGTTCAGACAAGCTGTTCTATCTATGGTGTGTTATTCTGCAAATGAAATAAAGGATGTCAGCTTACCCATAGTCATTTGATTCACAGAACAGTTATGGGATGCGAGAAGAATCCTTAGTAAAGTCTCATAAGCACAGACAGGGACTGTTGCAGATTTATACCAGTGGAATTCAAGTTCTAATTTAAACCTACCAAGGTCCAAATCCTACTTGCTTTATCAATTGAGTGGAATTATGCAAGGCCGTGTCCAGACTCAGGGTTTTTTTCGGGAAAAGTAGCCTTTTCCCGAAAAAACTTCCCCTGCGTCCAGACTCAAGCCGCGTTCTTTCGAAATTATTTCGAAAGAACGCGGCTTTTCTTTCGATGGCGGTAAACCTCGTTTCACGAGGAAGAACGCCTTCTTTCGAAAGTTCCTCTTTCGAAAGAAGGCGTTCTACAATGTAAAGAGGCCGTCTTCGAAAGAGAGCATCCAGACTCGCTGGGTGCTCTCTTTTAAAAAAGCGGATTTCCTCTATCGAAAGATCCGCCTGCAGTCTAGACGCGATCTTTCGAAAGAGTCTCTTTCGAAAGATGCTTTCGAAAGAGCCTCTTTCGAAAGAAGCCTGCAGTCTAGACATAGCCCAAGAGATTAAGATGAGCAGGATTTGGCTTTACAAAGGGAATCACGTTGGTTCCCAAGGAGAACTGGAACAACGGTCCAAATTCTGCCCGCCACTATGCTAATGCTATTTTATTGACTACCCTTTTTTTTTTGCACGGGTGTAACGGAGGGCAACTTATATCCCAGTCTTAGAGATACTCACATTCCTGTCACAGGTAGCTGATCCTGTATAAAGTGAAGAAATTTATGTTTGAATTTCATTCACATGCAAAACAGTCCATGAAGATGACAACAGGTTTGAACTTCAAGCTACCAGGCAGTAAAGGCGGATATTCTACAACCTGAGTGGGGCCTCTGTTCAGAGCAATTGCACCTGCTTTCCCCTCACAGCAGTCCAGGAATGAAACCTGCTCTCAGGCTTCCAACTCTCTTGACATTGCCTCTTTTGGCTGGAGGCCTGTATCTCCCTCGCTTCTGACTGGAGTATCTTCAGTCTTGTACAGCAGGAGTGGGGAACCCTTTTTTGGGTCCAGAGTCACTGCTCCACAAAAAATCAGTCAAGGGTCACACACAAGTGAGAAGAAAACAAAAACAACAACAACAACCCCCCCACCCACCACCAATCAATTAAACCCTCACTGACCTGGCCACCAAGTCAGAAGGAAAATAAATTCCTCACTAACCTGGCCCCCAACTGAGAAGCAGAAAAAAACAACCATTCACTTCACTCCACTTGGGGTGCCAGGATCCTCCTTGCACTCCAGTTCCATGGAGGTGCTGAGGCTCAGGGCTCCCCCACTCCCACGGCCATCCCAGGGTGGGAGTGTGGGGTCTGGGCAGAAAGTAGGATGTGGGAGTGAGCCGTGGGTAGAGGTTTGGGGTCTGGAAGGAAGAATGTAGGAGGGCACGGGGGGTAGGGTGCTTACCTGGCGCAGTTCCCACTTGGCAGGGGAGGGCAGGTGGTTCTGCGCCACCCTGTGCTTGCAGGCACTGCCCCCACACTCCAATTGGCCATGATTCCTGGCCAATAGGTGTAGCAAGGGGAAACGCCTGCAGATGAGCACAGGGACAGAGCTTCCCTGCGCTATTGGCCACGCACACAGCTGAAGCACAGGGCGCAGGGGGAACGGCAGTGTACAATGAACCCCCCTACCCCGGTCAGGCCGAGCCAGCCAGTAATGCAGCATGCAGAGGCTTTAGTGGCTGTATCCCAGAGCCCCAGTCTAAGGAGGCTTCCCCAGCCCCGAAAGCCCCTTTCATAATCCAGCCTGCTTCCCCCTGAAGTGGGATTTGGTGCTTGCAAAGCCTCGGTCGACAAAAGCCTGTAGTCGAGACGTACCCTGGGAGTGGCTTGCAGGGGCTGATAACTGGAGGAATTACATCAACACCCCCACCTTTTAGAGGAGTTACATACAGTTCTACAACAAATGCACAATTGCATTTTAGTACAAGGGATCCCCAAAGGTATCAAAGGTATTAAGTTGATTTTAATTCTGCAAGGTCTGTCATAAATGCATCTTGTTATGAGGCAAGTCTTCCAGGAATCACCAGAGATTTAACCTAACATTCGGGCTACCCCATCCTATTGAAGCGAATGGGAGCATTGTTAGGGTATATCTACACAGAAGGGCTAAAGCCAAAAGAAGCTATGCAACTTGAGCTACGTCAATTGCGTAGTTTAAGTTGAAATAGCTTATTTCGGCTTTTGGCGCTGTCTACACAGCAGGAAGTCCGAGAAAGAGCACTCTTCCTCCAACTTCCCTTAGGCCTTGTAAAATGAGAATTACAGGAGTCAGAGTAAGAAGTCCTCCAGCTCAACAATATTTTGACATTGTCAAAATAACTGCTTGTAGTTTAGACGCGGACTATGTTATTTCGGAATCATGTCAGTTATTCTGAAATAACAGTATTGTGTAGATGTACCCTTAATGACTCAAATGGGAACAGAACATGGACCTGGATGTTGTATACGTTTTGCCATTTTTCTGTTTTTTTAGACAACATCAAGGAATCTTACAAAATATACCATGTAGGGAACAATGTGGTCTACTATCTTAGGGTAATGATTCAAACACTTAGGTTTGATCCTATAGACACTTATGCATGTGTTTAACTCTATATCCATGAGCAGTGCTGTTGAGATTGATGCTGCAGGACTGGTATCAGACAGGAATCCTCAGCTCTATTTCTTATAGCTCCTATCATAAACATTGGACCCGGGTGTAGCTATTCAATTACAACTGGCTCTCCAAGGTTTATATGTGGCAGATTTCAATCTTGATTTCTCACGTCGTTCTTTTTAACACTAGGCTACACAGTGTTTTCAGCTAATTGGAACATTAAGGAAAAGCAATACCAACAAAACATAATTGTTTATGTAAAGTCGTTGGCACAAACTAAGAGTTGTTCAAGTCTGCTTTAAAAAAATACTCCTGGCAACTGTTATTAAAATGGGGTTGAAAAAAAAATCTACTCAAAATTTGGCAGCTCATCCAGAATCAAATTGTCGTGGCTATGTCAACTCCTGCCTGTAGGGAGTCTTTGTTAAATCTTAGTCACAGTATGACAATCCTGGTGGCAAGTCAAAACAAAAACTGTTGGGTGGTGGGAAATCATGTGATATTTTTAAAGACCCTGCTGTCCGAAGAGAGGCATGGAACCAGCATAATGAATGCTAACTGCAATTCTCTGGGGCTTCCCCCTAGTGCAGACAGGAAGAGTATCAAAGAATTGTGTTTAATGGGAATGCTATGATATCTTCCTGGCATGAAGTAGCCGGTGCCTGGTGGCATTCCAGTGACACACAGCAAAACATCACTTCAAGCATAAGCCCTCCACCCCCGCTTAGAACCAGCGTTGCTATTTTTTGCTGTAGCAAGGTGTTCATTAAAATACAAAACTCTAATTATATGTAGATGTAGATCAAGCCTTAGGCAAAGAGGGTCATCTGGTGGTCAGAGAAGGGTGAGACTGGATGCCTGTGTTCTACTCCTGATTCTACCACTGTTTTACTGTGTGACCTTTGGTAATTCACTGAGCCTATGTGGGTATGTCTAGACTACATGGCTCCGTTGACGGAGCCATGTAGATTTGTTTGTTCGGGAAAGGGAAATGAAGCCGCGATTTAAATAATCGCGGCTTCATTTAAATTTAGGGTACGTCTAGACTACATGCCTCTGTCGTCAGAGGCATGTAGATTAGGCTACCAGGCATAGGAAAATGAAGCGGCAATTTAAATAATCGCCGCTTCATTTAAATTTACATGGCTGCCACGCTGAGCCGACAAACAGCTGATCAGCTGTTTGTCGGCTCAGCGCTGTAGTCTGGACGCACGGGTGTCAACATCAAAGGCATTTGTCGACCACCCAGGTATGCCTCCTGGGATGAGGTATACCTGGGTGGTCGACAAATGCCTTTGATGTCGACACCCTTGCATCCAGACTACAGCACTGAGCCGACAAACAGCTGATCAGCTGTTTGTCGGCTCAGCACGGCAGCCATGTAAATTTAAATCAAGCGGCAATTATTTAAATCGCTGCTTCATTTTCTTATGCCTGGTAGCCTAATCTACATGCCTCTGGTGACAGAGGCATGTAGTCTAGACGTACCCTTAAATGGCTGCCCCGCTCTGCCGATCAGCTGTTTGTCGGCAGATCGGGGCAGTCTGGATGCTCCCCTGTCAACATGAAAGCCCTTTATCGACCTCCCTGGTAAACCTCATCCTACGCGGCATAACGGGGAGGTGGATAAAGGGCTCTCAGGTTGGCGCGGGAGCGTCCAGACTAGCACACTGAGTTTGTTGGCTCAGCATGGCAGCCATTTAAATTTAAATGAAGCCGCGATTATTTAAATCACGGCTTCGTTTTCCTCTGCCGATCAGCCTAATCTACATGGCTCCATCGATGGAGCCATATAGTTTAGACACACCCTGTGTGCTGTAGCTTTCTCATCCGTACAATGGGGAGATGAATTTCTGTCTCAGGCAAGTGCAGTGAGACAGTTCATTCTTTTGTAAAGAAAAATGATTGCCTTCACATGGGGCCACGGTTCCACCCTTTAAGTTCTTTAGCTGGAAGGCACTATTATTATAGTGTTTTGCAAAACATTCCTTCGCTGCCCACCTGCATTGAGGTTCTGGGAAACCAAAACCACCCCTGGCTTTTGCTCAGTATAAACTAGCAGAAATGAAAGAGGTGTGTGGAAAAAGAGTGATAAATCATAGCACAAAGCAGTCAGGATGGAGAGGGGGAGAATCTTTGTCAAGGTCCTCATCTAGGTCTTAACTTTGGGAATGAACTTACAGTGGCAGGTCCACAGCCTGCCCCACTTCTATGTTTCACACAGGTTCATGGGCTATGGAATGGAGGCATGAGCCATCTGAAGGGTTCTTCTGCTCCTTAGCCTTCTCCTTCATCCCACGGGAAAAATACTGAAGATTGCCTCCCCCCCATCCACATTTGATGCCTGAGCTGCAAGAGAGAAAGGCAGGGTATAAAAAATATAACAGAGTAATGTGGCAACAGAAAAGAAAAAAAACAAAGCCTCCTGAAATCCACTAGACCAACTGGAGAATCCTTTAAAAGTGAGCATGTTCTCAGCCAAGCCAAGCCACCCAGATAGCTAACTCTCACCCACTGCCAGATACTGCAGGAGAGTCTGGCCTCGAACAGAGAAACCAGACACGTTCATGATGGATTCACTTGGATTTTCTAAATTAACTTTTCTTCCAAGACTCAAACTGCTCCCCAACTTGATTCTTAGCCCTTCCTGCAGCTACAGCCTGGTGCATTTTTGAAGTGTCTTTATTCAGTGTTAACATACTACTCAATAAAGAACTAAAATAATTTAATAAAAAGTCTCATCATCTTCCTTCCATTATTTTCCCCAACATTAAGTGTAATTGTTCATGGGGCACTGGAGCTTTCTATTGCAGCTCTTATTTATTCCACAGACACAAATCAAACAAGAGAAAAAGAAACCACGGAGGCTGATTGAATCAAGCCTTCCAAGAGCCTATAGTCTTCACTGCAAGCACAGAGTCAGCCTAAAACTCCCAGTGAAATCCATTGGTAGACTAAAGAAGAATAAAGCTTTATACCACCTCTCTGGGGAAGGAGAAGACTCAGAAGGGCATCTCAGTTAGTAAAAGGACTAGTATTCCTTGTGTGCCATGTTTGTGAGTTCTTTCTATCTAGAAGGTTGCCACACATCTTCTGCCTACAAGGGTGTGTCTAGACTACAGGGGTTTTTTTTTTTTTTAAAGTGGCCTTTTTTAAAAAAAACTTCCCCTGCGTCTAGACTGCTGCCGCGTTCTTTCAAAAGTAAATCGAAAGAACATGGCAGTTTTTTCGACCGTGGAAAACCTCATTTTACAAGGAAGAATGCCTTTTTTCGAACACTAGTAATGCAAACTGTGCTTTTTCAAAAGAGAGCATCCAGACTGCCCGAGTTCTCTCTTTTGGAAAAGCGGTGTGCTTTTTCAAAAGTACTGGTTGTAGCCTAGATGCTTTTTTTCGAAAGAGGCTTTTTCTAAAGTATCTTTCGAAAAAGCCTCTTTCGAAAGAGGCTTGCTGTCTAGACGTAGCCTAAAGGTGGGACTCACCCTCTCCCAGGCCCCTCAGTGGCTGGTTGTGCAATCCTGTTGCATCTCAATTATCCTTTCAGCATTAGCACAACTACTGCTGTGACTGAGGCATGCTCAACAGGGCACATCCTAAACACGCATCCCCTTCAAGTCTTGCTAAAGGTAACTCTGAGTTGTTTGGTGAGTTACAGTGTTAGCAGGGTATTGGCTTGCCTACAGCAGCTGAGCCAAGAAATGTCCTACGGAAAGGAGTGGAGAAGATTAATAGACAGCAAAAGTGGGAAAGGCGAGGGAAGTGGGTGTGTGTATGCTCATAAAGATCCTCTATCTACACGCAGAGCCAGGAAGCTTGTCAACCTCAAGGAGACCTCATTGCCCAAGACTCCACTTAAGTGTATTCGTTCTCTTTTTCTTGAGAGAGGCTTTATTCCGTTCCAGTATCTTATTGGACAACAGTAACAGAGTCAGCACCCACATCTCTTCAGCGCCCCCTTCAGGTCAGATCTGAGCTTACTGTTTCTTAGTTCTTGGAACAGGTTGGTACCTTTGGCAAAACTTTTGGCAGGTCTTGAATGACTCAGCCCTCTGGTTGAGTCACAGATATGGCCTGTAGGTGGAACAGAACAAACAACCGCTTTCCAGGGAATACAGTCTTTACCTTCCACCAAGATTTTCTCCCTGGAGACACTGTTTTCTATAAAATAATCCAACAGAGCTCATTGATGTTCCCTCACTTGATCTGACTAGGTTCTGGGCTCCGTCCTTGCTTGGTCCCTGAATCTAGCCAGGAGCTTCTTTTTTGCTGCCCTAGTCTTCCCTTGCCTAAACTGAGATGTTTGTGAGCCTGCGGCTCTTCCAGCCGAGTAGCAACTGACTGCTTTTTCCCTGTTGGTCCTTTTTATATGACCCTCCTCACCACTGATTGGTTACTCTAGCAGCGCCTCTAATTGGCTGCCTCCCTCAGCAGACACTCTAGACAGCCTTGAGGACATCTCCTCTGGTCTTTTCCTGGCTTAGTCATATACCCTATCACAAGAACAGGACTAAAAAGGAGTTAGCTCCTACCTACTTTTCTCTGAAATTTCCTTAAGGCCCTTTAAAAAGAAAAGACTTTCCCTGCTGATGGAAAAAAAAGTCTCATACCTCAAAGAATCTCAAGCATTAGTACTTTTCTTTGCTTGGGAGATGTCAGAAATGAGCAGATAGTCAGCCTGTTTCTCCCATTCCCGTTTTATCTCTTTTTTGGCCTCTGCTGTTGTACTTTGCTTCTCTTCTGCGTCTCGTCTTTAAACTTTACAGTACAGTCAGGAGACAAATGAAACCAGCTGTTCCAAATGACACACACAACTAAGATTTTTATTTATTTTATAGTCCATAATAACAGAGCTATTCTGTGTGTGTGTTCATATGGCAGAGTTGTTTTGATCTTATTCTGCTACCATACCATAGAAGTGTAAGAACTGGGATTTGCAAATGAGTAAAAAAAAGCTTTTGCTGAATATTAAAAACACTCTTGTGACTCAGCTGTGTTTAGAACTTAATTCAGCTCTTTTTTTTTTTTTTTTTTGCAAGAGCTCAAATGCTAACAGGTTTGATGAAACAGCCTTGTGCAAATACATGATCATAGTTGGCACAAACTGAATCATTATACAAATTGCCATGGAAATTGAGGAAGGGAAAGAAAGAACATCAAGTGCCAGTTCACATTAGATATCTCCCAGGAATTCAGTTGGGCTAATGGCTGTGTTTCTATTGAAGACACCAGTTAATTGCTGTAGGCTTTCTTTATGGAACCAACTGGAGGCTAATGGTGATGCTGAGTCAATATCATTAGGCTCTCATAGCATTCCTTTCCACATTTATACCCATTTGTAATGGTAGCTACCATGGACACACAACCAGGCAGAATGCCAGATCTCAGCCCCTGCAGAAACTATGTGAGGCCCACCCTGTCACCGAGAATGGAAAGCACAAGGAGATACAAACACCCATTTCCAGTGATAGAGGCACTGCAGCAGCTGAAGAGGCCAATAATAAATTATTTTGTGACTAAGCAGCAGCCATGGGATCAGAAAACCAGTGAGGGAGTAGAGATAATAGTTACTGATGCCTGGGCAAGGAGAGGAACAATAATCTTTTCAACCTGACCTGTCTTCAGGTCACCTCCATTGGGAGCTACGACATCTAATTCTATTTGTGTGTTTTATTAATTGTCTGTATTGGTTTGAGCTTTTTATTTCTAGCTGGCAGTACCTTGTATTTACATTGGCTTTAAAAATCCTAAGAGGAAGATGTAACAGTAGCCAATGCCAAGTATGACAAGGGTTATGGACCTTTTGTGACTCTGCCCCTTGTCACACGACGGGGATGAGGAAATAAAAAGACTTTTCAGCACGCTTGGGTGTCATGCCTTTATTACACAGTCTAGAAGCTTTATTTTTTGTACAGTGCAATCAAACAGCTATTTTGAAGGTAATCCAATATACGTCACCACATCCAGGCAGCAAAGAAAACAAAGCGTACATTTTGGACCGAGTTTATGTCACTGAATTAAAAGTCTCCCAACTAGCAGAAATATTTCTGTCTACAGGTAATTTCTACTGAACCATAGTCACGATGGTTCAGTAACTATGCCACAGCTGTTCAAAAAAAATTAACTGGAAACAAAGCCATTACACCTCACCTCAAGCCAATTTTGTTGTTTAATGCAGTCTATCAACTGTGACAGATGTGGATAGCTGGTAGATTTCACTGCAGTAAGTGGTGACCCATGATAATCTAATGCTGGCTGCTACTCCCTTTATGCCATTTCCAGTTGTCAAATGGCTTCTCTCCAGTGCTCCTTGGAGTATTTACCCCCAGCTTCTTTGGGCTATCGCCGTTTAAAGGCAACTTTTGGGTTTCCATGATAGTCCAGTAGCACGCATCCTTGACATACTTCACAAAGAGCCATTGTTTGGAAAATATTTCTTAGCATGCTGACTCCACTAGTGAAATTTGAAGAAGGATAAATTCTCATGCTTTGAGTGCACTGATGCTGACCTGTTCCTCCAAAAAGCTGGTCAATAGAGAGCATTAGTACATCACACCATCAAATACTAAAACTAATTTTTCACAGTGTAATGAAAGAGCAATGTCTATACAATTACAGGCATACAACACACACCCAACTCTGGAACCAGCTACCTTAGCTCCTTGTACAAACCTCTCAGCTGATTGTGGTATATTGGAAAATTGTGTTGGAATTTGTAGGTTGACTCTTTAATTCCAAGGGGTTTCCTGTACCTGCTTTCAGGCTAGGGGAGTCTGCAGGAAAATATACCACCAGATTCAGTCTAGAATGAACAAAGCTGGAACAGGGTGGAATGAGTTGTGCCTCTTTGCTTTAGGGAGCAGCCGGCTTTGCTTCTCTCAGTTTTTGATTATTGTATTTCTGTTATCATTCTGGATTCTAATAATAAAAGTTGTGTTAAGTTTCAATCTTCCAGCAACAGCATTGCTGTTTAATATAATCTCTGGGTGTATTCTGGGAACATACCCAGGAGTGACTCTCAGTTTAGGCTCCCATTCATTCTGATCCTCCTTCCTTTTCTGCTCTAAATGATTGACATCCGAAATGTTGACTCTGGGAGCTTGAGGGCATTGGACAATTGTAGTTTTGAAAAGAAATTCCTCCCCATAGGGTTTGAAAATGTCTGGTACTACTGTTAGTTTATCAATTTTTTAGGGGGTGAGGGTCCAGTTCTTCCCCATGACTTAATGAAAAAAATCAGGGTCTTCACAGCCCGTTAATCAGCCAGATAATAGTTTACGTGAGTCATAAACTGGCAGCATGGTCACACAAGACCAGTATTTCTCACACTGGGGGTCTTGACCCAAAAGAGAAGTGTATAGGGAGGTTGCAAGGTTATTGCCACTTATTGCAGTGCATTCAGAGCAAGATGGCTGGAAAGTGGTGGCTGCTATTCAGGGACCCAGTTCTGAAGGCAGCACTACCACCAGCAGTGCAGAAACTAAGGGTGGCAATAGGTGACCAGAGAGAGTGGTGGCTGCTTGCCAGCAGCACAGCAGAGGGGGAGCAATACCATCCCAAGCCATTCTGTGCCGCTGCTGGCAGTGGTGCTGCCTTCAGAGCTGGGGTCTTGTCCAGCGGCTGCCACTCTCTGGCTGCCCAGCTCTGAAAGCAGTGGTATGCCCAGCAGCATCACAGAAGTAAGAGTAGCAATACCATGTCCCCCCTGCAACAACTTTGAAATGCCCTCATCACCTCTCTTTTGGGTCAGGACCCCTACAGTTACCACACTATGAAACTGCAGATTTAAATATCTGAAATCATGAAATGTATGATTTTTAAAAACGTGTGGCCATGAAATTGGCCAAAGGTGAACCTTGAATTTGGTAGGGCCCTAGTTATAAAGACCTGATCCTGAGGTGTGCCAGCCATGCTGTGTATACATTGTCTCTTCAGAGACTGCTTACTGGTTATTTCTATGAGTGTCCAGTGATTAGGGGGCTGGAGCACATGACCTATGAGGAGAGACTGGGGGATTTGGGTTTGTTTACTCTGCAGAAGAGAAGAGCGAGGGGGGATTTGATAGCAGCCTTCAACTTCCTGAAGGGAGGTTCCAAAGAGGGTGGAGAAAGGCTGTTTACAGTAGTGACAGATGGCAGAACAAGGAGCAACAGTCTCAAGTTACAGTGGGGGAGGTCTAGGTTGGATATTAGGAAAAACTATTTCCCTAGGAGGGTGGTGAAGCACTGGAATAGGTTACCTAGGGAGGTGGTGGAATCTTGGTTTGACAAAGCCCTAGCTGAGTTGATTGAGTTGGAATTGGGCCTGCCTTGGGCAGGGGGCTGCACTCGATGACCTCCTGTGGTCTCTTCCAGCTCTATGATTCTATGATGGGTGCTGGATGCTACAGAAAGGCATGTTGGCAGAGGGTCTTGCGGGTTGCTGTGTATCTGTCACAAGCTCACACAAGAGACTAAGAGCATGAGTCTGTAGAGACCTGGAAGTCCATGGCTCTCAGTGGCCAGTGGCTGGTTGCTTCAGGGAGCTGAAGCACAATCAGCATGTGGGAAGACAGCTTTATACTAAAGGCCAGGGGTGATGAGGTTCCTGAAAACCCTAAACAACCCTGGGGAGTGTAATGGGGTCTGGACTCACCACCGTGAGGCCTCCTACTGGTCATTCCAGGAATTAGCTCTTACTCTCAGCAGGTCACCTTCTTCTGACTGGTGTCTCACCCCTCATCTCTTTGCACTCTCCCCACCTAGTGCTCTGGACCCATATCATTCCCAGGATCATAGTGTCCTCTTCAGTGCCCACTATAGTGGTGTCTCATTCCCCTTCTGGGAGTTATCCAGCAGTTCTTAGTCTTGCGCCTGTCATCATGACCAACTGCAGTCTCAGTCTAGCCCTTCACCTTAGGGGCAAGCCACAGTCCATCCAGGCCACACACAGTTCCAGAAGGAAGGGGGGAACCCAGGCCTGCCCACTATTATGGATCCCAGCCCAGGGATCCTCTGGCAGCAGCCTTGTCCTGCCCTTTGTCTCTCCCCTTCTATTGCCTCCTGTTCATTGGGCCACTTCCCCTGACCTTTGCACTCTTCTGGTCCATATATGAAGGTCCAAAGCCTAGCAGATATCAGACTGGAGCCTCTTTCCTACTCCCCTGAGCCTGCCCAGCATTGCTCCCTCTAAGGTACTTCCTCTTGAGAGCCAGTCTTGCATCCCCTCTGGTCAGGCACTATCTGCCCTCTCTGTGGAGCAGCTCCTTTTATACAGAGTTGCTGTTCTCCAATTGGTTTCTTAAAAACTTCTCCCTGATTGATCAGGACTCTGTGCAGGCTTCCTCTCACCTGCTTTAACCCCCTCCAGACACAGTGGGGCAGCTGCCCCACTACAGAGAGCTATAGATGGCAAATAGGCTGGGTGGTACAATTTCTCCCCTCAGTTTGGGGATACAATTTTGGGAGTGGGGCATGAAAGATGTTACTATTTCAGTTATGAGGCTGTAGCAACACTGGCAACAACTGGGGTCAGGTATGGGATATAGAATACTATAGCATGGGGGGGGGAAAAGATAGCTTATCCTCGGTGCACAGCAAAGGAGTTTTTTGGCTCTCCGCAGCAGGTCAGGTTTGCTTCTGAACAGGCTGGTTTGCTTGTGGACTTTCCTAAATTGTGGGTTGAAGCATTAGAAGGAAAGCAGGAGGCTGCTTTACAAAACCTTTTAGTCAGTAGGGCCCGGATCCAAAAAAGCGCATTACTTAACTTTACATGAATAGGCCCATTGGCTCCAGTGGAACAACTCATGCACTTAAAATAAAGCACGTTTAAGTGCTTTACTGGATCATGGCCTAGCTGAGCTGTATATCAAAGGCTGAGGTAGAATGACTGGGACAGATTCTGTTTGCTTAACTTACGTGAGTGCTACTCCCAATTAAATCAAGTGTCCTACTCAAGCAAATAACAGCGTGCTGGGCCATGCTACACTAAGACAAATAATAATGAAGCCAGGGGGATCTCTGTCCTGGGTTAGAGCATTACCCACAGCTTTTCCAGTGTTGTTTCTGTGTGAATCAGGTGCTGCTAAATTGCCCCCAAAGTGAATAATTCTAAAGTACAAGATGGATCACTCCGTGGCAAAATACTGTGCACAAACTGTGTCACATTCTGTGCTGGATGGATCTCCACTTACCTGCTCGGGTGTTCTCCAGCTTAGATCATCTCTCCCACACCCATTCATGACTGCACAGACAGCCTTACCCGCACTCCCAAATGCATGTCTTTGCAGCAGGGGTAGCAATTGTTTACTTGTGGTTAGTACAGGACATTAGGAAGGATTTCATGGTTCGCAGAGTTTTTAAAATCTGTCTCAGGTACATCTGAAGTACAAACGCCACAGCGGTAGTGCTGCAGGTCCACTGAGGCTGTAATGGAAGAATTCCTAACTGTGAATTTTTTCACAGTCCCGACTGTTGCAGTTAGGTCAGTGTAAGGTGCAGACCCAGCCTCAGTGTGGTAACTGTTTTGGTTTTTTTTGTAAGAGATTCGCCCTTTCTCCTTTTCCTCCCTATTTCCTTGCTTCATCCAAGAAGATGGATGGTTCAGAAGTTAAAGCCCAGCCTAGGCCTTCAGAGACATGGGTTCAAATGCCTCCACCCCCACAGTCTTCCTTTGTGTGCTTGGGCAAGTTATTTAAGATTTGTCAATACTGTGGCTGATGTTGACATAACTTACATTGCTCAAAGGTGTGAATCTTCCACCTCATAGATTCATAGTCTTTAAGGTCAGAAGGGACCATCATGATCATCCAGTCTGACCCCCTGCACAGTGCAGGCCATACGCCTCTCTGAGTGACATGAGTTGCACTGAACGTAAGTGTTAGCTTCTGCCCTTGGTTGGTTTTAATATACCGATGGGAGAGCTCTCACCCATCAGCCTAGAGTGCATTCTCAGCTACATCGGTTCAGCTGTGCTGCTGCAGTGCTGTATATGTAGACAGGGCCTAAAGCTCTCTGTGCATCTGTAAAAATGAGGATAATACTTTTCTGCCTGTGTGGATAAATACAATAAAAGCCCTGAAGTGCTTTGAGATCTACTGATGAAAAAGACCCTGTAAGAGCTAGATATTATCATGTGCCTCTTCTGATCTCTTAGCTGAAAACAAGGAAAGCCAGCAACAGATAATCCAGGCGTGAGCAAATACTGGCCCATGGAGGGTTGGGGGGGGAGGGTATCTGGCGCTCCAGAGTTAGCCCTGGCAGGCCATCACTATATTTACCTGTGCCTTTGCAGGTATGGTGATTGTTGCTCCCATTGGCTTTGGATCACCGTTCCCGGCCAATGATAACTATAGGAAGTGGTGTCCTAGCCTGCACCGCTTCCTGCCATTCCCATTAGCTGGGAATGGCAATCCAGGCCAACGGGAGCTGCAATTGCCTGTACCTGTGGAGGTGCAGGTAAATTTAGTGGTGGCGGTCTGCTAGAGCTATCTTTCGGAACTGCCACTATTTTATTGCATGCCCCAGAGGTAACCAGACGTCTCTCCATGCACCACTAGGAGTTCAAGGACAATAGCTTGGAACCCTACCCTCTGACCTGGTTAAAGGTAGGGTTTCTGTGTTGCTTCGCCCCTTAGATTGGCCATCTCATTGTCTTCATTAGACGCATTGGTTCTCACATTTTAACTTGTGTCTCCCATGCTCCTTTGACATATTACTACTTGGAACAATTTTTTTAGTCGGGAGAGCTCTAGACAGCATTACTGGAGGCCTATCCATGACTGATCTTAAAAAAAAATTGCCCATTGGCTATTTCCCTCCAAAAGTCTGCTCACTTATGGTTCTGGACCACACTCGTAAGAAATGTCAGACCAGCCTAGTGGAAATATCCTGAAAACCCGGTACATAATTCAAAGAGTATGTTTTAAGGTTCACTGCTGGAATCCTGCTCTCCCTCCTCCCTCGCCATTGTGTCTCTCATTATGCTATGTACACATAACCAGGACGTAGCAGTCAGATACGGCCTGTCAAATAGCATTTGATGGAGCAGATGAAATTTTAGTCCAGAAGTGACATGCTGTTCATTGAAATGAAGGACATGTCACACACGATTTCCTTCTCATCTCAGGCTCTGTCATTTTGCCCCTCAGTCTGGCATGTGATAATACATGTCAACTGCAGTGGTTCCTGCTTCATGGACAACATCTGTTTGTAGTTCACCGCTTAGACGTGCGAGTCATCACCACTGTTGCACAAGACAGCTGGGAGAAAGGCTATGCAATTTAAAACAGTTATGCAAAGAGGGAAAACTGATGCCGAGTATGGCAAGAAAGAAAAGTCATGTGCCACAGCCAACCAGTTAGCATTGCTCATCTGAGCTGTTGACATTGTGAAGGATTCCTCAACACCAACTTGCTCTGATCTGTTACGTGTCAGGTTGGCTATTTTCAGAAATTACTGAGAATTTTTTTTAATTGTGCCAGTGGCTCATAAGAACATGCATGAAGATTGTCATTAGGGTTGCCGGCTAGTTTAACCAAAAATACTGATCCTCCCCCCCCCCCAAAAAAAACACTGGGGAAAAAATTCTGTTGAGGGAAAAAAAAGGGGGAGACAGAAGTTGTTGAGCAAACAAAAAAAGGACCCAAAGAGTTACGCAATAAAAAAAAATTGAAAAAAATTGAAAAATAAAACAGCATTAAAACCGCTTTAAGTGTTGTTTTTAGAGTCAGAACAGGGATAGCAAGATTGGAGCGGTTGAGCACTAAAGACCCAGGGAAGGCATTGCTTCCCCTTGCTTCAGTTCTTTAGGCTTTTTTCCGGTGGCCATTCTGTTTTCTTGATGGAGCCAGAACACAGCTTTCCTGCTGAACCAGGTAAGGGGGGGGAGGAATAGGGGGTGGGCCCAGTTGCCAAGTGTGCTGTAGGGTTGCCAGGTATCTGGTATTTTCACCTACTGACTGGGAAAAAAATCAGAAAATACCGGACATTTCAGGTGTACAGTATTTTCTGAATTTTTTACTGGACAGAAGGGGAAAATACTGGACTGTCTGGGTCAATACTAGACACCTGGCAACCCTAATTGTCATGGCACTAGAATTGGACCATGTCTGCAAAACCATGCATGTGGGCTTGCATGTGAACATTGAACTTTGGAGCAGGAGTAATTCAGGAGACATCAGTCTAATTATCTTAATAATCCAAGAGTTATGGAAACTTTGAATGTACATCTCTGAACAACCATCTGTATGAGGGAACTGGCTGAATTACTATTACCCTTAGGGACATATTGTGGCAGTCTAGATAAAAAGGGAGATAGGACCAGATTCAGAATCAGCAAGTGACTGAAAATTAGTGAGTGAGGGTATTAGTCAAAACTGCCAGTGTCAAAGTCTGCTAAGGTCCCCTGTATCCATAGTGACTCCTGGATTTCAAGGTAACTGAAGAGTTAGATTAGACATCAGCAACAGGTGGAAGGGTTTCCTTTAGGGACCTAATTCTCCCCTAAACACTGAGGGACAGATCTTGTTTTTAAAGTAAGAGTCAAATACACAGGAGTTCACTGAAGTCAACAGAACTATGCCAATTTACACCAGATGAGGATCTGGTCCTGAAAAATTATACTCCTACCGTGCAATTATTTTTGCCCTTCATTTTTGTACACAGAGCTATCTGGTTACAGTGCTCCTTGCATACGTGACACCTGTGCACCACACACTGTATTAGCTTCCAGCCATGTTTAGGTGCAATTCCGCATGTTTGTTTTCACCCAAGAAGCTCACAGTAATTTGTTTCTTGACTGCTGTCAAAATCACCTCTCCGCCCCCTCCACTGTGCTCTGGGCCAGCCATTCAGATCAGCCCACAGGACTGATCTGACACTCTCTAGCTTTGTATGGTTGGTGGCAGAGTGTTTCCCATGCAGTGCCCCCTAACTCTGGAATTTGTGTTCCTGCTGCTTTGTCCTATTGGCTTGCTAGGGATGCTGCCAGGCACATGTGTTTTCTGCTGGGATAGGTTGGGAAAGTGGGTTCTCCAGAGGGAGGTTCTCAGCTTGGCATTATGTCAATTCCACTTAAGTTGCTTATGATTTTATATTTTGTAAGTGTACCCAGGGGACAATGTGCATATTTAATAAAGCCAACAAACAAACAATAAATGAATAAATAAATAAATAAATAAATAAGAAAAACAGTCAGAGCTACCTGAAATATTAAGAACATTGATGAAGAAATCATGTAATATGTTTTCCTCTTAGGCCCCTTTATGAAACAAATGATTAAATGAGTGAAACTATAACCGTGCTTGGAAACTGCTTGAAAGGTTTAATTTATCATTTTAACCCACTTCAGGATCACATAGCAGCCAGGGAAAGGATACAGTCAGTCAAAATCCTATACTACAGAATGCCTGATATTCTTATCTGATCTCACATATACATCAGTGTGTCTCTGGACCACACTGTGCCTGATCTATATCATTTCAAGGGGAACCCGAATCAGGCCCTCAATGTATTCCCCACCCCAGGCTGAACAGACTAAGACTTTTGTCTAAGCAAGTGAGCAAGGACTGAATAAAGAATCTAGGTTTAGCCCAGAGACTAAATAACTCTGTTGTCTGAGAGCTAAAGTGAGACGATAAGACAAAATGTCATCTGGGAATTACTTTTCCAAAGAGAAGTACCACAGAATAACGCAATGCTAAGATGTAATTTGTGCATTTTAATAATTTCCTTTTTATATTTTAAAGCCATGTTATAAAATAAATATGACAAACGCTGAATGCATAATTAGCATGAAATTACACCTCGTTTGTTTCCTCAGAGTTGCTTTGTCTGCATTATAAATGGTATGTGGAAAGAGTGGAAACTGAAATATCTCTGAGTATTAAAAATTCTTTTAAGAGGGTGCCAAGGGGGTTTTAATGTCTTCTTTTGTTCCTGACTCTAATTTATTCTCCTTCTGTAGTTAGTAATAACCCTCCTTGAAAATGCACCCTATCCTTCATCTGGGCTCTGCCCATTTCTGGGTCACTGGCTGCCAAAATAGCTGGTGCAAATGGTGACAATTTTATACTGAGTAGAAATAAAAACATGCTTCCTTACCATAACGTTCCCAGATAGAAGCAGCGAGAGATCTAATTCTTTTACTTTATAGAGCATTGATGGTAATACATGGGCACTAGAAGAACACAAAATGTTTTTATGTTTTATGTCCTCCTAGGAATTTCACAATGACCTGCATTTCCATACAAAGCTGTAGCTGACTGGGCTGTGGGCCTAGTGCTGAGAGTTTGGCCTAGTGGTCACAGCTGGATCCAGGGTGGTCAGAGTCAAGAGTTAGTACTGGACAGAAGACAAATGTCACCAGCTGAACTGAAATAAGCCACAATCGGAGCCAAGAATCAAACCCAGACATGTGAAGCCAAAGAAGAGCAGAGGCTGGAACAAAGCAAGAATAGGAGCAAGAGCAAGCACAACTGTAGACATGGTGTGCACTGAGCAGCTCTTGATCTGTAGTCTGAGCCAGGCTTATTAGGAGGGGTGCTAACTCAGTGCCTGAGACTCTGTCAATTCCAGGGTAGCAGAGTTGGCCTTATTGGGTGCCTACCCGCAAAATTATTCATGGAGCTAGGTGGAGGTTTTCAGTGAACTACCCACAATGATTCCAAGATCCTTCTTGAGTGGCAACAACTAATTAAGACCTATTCATTTTGTATGTATAGTTGGGATTATGTTTTCCCAAAATGCATGAGTTTGTATTTATCCACATTGAATGTCATTTGCCATTTTGTTGCCCAGTCACCCAGTTTTGTGAGATCCCTGTGTAAGTCCAAAGCTGACTTTGAAGGGTTGTGGGTAATTTTGTATTGTCTGCAAGCTTTGCAGTTTTGTTGTTTGCCCCTTTTTCCAAATCACTCAAGAGTATGTTAAACAGCACACTACAGTATAGATTATAGGCTAGGAGGAGCCCACTATTTACCTGTTTCCATTGTAATTGCTGACCATTTATTCCTACCCTTGTTTCCTATCTTTTTTTAACCAGTTGCTAATCCATAAGAGGATCTTCTCTTGTATCCCATGATGGCTTAAGAGCCTTTTGTAAGGGACTGTGTCAAAGCCTTTCTGAAATTCCAAGTCCAATGCAAAGTACAAGGCAATCTCCATATACCTGTTGACCTTCTCAAAGAATTCTAATAGACTGGTGAGGCATGATTTTCTTTTACAAAATCCATGTTGACACTTCCAACATATTGAATGCATATACAGACTACAACGCTAATTCAGTTCTTTACTATGGTTTCAATCAATTTGCCTAACATTAGGCTTACCAGCATGTAGTTGCCAGGCCACTTCTGAAGCCTCTTAAAAAAAATTGACATCACATTAGCTCTCCTTCAGTCATCTGGCACAGAAGCTGACTTGAGTGACAGGTTACATACCATAGTCAGTACTTGTGTAATTTCATATTTGAGTTCCTTCAGATCCCCCCAAAATAATGTCTTGCACTGAGTAGGAAAGACACTGAGAGGTCCTAGCAAACAATCTGATGAGCAAGTGTGCATTGTAATCAGTTCAATACTTTCCAATGGTTGCCATTGAATCATAGAACTGGAAGGAACCTCAAGAGGTCATCAAGTCTAGTCCCCTGTACTCATAGTTGGACTAAACACCTTCTAGACCATCCCTGACAGAGGTCTGTCTAACCTGCTCTTAAAAATCTCTAATGATGGTGTCAAGGCTGATTCCCCACTCTGGCATGATGAATGCAGAAGTGGGGACCCACAAAAGTACCCCAAAACCTTATCTTTCCAGGCTTTGATATAAAACTTCCCCCCAAAATCTTAAAAACCTAGATTTTGGGGATAAAAATCAAATCCAATCCATTGCCACCACCCAAGTAACGGTAAGAAAACCAGGGAAGACATCACTTAGGAAATCTCAGCCCTAAAGTAAAACCAGGACGCAAAAATTAACCAATACCATATACCAATACCATAGCATAATGACTACATGGAAAAGTCACCAATTAATATACACATGGGGGACTCCCATGGGCCAAAAACTTAGTTACAAAGGAGAGGAAACCCCATTTTTAAATGCACAGACATCAGATTACCATTCCAAAACCATAAAAAAATAAAACCTAATGGATTTACCTAAACTTTACCCTACTTACAGATAGTGAAGAGTCTTTTCTTGGAGAGACATGTTGTCTATCCCCCTCAGTATCTGGAGAGTCAACTGCCCAGAGACAAAGGAGGGAAACCCCAAAAATTCCTTTGTCCCAGTTTGAAATCCCAATCTGTATTTCTAATGGCGGAATGCTACCTGGCTAAGTACAGTTAACCCTTTAGTCCCCAGGCTGCAGGCTAACCCTCATGGTTATGACAGATGGAGATTCCACAAACTCCCCAGGAAGTTTTCTCTAATGTCCAACCTAAACCTTCCTTGCTGCAATTTAAGCCCATTTCTTCTCGCCCAACCATCAGAGCTCAAGGAGAATATTTTTTCACGCTCCTCCTTGTAAAAATCTTTCAAAAAAGTTATCTTTTTCCCTCTCAGTCATCTCCTTTCCAGAATAATTAAACCCAGTTCTTTCAATCTTCCCTCATAGGTCATGTTTTCTGGATCTTTAATCATTGTTATTGTTCTTCTCTGGACCTTCTCCAAATTCTCCACATCTTTCCTGAAATGTGGCACCTACAATTGACCATAATACTCCAGTTGAAGCCTAAGTGGTGCAGGCAGAATGGGAGAATTACGATTTGTGCCTTGCTTACAACACTCTTGCTAATGCATCCCAGAATGATGTTTGCTTTTTTTTGCAACAGTATCACACTGTTGGTTGATATTTAGCTTGTGGTCCACTATGACCCCTATATCCTTTTCTGTAATACTCCTTCCTAGGCAGTCATTTCCCATATTGTATGTGTATAATGGATTGTTTCTTCCTAAATGGAGTACTTTGCATTTGTTCTTATTGAATTTAATCCTATTTTCCTCAGACCCATTTCTCCAGTTTGTCCAGATAATTTTGAATTTTTATCCTGTCCTCCAAAGCACTTGCAACCCTTCCCAGTATGGTATCAACTGCAAACATACTCTATATACTTTCTACATTATCCACATTATCTCAATCGTTGATGAAGATATTGAACAGAACTGGTCCCAGTACTCACCCCAATTATTATGCCCTTCCAGCATGACTGTGAACCATTGAAAACCACTCTCTGGGGTCACGTCTAGACTACCCTGAGCTTCTGAAAGAAGATATGCAAATTAGTCGTGAATTTGCGTATCTTCTCCTGATCCCTTTTTTGGAAGAGTTGTTTTTTAAAAAAAAACCCGTCTGGACGGGGGGAGGAGAGGGGGGGTTCAAAAGAACCCTGTAAACCTCATTTTTAAGGAATGAGGTTTTTTTTTAAAAAAAGGGGGGTTTTGTGCAAACTCCCCCATCTAGACTGCTTTAAAAAAAAACTTTTCCAGAAAAGATCGGAAGAAGAATGCAAATTCATGCCTAATTTGCATATCTTCTTTTAGACGCTGCGGGTAGTCTAGATGTAGCCTGGGAATGGTTATCCAACCAGTCATGCACCCACCGAATAGTAGTTCCATCTAGGTTACATTTCCCAAATTTGTTAATGAGAAGGTCATGTGAAATGGTTTCAAATGCTTTACTAAAGTCTAGATACAGCACATCTACAGCTCCCCCATTCACAAGGTTTGTTATCCTTTCTAAAAAAGCTATTAGGTTGTTTTGACAAGATTTGTTTTGACAAATCCATGCTGAATGTTGTAGCCAACTGGGCACAGTCCTCACTCCCCCATTGGAGTATGGCTGGCTGGACACAAACTCCTGTTCCTCCCTGCTTTTCTTATATTTCTAGCTCTCTCAGCTACAGCTTGACTGGTTCCTGTTAAGCAAATGAAGTTTAGACAGTTCCTATTCACTGAGCAAATGTGGTTTAAGTAGCTTCCTGTTATGCTGAAGCAGTGTAAAGCCCCTGTAAGGCCAGACACTTGTATAGAAGCCATATTGCTTAAATAAAATTAATTATATTCATGCTTATGAATATGTATGTAACCTATGGAATGAGTGAAAAATTGTGAATGAGAAGCACCCAACCATAAGGCAGTCCAGCATCTGTAACTTTTTAAGGCAAGAAAGGACCCTGCAAAGTACTTAAATTAACATAACAAGTGACCAGGTGGGAATCTCTCTTCCCTTGGAAAGATGTAACAGTATGCCAAGCCTGGGATGGACTAGAAGCAGTAGAGCCTCTCCCGTGGATCCGCAGGGACCCCAGGGAACTCTTGTGGCCTTGCGGTTGATCTCCGGGAAGCTGATGGCTTCAAAAGTAATCTATGCCGCACTTGCAGCCTGCTTCCAAACTTCCATCATAAATGTCATGTGTCTGTGTGAGTACTGCCATACCATTAAGAATCTATTATAATAAACTAGATTCAGTGCTGCTCAAGTTCACCCAGGCTGTGTCTAGACTACATGCCTCTGTCGGCAGAGGCATGTAGATTAGACAGATCAGCAAAGGCAAATGAAGCCGCGATTTAAATGATCGCGGCTTCATTTACATTTACATGGCTGCCGCGCTGAGCCGACAAACAGCTGATCAGCTGTTTGTCGGCTCGCGCGCTAGTCTGGACGTTCCCCCTGTCGACATCAAAGCCCTTTGTCGGCAGCCCCGTTATTCCTCGTGGATTCTTCCCTTGGCTGGTTTAAGGACAGTTAACTTATCACCTTATTATCTTTCAGATGTTTTTCAAACTGATTCTTTAATTATTTGTGCCATTGTCTTTCCTAGTACAGAAGTTAAGTTTACTGATATGTAATTTCTTGGGTTGCCCTTATTTCCCTTTTTAAGAAAATAGATAGAAACTATATTTGCCCTATTCCAGTCTTCTGGAATTGCTTCTGCCTTCCATGACTTTTCAAAGATAATAACTAATGGCTCTGATTTCTCCTAAGTTAGCTCCTTGAGTATTCTAGTATGCATTTTATCAGGCCCGTGTCACTTGAATACATCTAACTTATCTAAGTAATTTTTAACTTATTCTTTCCCTATATTCTGAACCTACCCTGTTTTCACTGACATTTACTATGTTAGGCCCAATCACCACCAATCTTCTTGGTGAAAATGGAAACAAAGACGTCATTAAGCACCTCTTCCATTTCCATATCTGCTATTGTTTCTTCCTCTTCATTGAGCAACTGGCCTACTCTGTCTTTGGTCTTCCTCTTGCTTCTAATGTATTTTTCTGAAATGTTTTCTTGTTACCCTTTATGTCTCTAGCTAGATTGACCTCATTTTGTGCCTTTGTCTTTTTAATTTTGTCCCTGCATACTTGTGTAATTTGTTTATATTCATTCTTTTTGTGATTTCAACTACTTTCCACTTTTTTAGTATTCTTTTTAGGATTCTTTTTTACTTTTAGATCATTCAAGATTTCTTGGTTAAGCCAGAGTGATCTCTTGCCATGGTTCCCATTTTTCCTACATAGTGAAATAGGTTGCTCTTGTGCTCTTAATAATGTCTCTGAAAAACTGCTGTCTTCAATTATTTTTCTACTTACACTTGCTTCGCCTTGGATCTTACCTATCAACCCCTGAGTTTTCTAAAGTCTGTCTTTTTGAAATCCATTGTCTTTATTTTGTTGGTTTTCCTCTTACCATTTCTTAGAATCATGAACTATCTTTTCATGATCCCTTTCACCCAAGCTGCCTTTCACTTTCAAATCATCAACCAGTTCCTCCCTATTTGTCAAAATCAAATCTAGAAGAGTCTCCTCCCTTGTAGCATTCATCACCTCCTGGAATAAAAAAATTGTCTCCAATACATTCCAAGAACTTGAATAATCTGTACCCTGCTGTGTTATTTTCACAGCATATGTCTGGGTAATTGACGTTCCCCATCACCACCAAGTCCCGTACTTTGGATGATGTTTTTAGTTGTTTAAAGAAAGCTTCATCTACCTCTTCTTCCTGGTTAGCTGTTATCTAGTAAATGCCTACTAAGACATCAGCATTTTTACCCTTTTATCCTTATCCTGAGTCTTTCAACAAATCTGTCTCCTATTTCAATCCCATTCTCAGTCCAAGGCTATACATTTTTAATATGTAAGTTAACACCTCCTTCCTTTTTTCCGTGACTGTCCTTCCTGAGCAATCAGTAGCCTTCTATACCAATATTCCAGTCATGAGTATTGCCCCTCCAAATCTCTGTTATGTCATAGTTGTGTTCATTTGGCATTATGAGTTCCCCAACTTCTGACCCATTTCCCAGGTCTCTACGTTTTTGACTTGGGTTGGCTATTTTTGCATTTGTTTGGGATCAGACCCTTTGTTAGCAAGGGAATTTCACAGGCAGAATTTCTCAGCAGTGGTGGTTTCATCTAGCATTTCTAAGACAAGAAAACTAGGTGTTTACATTTTGCAGCTCAGATTTTGCTCTGTGTCAGTCAACTACTACTCACTAATCCTGCTTTTTATAGATAGGAACTATGTGAGGTATTGAGTCATGTGGGCTATTTCTTAGACTCTGCAACTGTTCATTTTTTACCAGTATTTGTAATAATTAACAAACAAAAACAGTCTGAAAAACTATTATATAGGTATATTTGACATGATCTACACAACTCTGCAGCAGCCGTCAAAAAATCTAACAGAAAATTAGGAACTATTAGGAAAGGGATTGATAATAATATAGAAAGTATAATGCAATGATGTAAGTCCATGGCATACCTATGCATGATTATTGCATGCAGTTTTGGTTGCCCCATCTCAAAAATGATATATTGGAAAAGAAAAAGGTATGGAAAAGGTCAATAAAAATGATAAAGGATATGTGTGACGGGGTGGACAGGCCCCGCACTGAAGAACAGGGGGTATCTCAGGCCCAGCTGGTGGATAAAGCCCCGCCCCTCCAGCCCTGCTGGGCATGCTCCCAGCAGAGCCTGGGTATAAAAGCAGAGGGAGCCCTGAAGCCAGGGAGCTGCAGGATGAGGGAGTAGACCAAGCTGGGCTGGTGTTTCTGCAGCAGCTGAGACCGGAGTCGCCTCCTGTGCCTGACCCGGAGACAGAGCCAGCAGCTGCCAACCCCAGGGAGGCAGGAGCGCGCCCGCAACCCTGGCAGGTACCGACTCAGAGGTGAATGGGCTCCAGGGGAACCAGGGCACGGCAGGAAGCAGCCCAGGGCAAAGGACTAAAAGCGCGGCTTGGCGTGTATGGGCCGGATTCCCCGCCAAGGCGCAGGAGCCATAGGCCCTGCCTAAAGGGCCCTGGGCTGGGATCTGGAGGAGAGAGAGGGCCCAGGTCCCCCTACCACCCATTTTCCCTTCCCGGGATATTCAACCCCAGTCCAGGAGAGGCTTCTCTGAGCGGCTAGGCCTCCAAAGCCGTATTTACCCCAATAGAGGGGCATGAAGTTTGTATTGAGAATGGTAAGGCCGTAATTATCCTTATAGAGGGGCATGAACTTTATGTTGGCCGGTAATGCCGTATTTACCCTAATAGAGGGGCTGGAACTTTTATGTTGGGACTGCTAGGGTTGTGTTCTCCCTGATAGAACAGGCAATGGGACCGTAAAAGGGGGACGCACCTCATGCCAGGGGTGTACCGTACCCCATGACAGTATGGAACAGCTTTCAAATGAGGCAAGATTAAGAAGACTAGGGCTAGTCAGCTTGGAAAAGAGAAGACTAAAGGGAGGATATAATGGAGGTCTATATAATCCTGAATGATGTGGAAAAAGTGAATAAGGAAGTGGTAAGTATCTCTTCATATAACACAAGAACTGGAGTCACTCAATGAAATTAACAGGCAGGAGGTATAAGACAAGCAAAAGAAAATACTTCCTCACCTCTGGGGCTTGTTTCCAGGAGAGGTTGTGAAGGCCAAAACTAAAATTAGTTTAAAGAAAGGGTTAGAGAAGTTCACAGAGGGTAGGACCATCAATGGCTACTAACCAAGATAGTCAGGGATGCATCCCCTTGCACTGGGTGTCCGTAAATCTCTGGCTGCCAGAGGCTAGGACAGGACATCAGGCGATGAATTGCTTGATAGTTGTTCTGTTCGCTTCATTTGTTTTAAAGTATCTGGTATTGGCCACTGTCCCAGTGAGGATACTGGGCTAACAGACCATTTGTCTGATCCAGTATGGCCATTGTTATGTTCTCATTGGCTCCTTATGTTCTTCTTTGGGTAGTGTCCCCGTGGGTGCTCCACTGTGGGTGTCGGGTCCCATCCTGGTGCCACAGATCGGAGATCTTTTAGCTGTTGTTTGCTGGACTGCCTATGCAGGGCGGCCATCTTGCGGCTTTTCGCACCGTTTCTGCGTCACACGGTCCAGCTCGCCAGTTCCTCTCAACCGTCCACAGATGGAGAAACTGCTCCCTCTCCTGTCAGGTTGATTCCTGTCAGGATTGAGATATATTACATAGTTAGTGTTTATAGATATAGTTATAGTAGTTAGTTAGTTAATGTAGTTTAAAGTTTAAAAAAAATTTTTTTCCCCTCATAGTTACTCCCAACAGTTATAATGCCTGGATCCCCAGGTTTTAAAATGTGTGCACTCTGTAAGGAGTCCATGCCTATAGGATGAGCACTTGGCATGTATCAAATGTTTAGGTCAAGGGCACATCCCACAAAAGTGCCCTCACTGCTCTAAGCTCACGGCTCGAGCTTGGAGAGACCGCAAAATGTGGCTGAAAATGCTGTTGTTCGACAAGGCTCTTGTCACAGTCTGACCCTCCGACAGAGCCCACTGCTCCTGTCCTTATGAAGGCAGCCTATAAGAAAAAGCCTTTCTCGCCGTCTCACTCGTTAACAGCAAGAGTGAGTTTTGCGGACAAACTGGGAACCTCAAATTAATTGGGGTCCCGCAGGCTGGAGATGGACAAACATGCCCGTAGTGCGTTGGTGCCGAGCCCATCGGAGCGCCCATCGCACTAGGACAAGACAGCAATACCGACACCGGCACTGGAACGCACGGTACCGAGACCCTTGGACTCAACAAGAGTCAGGGCACCATCCTCGTCCCTGGCACCGAGAAGCTCGGCACCAACATCACCGCCCCCAGCACCAAGAGCCAAGGCACCGACGCCTCCTCTGGCACCGAGCCTTGTGGCTCCTCCAACTGCTGCACTCAGTGAAGCACCAGGGCCATGCCATAGATTGACCCCCTCTACATCGCCTGTACAGAGGTCCAGTAGACTCAGGGAGAGAGTTCAGCACCTCCCATCTCTGTCCCCTAGCCCGGGACCAGAGACGTTTTTACCAGAGCCACCATCCCCACTGCCATGCTCGCCCAGGGTGCCTCACCACCACTCACCCACTACGCGGTGTTCTGGATACACACCGCCTCCATGGTATTACTACCGGTGCTATTACTCCCCATCACCTTCACATTCCAGACGGCATTCCAGATCGCCCCGGTCACCATCGTATCACAGGTCATCACGCTATGAACACCGCTATGTAAGGCACTATGACTATGCATCTTACCACGATGACCAATGGTACTGTACATGACCCCAGGGAATGGTTGTCCCGCTCGCATTCACATTCAGCGACTAGATCTCTATCACCAGCCCCATCGTCTCCAGCGCCACCTACAGTGGTATCCTTCTCTCCACTGCCTGAGAGACCGACTCCTTCAAGTGATCACCGTATGCAAATTGACTCCAGGCAACAACAGGTGCCTCTTCCTCCAGATACAGAGGACTCTCATCGACAATCCCCGACAGAGATTGCATCATCATCCCCTGATGACGCTATTTTCCATGGTGATGCCTCCGCTACTGACGACATAAAAGACTTCCAAGATCTCTTTAAAAGGGTTGCCGAATCTCAGAATGTTAAAGTGGGTGAGGTGCAACAGAAACAGCACCATTTGCTGAGAAACTTACACCCTTCTTAGACCACAAAAATGGCATTGCCATTGGACGATGCGATATTGGAAATAGCCGATTCCATCTGGCAGACACCGGCCTCTGCTTCGCCCAAGAACAAAAAAGAGGACAGAAAATACTATGTTCCTGCTTCCAGCATGGAATTCCTATTCAACCATCCTGGACTCAATTCTCTGGTCCTGGATGTGGCCCAACAGAGAGCAAAAGTGCCTCAATATAAGACCACCACAACAGACAAGGACGTCAAGCGTTTGGACCTCTTTGGCAGGAAAATCTATTCCTCCACCACACTGTCACGCCACATGGCTAATTATTCCACTTTGCTAGCAAACCACTCTTTCGATAACTACGCCAAACTGGTCCCTCTCCTAGAGCATCTTCCAGAATCGAAGCATCAGGTTTTAAAGGGCTTCATAGAAGAGAGTTTTATGTCCTCGCGGTCAGCGCTTCACATTGTGTTAGATGCAGCAGACACAGCAGTGCGTACCACAGCGATGACTGTAGTTATGAGGCGAGCATCATGGCTCCATATGGCGGCAACTCCCAAAGAGCTCCATACAAAGGTGGAGGATCTGCCCTTTGACTGGCAAAATCTGTTTGCAGACAAAACAGACCAGGTCCTGCACTCCGGAAAGGACACACGCACTACATTAAGAACTCTGGGGATGCATACCCCGCCTTTTAAGCGCAAGCGTTTCACACCCTACCAGAGGCAGAGACCTTTTCCTTACCCGCCGTACCAGAGCAGACACTATGAATCCCAGAGAGGTCGTCAACATCCCAAAGAGGAGTCACCCTCAACAACACAAGCCAGCTCAACAACAAGCAACCAAACAGCAAGTTTGACACGAATATCAAGGGATTGTGTACCATTCCATTGATACCCGAGGCCAATTTCACAAAACCACTATTCCACCATCGTTTGAGGCCCTTCCAACATCGCCGGGCCGCCATTATGACAGATTGATGGGTCACACAGCTAATAACTTCAGGTTATGTGATACCATTCCTTTCCCCCCCGCCAACCTCCTTCCCCTTCCTTCCCTTTTCAGGGACACTTCTCACGAGCCTTTTCTCGCTCAAGAGGTAGCCCATCTCCTCGACCTGGGGGCTATAGAGGAGGTTCCGCATCCTTTCCACGGCAAAGGCTTCTATTCCTGCTATTTTCTGACGGAAAAGAAGTCAGGCAGATGGAGACCCATACTCGATCTGCACCAACTGAATCATTATCTCAAATGGCAACGTTTCCATATGGTGACATTGGCAAAGATCATTCCAGCACTCGAGCAACACGATTGGTTCGCATCTCTCGATATCCAAGACGCCTATTTTCACATCGCCATACATCCAGCTCATCGGCGTTTTCTTCATTTCATAGTGGGAAACAACCACTACCAAAACAAAATCCTCCCGTTCGGACTTTTGTCCACCCCAAGAGTTTTCTCGAAGACTTTCTCAGTAGTAGCTGCTTACCTTCATCGGCTGGGGATTATCATATTTCCTTATTTGGACGACTATCTTCTAAGAGCACAGTCGCTCACCGAGGCCTCTCAAGCGGTCACTATTACTACCAATCTACTGGGCCTCATACTCAAATTTCAAAAGTCCACACTGACCCCCCAGCAATCCATAGAGTTTATTGGAACCTGCCTGGACTCTACGAGGGTGTGCGTGTACCTACCTCTCTCCAGGTTCTGTGCCATCCAGGACTTAATACAGGTCCTCTCCATGAGCCCTATCATGGCGGTCCTCACCTGCCTCCAATTGCTCGGTCATATGCCTGCCACAGCGTTTGTAGTACCCAACGTGAGGCATCATTTACGCTCGCTCCAACACTGGGTTTCCAAGATATACACACCTGGCAAACGTGACCTGCACAGGTCCGTAGAAGTACCCATTACAGTCAAGCGTTCTCTCCACTGGTGGACAGAATTGAGCAATATCATGACGGGTATGCCCTTTCACAAACCGTAGCCCACAGTGCAGCTTACTACGGATGCCTCTCTGATTGGCTGGGGAGCGCATATTCTGGACAAGCAGGTGCAAGGCCAATGGTCCCCGGAGGAGTCTCTCACCCCTTCCGTCTTCCAGATCTTCCGGACATTCTCACACAGAATCACGGTCGCACTCTTCACCCGCAGCCACGGCACCTCGCTCTCACGGCTTGGTTTCTATCTGGTTCAAACAAACAGAAATGACTTGTTCTAGAGAGGTACAGGAGGTGCTCCTACACAGTAGAAAATCATCAATATGCAATACTTACCTCCACAAATGGTATAGATTCCAGCAATGGTGCTCGGCTAACGCATTGCATCCAGCTTCTTCACTATTGCGGTCTATATTGGTCTACATTCTACACCTTAAGCAAATAGGGTTAGCTAATTCCTCACTCAGAGTTCATCTGGCGGCAATCTCAGCCTTCCACGAGCAAGTAGAAGGATTTACCCCCTTTTCTCATCCAATCACTAGGAGATTTCTAACCTCTTTCCTGAACACAAGCATCCAGCGGACCCCTGGAACTTGGAGCTTGTACTAGATATGCTAATGCATCTGCCGTTTGAACCCTAGCTACATGTGACCTTAATACTTTCACCATGAAAGTCATCTTCCTTTTGGTCATTACCTCCGCTAGACGGGTTGGTAGCTCTATCTGCCAAACCACCGTATACTGTCTTTACTCCTCAGGCAGTGATTCTTCGCCCTCAACCATCCTTCCTGCCAAAAGTGAACTCTCCACTTCATGTCAATGAACCCATTATTCTATCGGTGTTCTACCCAAAACCCCACGCTTCCGAGTGGCAAGCAAGAGTGCACTCTCTGGATGTACACAGGGCCCTCGCCTTTTACATTGAATGAACTAAAGAAGTACGACATTCCCATAACTTACGTATTTTTATGGATGCCCACTCTAGGGCGTTCCCTCTCTCCTCGCAAAGAATCTCCAAAATAATCATTGCCTGCATAACTCGTTGTTACGAACTGAGAAAGAAAGCACTTCCACATGCCGTTACAGCCCACTCCACCAGAGCAATGGCAGCTTCAACTGCTTTCCTTAAGGGAGTCCCCCTTAAAGACATTTGCCGAGCAGCAACCTGGTCTTCAAGCTCCACATTTGCGAAGCACTACACCCTACAAAATATTATCATGACTGACACAACGGTAGCCACAGCGGTGTTAACATCAGCACAGAATCATTAATTCCAAACCCGCCACCTCGATTAGGCTACTGCTGTGAAGTCACTCACCGTGGAGCACCCACGGGGACACTACCTGAAGAAGAAGAAGTTACTCACCCCGTGCAGTAACGATGGTTCTTCGAGATGTGTGTCCCCGTGGGTGCTCCACGACCTGCCCTCCTCCCCGCTTTGGAGTCTTTCTTGTGCCTTTCAGACTTCGACAGTCTCGAGGAACTGGTGAGCCGGACCGCGCAACGCAGAAATGGCGCGAAAAGCTGCAATATGGCCGCTGCACATGCGCGGTCTGACAAACAACAGCTAAATGATCTCCGATCTGCGGCGCTGTGATGGGATCCGACACCCACAGTGGAGCACCCACGGGGACACACATCTTGAAGAACCATTGTTACTGCACAGGGTGAGTAACTTCTTCAATTTAGGCCTCTTTCAATCAAGAGTTTTTTCTTATGTTGAAAGCTGGTCAAAACCTCTGTCAAAACTCGTTTGTGGTAGAAAATTGAGGTTTTTTTTACAAAACAAAGTTTTCCATTAAAAATGTCTGTTTTATGTCAAAAGGTTTACTTTTTTCATGAATTGCTGCCCCTCGTTCTTCCCCCCCGCCACACATTTTTCATTAAGTTTTATGGCCAATGGAATCCTATGAAGCCCCCTGATAGCTTAACAATCAAGGTGATCATGGTGCATTATGGGAGAGAGTGTGGCCAGGTAGTCCAGCCAACAAAGCAGAAATGGGGATATAAAACTTCTGAACTAGAATTCAGATGAATTACCAGGGTAGCACTTCCTGATTACAGTGTTTGATTTTTCAGACAAAAAAACCCTTGTTTTTTCCTCAAAGTAGAATTTTTTGTTTTACCAGCCCCACTTTTATTCGTTTATTTATTGTTAACAGTGGTTGGTCTCTGAGCTGTTGAGTCTATATAGATTTTTATATAGCTACTTTCACTAATCTGTCCTGGTTAAGAGAGTTTCAAACAGTAATCATGGATGTTCCAGGACCAGAGAGTACTGGTGGAGAGTTAGCACAGGAGCCCAGAATGCAGAGGTGTTGAGGCTGTCTCGCAGGGCAGCAGGGACCTGTGAGAGGGGGGAGCTGGCTGGGAGGCAAGCAGTCAGGCCAGGGTTAGAGGGCATGGAGGAGGAAGAAATGATCTCTCCTGGTCCAGCAAAATCCCTCATCCAGGACTGGTCAGGTCCCGAGAGTGCCAGACCAGGGAGGTCCAACCTGTGTAATCTGAGTGCTTTATAGATATTAGTCAGTTTATTTTCCCACACCTTCTAGAACCTGGATCCTTTAAAAAATAAAAATATATGTCATGTCATAGCTGTTTTCAATTTGCTGATTATAAAAATAAATAAATAGAGCTGGTAAAAAAAGGCAAATACATTTTGAAAAAAAATCAAAAGTTTTTAATTTAATTTTAAATTTTCAGGAAGCTTTTCACATTTTGAAAAAACAACAACCCCTCGTTGATTTTATGCTTCCAGAAAGAAGGAAGGGGAAAAGTTAAAAATGTATTTTTTTTGTATTTTTCATAAAAAATAGGAAGATTCAACCAAAAATAAAACTTTCCAGAAAAAGCTGTAGTTTTGTTCAAAAAAGCTATTTTTGTGAAAAAGTTAAAATGAAATATAAAATATATGTAGGTCAATAACAAAGATAACTAGAGATCTTGAAAGCAGAATTGTAGAATGATTCTGAAAGGCAAAGTTTGCTGAAAGTGATACTGTTTGAAACCTTTTACTTCATCAGTGATCAAAGCAAGAAAGATTAAATTGCAAGCACTTGAAACTCTAAATTAGCAGTCTGATTTAACCCCAACATTTATTGAACTTCTGAACTTTTACAGTGATTTGTATCCAGAAAATATAGCCTAGGTATTAAGTCAAAGTTGCCAAGCAATTGAGAGGAAAAGAAAAGTGATATATGGAATGCCTTGTGATTTAACAAGTGAAGGTCTAAATACAATACTCATTAAGTGAAGCAAGCTCATTCAGCAAGAATCAAATCTAAGCTTTAAAAATGCAGTAGCTTATGACTAATCAGACACTTAGAAGAATATATTGGTGTTAAATATCTTGATCTCCACTCTGTAGCAGGGATTTTTGAGTATTTACAAATATGTTTAAATTCTGGTATGTTTAGAAATTTGATTATTTTTTCCTTATTTCTCCCTCATTTCATATTTATACTTTATAAATATGTAATGTATTCTTTTATCAGAGGGGTAGCTGTGTTAGTCTGAATCTGCAAAAGCGGCGAGGAGTCCTGTGGCACCTTATAGACTAACTGAAGTGTAGGAGCATAAGCTTTCGTGGGCAAAGACCCACTTCGTCAGATGCATCTGACGAAGTGGGTCTTTGCCCACGAAAGCTTATGCTCCTACACTTCAGTTAGTCTATAAGGTGCCACAGGACTCCTCGCCGCTAATGTATTCTTTTGTTATTTGTAAAGCTTAAATAAAAAATATATTCCTCCTAAAATCACTGCATGGAACAGTACAATGTATAAAGCATAATGAACTTAATAAAGTGTTACGATATCAGAAGGATTTAGACCTGAAAGCAGCCATTTTAAAGAGTTCCCATGTGCAAGAAAGTCATTCATGAGTAAAAAGGGTAAGTCAGCAGAAGTGCTCTTTATACATTAAAATGGATGATTATACAAAATGTTAAAAGTGACTGACTTAGGACTCATCATAAATGGTGAAGAGTCCAGTAAACCAGAGGAAGGCTTGTTTTTAAAGGAAAACTAGAGAAAGAGACATGCCATGACATTCTTTTATGCATTCAAATTTTTAGTAAGTTAATTATTGGATTTTAGTAGCCATGTGGACCAAGCATGGAAAATGAAACAAGATGCAGCCATATTATGTACGGATTTTACTGTGCTTACTGCACCACTCCCAGATTTGTCTCCAGATGCTAAAGGTTGAGTTATGTTTTCAAGTGATCTCAGAACTGGATCTAGTGTAGGAATGTAGAGGTCACAGACTTCCACAGCGATGATAAATGATACTCAGAATTTTGGTTATGAAAGGAAAATGGGATCAGGTCCAACAGTTGGGATCTGGTTTAAAATCAGGAAGACAGTTACCAAACAACTGCATGTATGGTGTTGTACCTCGGAATTTTCGTACCTCGGTACCTTCGGTGGTCTGGACTGTCAGTGTCAGCGTCGTCTGGTCAGGGTCATCCTGGCGCACTCCTGACAGGACCTCTACTCCGTCGGTGATAATAAACTTTCGGCTGCGTGCGTAACAATCGGTACTCCCTTTATCTGGAGTGTTAGACCCCGTGCACTTGGGTCAACACAGGAGATCTCTGAGAGGCCCCAGAAACAACAGATGCAGGCAAGGTTTGAAATCAATTGAGCAGGTTTATTGTCAAATGTGAAGCTCTACCAGTTGGTAACAGAGATCAGTACAATGTTACACCACTGGGCACTATGGCCCGCGTTGACAAGGTGTCAACACCAGGCAGGCCTATTGCCATATATCAGATATTAACAGCAGTTAGTGAAAGTTAAGCTACTGTGCATTCTGTAAGTTTAGGCAATGACACCTGCTGTTCAGGCACCTAGTGCGCCCCCCACCCAAGGTCGGCCGGAGAGCACCTTTTGTGGTGTCCTTTTATAGACAGATACAAACAACTTACATCATTTCTTTATGTACGGGTTACCACCCTCTGCTGCTTAGATACCACCCCTCACCTTACGGAAGGGGGGCTTACTTACTATTCTTCATGCTGTCAATTTCGACCCGGTCCTGAATCTAGGTCGGTATGTGCATTCGTTTTTAGGGAGTCTTTGTACCAAGACATTTCTTATTAAGATGTTCCATTACTTCCCTTTGGCTTAAAGTCTGTACCTAGTGCCTCCCTGTGTCCTTCCATGCTCCACCTAACTTACACAATTACACAGTTATCAGTAGGGCCTCTTTCTTGGCTCCTGTTACCGAACCAAAATCTTGCTCACTAGATTGCAGGCCTGTTGCTGTTTTCATGTTACAGGCCTCTATTTAGGCCTGCTGACTCCATGTTACTGACCCTCAACTTACTACATATGGTATGTGGACATATATATTTTCATTTATCTGTTGGAGTAGGGGAGGCAGCTCATCTGGTATAAAGCAACATCCCCCATTTGAAATGCATTACAGGTTGAACCTCTCTAGTCCGGTAATCTTTGATCCAGCAACATCTGTGATCCGGCATGATTTTAGTTAGCTGGATGTCTACTTAACTTGGGCGTGACCAAGTTTCTCGCGATCCCATCAAGTTTGTTTACAGCCACCTGTCCTAGCTCTCAGTGTTCTGTGCTACTATTTAGCTCTAACTTACCCCCTAAATGTCTTCTAAGAGCCCAGCAAGCAGTGGAAGAGTTGGTGATGCTGCTAGAGAGTATTGACCTCCTGTGGTTCAGCAAATTCTCTGGTTCGGCACCAGTCAGATCCCGAGGGTGCCAGACTAAAGAGGTTCAACCTGTACAGAATTTACCATGCCAATGGAAGTTTTCCATGTCACTTTACCTTATAAGATCTTAGATATGAGAGACTGTCATTTACAGCTCCTTGAAAACAATTGCATGCAATCATAGGAGTAAGTGCTTGCAAACATGAATAAGGATTGTACAATCTAGTCAATGTTCCATCCTCATGCTAGTGTGGAATTATGCCCCATTATCTAAATCAAGGCTTCCCTGAGAAAAGTATCCCACCATCCTAAGACATCCAACTGTCAAGAATCTGGAGCCTGGAAAGGAAACCTAAATAATCCAGTTTATATATGCAGCTGCAGTAATTGTACTCATAAAAGTAAACACAACTATGGATAAACAGCAGAAGGCTAACTATGAAAATCTGGCCCACTTCATGCTAATATTACCAAGAAATTAGATAAGAGGGGATATTTCAGTCTCTGCATATTTCTTAAATGAATGCTTCATTTGCATGTCTTAATCTCTGAAAACCACTTTGTAGGAAGGTCTCAAATTAGTAGTTCTGTTTTTTTAAATGGAAGCAAGCTCACAATTAGTTGCAGGAAAAGAAATGGACATCTCTCCTGCAGTATGCCCTGGTAAGGTAGAGCCAGTTCCATACACATCTCATTTTAATTCTGCTGAACAGTTAGCAAGATCAGATCATTTTAGTGGTCATGCCAAATGGGAACAAGTTGGGGGCAGCTTGAAAGAGAGCTGTTATCAGCACAGAAACCTCTGTTTCATACGACATTTTTCCTACTGTTTTGTAACAGCGAAGTGCTCTCTCAGCTTTCTTTACTGAAAGTATGCAGCTCAAGTTCTAATTGGGATATTTGATTATATATAAAAATAGCCGGTGGAATTCTTTTCTTGTTTAGGTGTAGTCCTTTTGGAATGGATATAGGAAGATCTTTTGATTCTATTCTATATAAAAATATCTGATTTTTTTTATACCTCCCATTATTAGAATAAAAAAACATACGTGTGTGTCCAGGTTGATTTTTATCAGGCTCTCCAAAAGTAAACCACATGTTGATTTATGTTTAGATGCTGCATTTTGTACTTGGGTATATTTGACTTTTCCCACAAAGGTCATTTCTTCTACTTAAATCTCATACGAAGCCTAGGGAGAAAAAGCTACAGAACCATTAAACTAGGACTTTTCCTTCCAATAATAGATTATGTCTAAATATGTCATAAAAAACAGACTATATGAATCAGATCTGTGAAAATATTGGCTATAATGGTTGCTTAAAACAATTTTCATTTGGGGTTTTTTGAGAGATAAAATCTCTAAGCCCTATACAATAAGCAAAGGCTGGTTTGGAAACTTTACTGATGATGGGAAACTAAAGTTGCGAGTATTTCTTTAGAACTAAGTCCTGGATAGCCAGCCTTCTGGTATACTTCAGAATCAGCTATTTAAAGATTTTTTAAAATCTCTTTTAAACCTTGTACAGTTGTGACTTTTTATTACTAGTTTTCAGGTAGATAATTTAGTTGCCCATTATTATTGTATTAAATTCACTTGCTGTTTTGATCTCCCTCTTTGTGGTACACTTAGTGGCGGCTGCTATTATCCTATTAATTGTATTTTGTAGGCTTTGGAATTCACTGCTATAAAGGTGGAACTGTGTGGTGAAATGTTACCTCATTATATTCTATACAATATCCTTATATTCTGTGGGAAATGCTAGGGATAAGCATTGCTCTGCATCCTCTAGAATCTAATCTTCACTTCTTGCAAGGTTTATAGATGTATGCATTGCTATCCAGAGGGGAAAGGGTCGGGACAGTAAGAGTGGCTAAAACTACAAGATGCTCATGAGCACAGCTGAAAAGAGGGTCCCTATTGTTCATTAATTTAGAGGGCACAATTTGGCTCACACTTAACCATACTGTGATCAAAATATGAATCCTGAAAATCACAGGGCAAAAGGACAAAACCATGATGTGAAACCAGAGCCATCTTTGCCATTATAGTGATACAAGAAAACAATATAATACAGTATTGATCATATGAACTGGTTATCTCTGTAGTATGCAATAGTTGTTCAGATCTTCATTTCCACATTTTGAATAGGAGAAAAGGTAATTTTGGGATTTGTTTTTTCCTGCTCCTCCCTTCTCTCTTACTTTTTTCAGTAGAGTTAGGATGGATGTTATATTCCTGCTCATCCTTATAATCCAGAATTCATATTGTTGTCTCTTTTTGGATTGAGTCCATTTATTAAAAATGGGAAAAAAATAACTTATAAATGAGCATCTGTACACCATGGTGCTCTGCACAAACTTTTTGAAAAAATGTAAGTATAGTGGGTCACATTTTTGATGGGGTTCTATAAACATGCCATAGTATTGACATATGCTTCCTTATATATATGCAAAATCCCATAATTTTCCATGAAATAGAAGTAAATGTGCATAATTGCCCCTTTAGTACATGTAAATACAGAGTTTGCAACTACAGTAGATTTATCCATGTATACTATGGGCCAGATTCTCATCTGATGTAATTCAGCAAGTTCCACATCAATAGATTTACACCAGCGGAGGATCTAGCCTTCTAAATGCCATTTTAAAGGTCAGCTGGAACTTTGGACACTGTTGTGTTTCAGTTACATCATTAGATTGATTGTTATCTCTATGCTCTGCTTCATTAATCAATATTTTCCTCTTGCTTTACAGGGCTTTAACACTAACTTAACATCCCTAGCTATCTTCTACAAATAAACTTGATTGATGGGTATTTCTTCCTAGAGAGGAAGGAAAGTGTTTTAGGGATTACACACAAACAAGTTTTTAATTGCATCTCTAGTTTTCTATGACTGTGAAGCTTATTGCAGTCTATAAGCAAAAGGGACAATACAATACTTGTAATTCAGTCACAGTGACAGGAGTCAAATACAAAAATCTAACTGCATGTATTGAAGCTCAGAGCATAGACCACAACTGATCACGGATACACCAACTATTTCATGAAAACACATTTCAAAAAACCATTACTCAGATACTTGAAGGCCTAATTCACCTCATGTTTTTATTTCCAGGTAACAGAAAGAGGACGCTCGCAGCTTTGACAATTATTTGTAATAGAAGTGGCTGTGTAATGAATAAACAGTCCTAATTAAGCTTTATGTTTCCTTGTTGAAGGTTTTCTAAACAGTTAGAAAGGGTCTGGGGAAGGGTTTCTTATTTGGATCTTTAGTAATAATTGAGCTTTTCTTTAAAATCCAAGCAACTAAAAAACAAAAGCTCTCTTCTTCCCTGCCTATTAACTATTTTCAGTGCTCTGACAAATCTTGTCCACACTGCAGAATTCTATGGCAGGTTTGTATCTTGGTTCTGCTTTAACACAAGTGAGGTAACATCTGTCTGACACATATAATTAGAGAGACAAAGTGGGTGAAATACTGTCTTTTATTGAACAAGCCCTTGGTGAAAGAGACAGGCTTTCAACCTTACACAGAGAGCTTCAGACCTGAAGAATTATATAATACAAATTAGAAGACCTGGTTAACAGATAATCTGCTCCTGCCTCTCTAACTACTGTGCATTTGGCAAGACGTCACTTTCTTTGGGTACGACTAGACTACCGCGTTTTGTCGACGGAAGTTTTGTCGACAGATACTGTCGACAAAACTTCCGTCGACAAAGAGCGTCCAGACACATTGAGTTCTGTCGACAAAGCAAGCTGCTTTGTCGACAGAACTCCGTAGTCTGGACACAACGTTACAGGCAATAACACCTTCTGTCGACAGAGTTCTGTCGACAGAAGGTGTTATGCCTCGTAAAATGAGGTATACCAGCGTTGACAAAACTGCTGAGTTCTGTCGACGTTATGTCGACAGAACTCAGCGGTAGTGTAGACGCTGGTATAGTTTTGTCGATAAAAGTCCACTTTTGTCGACAAAACTAGGTAGTCTAGACACACCCTTTGAATGAAAGACTGTCTTGCTTGTCTTTTTTTTTTTTTTTTTTGGCAGAGTAATGCATTTTCTGTTTTTGCAATCCAGTAATATAATACTCCCTATATAACCTTTTAGCCTTGCTTAGGCAAATCTCCCCTTGACAGCAAATGGAAGTCAAGGGGCATTATGTTTGTACAAGACTGCAGGGCCAGAATCTACGCATGGAAGGATTTTCATAACCAAGTTGATTCTTTTATAAGGGCAAAAGATTTTACTCATATGAAAGCTTTTAGTCAGATAAAAATATGTGCACCATGTCTGGATCATGGTTGTCCTCAAGGTCATTGGCTTCATTCAGTATTAACAGCATGGAAACAAATTCCTCAGAAAGGTAATTACTCAAACAATAACCTTTAGGATGTGAAAGGCTCGAAGCCAGAGCCATGCTAGGAGGCTTGCAGGGGAGGAGATACACCACTTACACTGAAGATGGCTGGAGGCATGATGCCAACACCTGCCTATAATAGGAAACTAAAAGCCTTCTGGGACAATACAGAAAATAATGGTTTGTCAGCTCCTATTCTCTGCATCCTAAGCTTGCTCCTCTACATTGACCACCTTGTTTTTCTCAGCAGTTGTAGCGTTGCTTCTGCCAGCATCTGAATTTCCTCTCCAGCTCTAACTCTCTTTTCAGACATTGCTATCTGACCTTGAAAGCTGTCCGCCCTGGCAGCAATTTGGTGTATAGCTGCTTGTGTTTCAGAGAATTTAGATTCAGTAATAGCTCTTACATTCTGGTGAAGTTCCTGCATTGCTTGTTTGGTCACAGCTTTGTCAGTCTTCTGCACTGCTCCACCATCTTGAAAACTTTGCTTTTCTAGAGCTCCTTGTTTTTATTACTTATTTCCTTTTGGGAGTGGGATGAAAAAACTAAAAGGGATTTTAGAGAGATCCCTATATCTTAGTTTCTGGCTGGCTTGAAGATTCTTTATAAATACCTCACCCAAAGATTTTAGGGTGTCACACAAGGCACATCCTATCCCAAGCCCAGAGAAGACTACATTGGAGTATGGGACTTCCCCTCAAGCTGATCTGCTTTCATGAATGTGTAGAGCTCAATGAATTTATAGAGGAATTGTGCTTTTACAAAGAAATAACTCTGAGATGGTCTTTGTTGAAATAAAGAACCCTGAGAAGGCTGGTGCTAATCCCACCTTTATGGTGGTAGTGACAAGACAGCAAGAGGAGTGAACTGTTACTGAGCCTGGACTGAGCATGGGTTCTTTGCTTTGTGGGGAAGGAAGATGGCAGAGTTCTCTTCCCATTCAGTTTCTTTCCCATGGTGCATTAAGAACAAGATGGTAGCCACGAGTAGGTTACCTCTTGCTTTGAGTTTGGAGCAGGAAGTGCACTCAGCTGATGTTTCATGATCATGATGTGATAGCATTAGAGTGAGACATGTATAGGACTTTTTCCTTCTGCTCCTTGCTGCTGCCACTAACCTAACTCTCTGCAAGTCCGAGCAGAAATCCACATGAGAGTGATTCCCAATCTGAGGAGCTCATGGAAGAGAAATGCACCAAAACAGACAGTAGAATGGCAGCTGGCTTTTGCACTCATGTTCTCATTCCCTGAGTGTCCTGAGATGTGTATGGACCTTGGGACACTACTGGTTTAGTTCAATGGGGAGGCTACTTCTCCTCCCATTCTCACTTACTCCTGCAGGAGAGGGAACTTGGCAAATATAAGATCTGATTTTCCTAGCCTCTTCATGAAAAATCCTACATTTGGATGGCTCATAAGCCAGTACAGTAAAACTCCCATAGTCCGGCATCCAATTGTACGGCACTCCTGATAGTCTGGCATAAAAATGGCAAGAGCCTAGTGAGTGAGCTTTAGCAAAAAACAAGTCACAAGGCAGCAATGGCAGCAGCTGAACCGAGCAAAAAGGGTAAAAAAGGGTTAACAAATCTAAAACATTACAGTATACTGTATACAGTATGTACAATAAAAAGGGTTAAACACTTTATATACAGTATATACAGTATATATAACCACCTTATAGTACCTCCTGATAGTCCAGCATATCCCATAATCTGGCACCACCTAGGTCCCAAAGGTTCCGGATTATCGGAAGTCTACTGTATTTGCATATTTATGTGTACCTGTGTATACAATGTGTCTAGTCATTATGGCCTGGTCTACACTAGACCCGGAAGGTGGGCTTAAGGTAAGCTATCCAGCTAGGCAAAATGCATAGCTGGAGTCTGCTTACCTTAAGTCGAGCGCCACATTATCTACACTTCAGGAGGCTGATGGCTACACATGCTTCTGTGAGCTTCCCTTATGAGGAGAATGAGGAGTACAGGATGCGGGTGGGGGCTGCCATCAGCGTTCGATTTGGGGGGGTCTACACTAGACCTGTTGAACCAGATCCTAGAAGATCAGCCTCTAGAGGGACAATCTTCTTTGTAGAGTAGACATGCTCTAACTCTGTATATTACATGTATTTAAATTCATTTGAAAGAAACATCATACTTTTAGAAACTCAATCAGCAGAAATCTCAAACCTGCTAACCAAGCAGCAAAGGTACCAAAGGTAAACAATACGAATAAAAATTACTTGTAGGGTATCAAAAATAAAGCACTGCACAAATAAAGGTACCCTCAGGGAGCATAATATTGGAATTAAAGCTGCAAAAGATAAAGAAAGAAACTCATTCACATTTAAACAAATTGTATATTTAATTGGGGAGAAGGGATTTGTATTTTAAATGTTCCCAAGTTTGTTTGTTTTTTTATTTGATTTGACAGAAGAAAATTGAATCTGCCACATAAAACATGTCACACAATATCTTTGAAATATGGAAAATATTCTTTCCCTAGCAGCAAGGAAAGAAAGCACTTCTAATAATATCTTTTATCATGTTTTTTCCTTCTTTTGGTTCTTGCAAGGTCACAGTAAAATAGCTTGTTGCATTGTACAATAAATTAGCCCATTAAGAAATGCATTGCATTAACGTGTGTTTTATGACCCCACAAAGGCAGAAATGGTGAAAAGTGTGACCCATTACAATACAGTTGAACTTGATTTTGTATCCAAAGCCATCAGTACCAATTAGGTTTCCTATAATAACAATCAAGGAAAACTCACACTCAAATTCCAAGATTTCTATTTTTTGTAAGGGCACAGAAAAGCACATGTATGGCATTGAAGTTGTATTTAATAGATGCAAGGTTTTTTCTGTGAAAAGGAAGAGTTGCTATGCTTCCTCTCTTATCTTCCCTTTCCTCATTTCTATTCTTCATTTGTTAATAAAACTAGCATACTTTGGGGCTGTGTGAAATATTACTGGGCATGTTTTCATAGCAACTGGGAGGTGTGATTGCAGCATGATGAGGCATACCTAAACTAGTTTGGATTGAGTTAATTTGCTGAAAATAACAGCCAAACAACTGCATTCCCTGCTGGGAACCTAGTTATGTGTGTACAAACTTTAGGCAGCAAGTCTGTGCCATCCTTTTAGCAAGTGGCTCAATCAAATGGGTATGCCTGAACATGTTGTCCATGTTCTGCAGTGTAGACATGCCCACTCCTCTCCTCAGGGGGTGGGGTTAGAGGTAAAGATTTAAAACATTTAAAAGTGTCTAAACATTCTTTAGCACATTACTTAGCTACAGAGGCCTGAACTATTGAATTTTAGTTTGAGGCAACCGAAAATTTCTTCTCTTTAAAAAAGTCACACCGTGTAAAGCTGATGGCAGCTTTACAAACTTGTAATTGCGGATCTCCACAAATAGTTGTTTGAGGCACCTAATATAAGAGATGCTGTTCATGGGACTTCAGGGACTGTACACATCACAGAATCCTGTAATTGACTAGGTATAGATTTTTATTTCTTTTCGTTTATCCATAGGAAAAGGTACATCCCGGAAGCAATAGCTCTCCCTGGCCTGGCCAAATCATAGCTGGAACTCTCTCTGTGGGCTAGAAGTTGATTGAAATATTCAATAATATTAAGATCCCCGTTGTTGAACCCTGAGCACTCACTCCCACAAGTAGCCCTACTGAGATCAGTGGCATTATTCACATAAGGAGAGGCTCATCAACATGAGTTAGGGTAGCATAGCTTGGAACTGATAATGGCACTCTTGGCTGCATCGGCAGCCAGGAATAAACTGTGACGGGGTGTTTTTATGATGTAAATACCTATAATCAGAGTCTACCAGTGCCGCCCTAGGATCAATTTAAGAGGGAGCTGATAGAATGGGAAGAAAAAATATTCACCCTTCAAAAGTAAAGTAAACATGTTTCTTCCTTATGGAGAAAGGACACAAGTGGAGTTTCCTCTTGATAACATTTGGTGACTAAACTCTGCTCATCCTTGAGTGTAATGAAGAGTGCCTGAAGTTCACCAGAGTTCAAGCCAACAGTTGGGCACCAATCTGTAACGATCCAATCTCACACATTCATTGCTGTCACTATAGTCCCTTTTCTCTTCAGATCAGACACTTGAAAGCATCTCCAGCTGGCTGGACCGAAGGACAATGAGCAGAAGGAACTTTCAAGGGTGGGAACATTCATTTAAACCTTCTCTTTACTAGGAATCTTATTTGTTTGTAATGTTGGTAGTGCTATGTTGGTCCCTGAATATGAGGCACACAAGATAGAAGAGGTAATATCTTTTCCCGAATCAGCTTCTGTTGGTGGGCGCTATACATAAGGGACAATACATACTATAGGAAGTCACTTGAAGTAGAGTGGGCACTAACGGTTTGATTGTTATGCAAAAGGGTTTTGAAGGGGGCTAAGAGTCAATAAGCAGGGGTGTAATACAAGCTATTGTAATAATCCATAAAACCAGTTTTCCTGTTGAGTCTCTTATATTTGGTGTCTATCAGGATTCTGAGTTTAAAATCTCAGGCTCACCCTTTGATGGTATCGTGAAGGTCTCCTTGGAGGATGAATATTGACAGATCAGATAGGAATGATTGCATTGTCAAACTCTTCATCCACAGGCTATGTGGTGCTTTTATCATTTTTCTGTGCACGTTTATTTGATCATGAAGTTCTGATTTCACCCATTTTAATGAGGCAGTTGATGCCCAGGATGACGTACATTACATGTTTGATAGGCACACCAATAAAAGTTGGTCCAATAAACATTATTTCACCTACCTTGTGTCTCTAGTCTAGGGTTGGGGAACCAGAGGGCCGGGGTCTGCATGCAGCCCCCAGCTCGCCTGGACCTTGCGCCTGAGTTTCAGCCCCCTCCCAGCACTGGGGAGCCCAGGCTTGTGCTCCAGTCCCCCCCTCATTGCCCCATCGGAGGGCTGGAGTGCACAAAATCCACTAGCCTGGGCTTCCCTAGGCTGTGGTGTGCAAGGGGAAAGTGTGTAGTATCTTCTCAGTTGGGGGATCACATCAGCGATGATTTTTTTTCTTTCTCACTTGTGTGCGGCCTCCAGTTAATTTTTCTGTGGGTCAGTGGCCCCCAGTCCAAAAAAGGTTCCCCAAACCTGCTCTAGACACATCGGCTGTGTCTACACTGGCAAGTTATTCCGGAAAATCAGCCGCTTTTCCGGAAAAACTTGCCAGCTGTCTACACTGGCCGCTTGAATTTCTAGAAAAGCACTGACGATCTAATGTAAAATCATCAGTGCTTTTCCGGAAAAACTATGCTGCTCCCGTTCGGGCAAAAGTCTTTTTCTGGAAAACTGTTCCGGAAAAGGGCCAGTGTAGTGCTTTTCCGGAAAAGCGTCCTGCCAATCTAGACGCTCTTTTCTGAAAATGCTTTTAACGGAAAACTTTTCCGTTAAAAGCATTTCCGGAAAATCATGCCAGTGTAGACATAGCCCTACAGTATACAACTGAGCTGAATGAAGCCTGCATAAGAGAAAGTCTTGAACCTATCTAATTGTTTTATGATTTTCTATAGCACCCATCATCCTAATACTTCCCCAAATATGGACTGTGACCCTATTCAAATCCATCAGAGAAGTTAAAACTACCTGTATTTCAGGTGGATGTGGGATTTCTGAAAAGGAGTAAGTTATACATAAAACACACTAGCTAATTTTCATCTCCCCGCCCCCCTTGGATATACTGGTTACATTGGAGCACAGAGTTGGCACAACTCACTGCTTTTCCTTGAAAAGTGAAAGGCTGAAATAGCAGAGCAATCAAGGTACATTGCTACCTCTTCAATGGTACTTCATGCCACAGCAGGGGAAGCTTTCATTATGTCTGCTCACTAACCGGACCTCCTGTTCATCACCAAAACTGGATACTAAATCCACCCTAGGCCCATCATACAGAAGAGCAACACCAAAGAAAAATGTCAACTACCATAACATGCTTAATTTAATTGGATTTTCTGTTCTGAATTGCAAGAATGAAAGAAGCATTAAATGGAACAGGTCCAAATGTTACAGCAGCATGAGGGACACCATCTGTCACAGTGTTTCTCTAGTTATTTTTAATCTTCTGCTCAGTTAGTATTATGTTTGCTGAGAGCTGGCATTATTATAGAGCATCTATTATAATGGGAGCTATTACATTCATTACCAATACTGATCTGCTGGCAAAGAGTAAATGCCCAGAATATAAGTAACTGTACAGATATATGTAAGCAAATACAGGAGGAATATACCGATTGCCATACAAAAGCAGACTAGGGAATTGTCTAATCTCTTATTATGCCTCACAATGCTCAGTAACAGAAGTTTTAGAGGAAGGCACAAGAAACCTTATAAAGGATACTTATGGAATAAATTATTTTTGAAAGAAATTCTGCCTAACTACCATTGATGAGTGGTTGGTCTATGACCTAATGCATGAGAGTATATCCTTTAATTTATTTATTCTATCTAATGCAACTATGGATATGCTCATAATCCATGAAAAGGTCTAGCGCACCCAACACTTGAATAGTGTAAGAATTTTCTTTGTAAGGAAAGGGTTCACAAAAGGTGATTTGAGCAGATGCTCATCCAGTAGGACACATGGCAGCAACTTGTGCAGACTGGGAAGCCATTGCTAGGCAGAAAAGGAATCTGTAGCTATTCCGTAAAAAGAAACCGCTATTGATGAGCAGTCTGGAGAGAGAAGGAGCTTACACCTAGGCCTTGCCTTTACTCAGTGGAAGACTGATGCTGCCGCGATTGATCTTCTGGAGTTTGACTTAGCAGGTCTAATTAAGACTCACTAAATTGAACTCAGAGACACTCCCACTAGTGGCCAATACTCAGGCTCTTGAGAGGAATAGGGGAAGCTGACAGGAGCATTTGCTCCCATCAGCCTCTCGCTGTGGGGACGGCGCCAAGCTCGGTTTAAGATAAGATGACTCCAGCTGCATATTCTATATAGCTGGAGTTGTGTACCTTAAGCCGAGCTGTCAGTTCTAGTGTAGATCTGGCCTTAGAGTCAGTCAGTGTATCAACTAACATCAGTTATTTACACTGGCTGTACATCTGACTCAATGTATTTTTGACCATAATCACTCAATTTCCAGTCCTTTCAGTTTCACTTTTGTGAAGACTATAAAGAAAATCTGTGTCTGCTTTAAAACAGGCTTCCTAGAATGAGAAGAATTTCAATGTTCTGCTTATTTTTTACTTGATTCACTTTTGAATTGGTAGAGTTTAAAACCTCAGTGGATTTTCCACTAATGAAATCTTTTCCTTGTAGATTCTATTTTTAACCAATGCTAGTAAGATGATTTTGGTAAATACACAAGTCTAGATACAGAATATTAACACTTTTAATATTGAGTGACAACATAATGAATACAACTGTAAAAGCAGTCATTCTAGAAATCCAGACTTGTTACACCTTGTGAAATCATAGTTTGATAAAAGGAGATAGAGCAGCTGGCTTCATGGCTCAGTGAATATTGTCTTGATTTGACACATGCTGGTTAGTCCATGCAATGGGATTGCTGACATGCCTTTAGTCAAGTCGGTTCATTTATCTGGCTTCCTCATTATTGTCCAAATCCTTTAATCTGATCTGTGTAGGCAGACCTGTGCAGCATGTTTCTCACCATCTAGAAGCATTCTATGAGAGTCACATTGCACCTTCCAGTAAGGTCTCTGATGTTCAACATTGTCAGCAGAAGCAATTCTTAAAGATCATTTAAACAGATGGATATTTGGATTTTGACAATTAAATAAAATCCTTCAAACTCTACTTCCCTCCATCAGAATTTGGAAAATATAAAGGGAAGAACACTGATAATAACACAGACCCCAAATTCTGGTGGCACAAATTAACTGGACAATACCAAAAGGAGACAGATGCTTAGGTAAGTGATCAATATATGTTGTTGAACAAGCTGGGTGCGGGGGAAGGGATACATTTAACATATTAATGTATAGAGCACAAACTATATGTACTTCCATTCTGTTTTTCACTGATTAGGTCTCAACTGGAGTATTGTGTCCAGTTTTGGGAAAAATGTTTCAGGAAAAATGTGGAGAAATTGGAGAAAGTCCTGAGAAGAACAACAAAAATGATTAAAAGTCTAGAAAACATGAGCTACAAGGGACAATTGAAAGAACCGGGCTTGTTAAGTTTAAAAAAGACCGAGAGGGGACATGATAGCAGTTTTCGAGTATCTAAAATCATGTTACAAAGAGAAGGAAAAAAATGTTCTCCTTGGCCTCTGATGATAGGACAAGAAGCAATTGGCTTAAATTGTGGCAATGGAGGTTTAGGTTGGATATTAGGAAAAACTTCTTAACTGTCAGGGTGGCTAAACACTGGCCTAAATTGCCTAGGGACGTTGTGGAATCTCCGTCACTGGAGATATTGAAGAGCAGGTTAGACAGACACCTGTCAGGGATGATCTAGATGGTGCTTGGTCCTGCTGTGAGAGCAGGGGACTGGACTTGATGACCTCTTGATGTCCCGTCCAATTCTAGTGTTCTATGATCCTATCAAGGTGCTTGAACTATTGGAGAATAAGGGATATTTGAATTGTTTGTATGACTGCTACATGTTTTTCAGCTTACCAGTTGACAACAAAGAATCAAATCAGAGAACAAACCAGAAATGAAGCAATGGTCAGAGAAAAGACATCACTAAGTAAACGTCTAAAGAGAGTTATAGGAATAAGAGAAAGGGCATTAACTGAGAAGATGCCTTTCCAAGTTCTAGCCAAAAGCAACACAGCTTTTTTGCCAAAGCCAGAACTCAGGCTACATCTAAACTGCAGGCTTCTTGCACAAGAAGCTTTTTGGAGAAGAGATCTTCCGCAAAAACTTCTTGCGCAAGAGTGCGTCTACACTGCAAAAGCGCATCAGAAAAGTAATGTGCTTTTGCGCAAGAGAGCATCCAGACTGCATGGACGCTGTCTCGTAAGAAAGCTCTGATTGCCATTAACAGAATGGCCACCAGAGTACCTGTGCTTCTTTTGATAGGCTGTTTTTGCACAAAAAAACCCTGTTTCCCATCCACACACACCTTTTTGCAGAAGAGCTCGTGCTCAAAAAGGAGTTATTCCTCATAGAAAGAGGAATACCTATACTGCAAAACCCCTCTGTTCTGTTGATTCACTGTAAATTTTCTTGTGCAAAAACGTGCTTGGGGTGTGGTCACAATGCAGGTTTTTGCACAAAACCCCTGTAGTGTAGACGTAGCCTCTGAGTACCAGAGACCCATAAACACATAAAGCCATCCCTTGGAGAAAGTAAAAAACAGGAATTGTCAGCAACTGCTTGTGGTGTGACATTGCCAGAGACTTGCTGAGAGGAGAGAATGCATGTTTCTCCCCATCTAGAGTTGATGTGGCTGGACTGATCATAATTTTCCTAAATTTGCACGGCAAGGAAAACATTTAGATGAATCTGGATGCACGTAGGCTTCTGCTGTTTTAATTCTTTTATTGGGTTGCTGTTTACCACTTGGTGAACAAACAATAGGTTGGAGTCACTTTCATAGCCATTGGTCACAGGCTTCCAAAGGGAAACCTATTGCAGCTGCCACATGCAGTTTATCCTTGTGTGTTTACATGGTTGGGAAATTGGGGGAGAGAAGGCTGCAATTCAACTATGCAAGCCAAGAGAGGCTGAACCATGCAATTCTGCCCTTGAGAGAGATGAGGGACTTAAGGACTGTACCTGCCAGCTGTGTTCAAGAGGAATCGAAGGCTCACCATGCTGCACTTCAGCTGGAGAAATTTTGTACAACGAAGCCTGAACATTGATACATTTTGTGGCTTTACAATTCTACCTTTAATTCTACCTTAAAAGAAATGCATGGCAGTAAATACCTCAAATCTATTGCTACATAAAAACTTGCACTCTCAGGCTATGTCTGCACAGCACGCTTATTTCGAAATAACTCAGGTTATTTTGAAATAACAGAGTGCGCATTTACCCAGCAAGCCTATTATTTGAAAATAATTTGGAAATAATGGGCTTTTTACTCTAACTTCTGTAACCCTCATTTCACAAGGAGTAGGGAAAGTTTAAGGGAGAGTGTTCTTTCTTCAACTTCCTGCTGTGTAGACAGCACCAAAAACTGAGTTAAAGATACTTCGGCTTCAGCTATGCAATTAACATAGCCGAAGTTGTGTATCTTAACTCGACTTTAGCCCGCAGTGTAGATGTACCCTCAGTGTTATCTATTTCCTATGGAATGTGAAAAGGAAAACATCTGAAAACAAAAATATTTACAGTTTCTAGGAGAGATGAAGAAATAGTATCCAGTTGCAAAATGGTTCCTTTGGGCACAGTACTGCCTCTCCAGCCCTGGCAAGACATTTTGGGAAAAAATTCTACAAGTAGGCAACTCTACACCATTCTAGAGGATCAATAGAGACTAGGCAACTGATAAGGAAGAACCACCTGAGTGAAAAAATCTGTCTGTACTTTGTGTTCATTGCTATAACATGGAAAACACAGTAAAGAAACATTGGTCTCAGTATCTGGTGTGTCATTTCTCTGACCATTCAAGCTGTAAATGTAACTAAAACAGGTACTGGGAAATACTTAAGGTGCTGTAAACTCCACAGTCCTAACTAACAAAATGTACAGAAATGCTTAGAAGAATTAAAAACTAAAGAATCAAAAGGCAAAGTCTCGCTTGAAGTCAATGGGAGTTCTTCCATTGATAACACTGGGGCCAGGGTTTGACACAAAAGCACTTTTCAGCAGAAAAAAAAGGGAAGGATTTAGAGAGTCAACAATAGCAGGAGATAGGAAGGAATCCTAAGTTAAGGGAAAGCAGCAAATAGCCATGTCCTGCATTAAACATCTTTTAGAGTGGGTCTTTGCCCACGAAAGCTTATGCTCCTACACTTCAGTTAGTCTATAAGGTGCCACAGGACTCCTCGTCGCTTTTGCAGATTCAGACTAACACGGCTACCCCTCTGATACTTTAAAAATGCAGTCGTTCTTCTCCTGGGTTAAACACTTACCCCCTATTAACAACCCACAAAGATTTATTTGTTTAGCATACACATGGGGGAGCATGTCAGCCTAACATGAATGATGTTGCAAGCTACAACAGGTTTATATGAAGATTATATTCACAGATTCAGGAATGTGTATTTTCGGTCCTCTAATTTAAATGCCTGTTAGCTGTTTATTCTGAGAATCAACGTAGGGAGCAGGGCTGGAGAGAAACAGTCAGGAAACCAAGTTGTTCATAAACAACCAATTCTATCAAGACCTGAAAACAGAAGTCATAATTTTAAGAACATTTAAGAAGTAGGAAACTAGATAAACTGCCCTGCTTGCTACTATCATATCACAAACCACTACAAACAGAACTGGCATAAGGCACATGAAGAATTTAAAGTTGCAAATTTAACAGAGACTCAGCCACTAAAAAGAGTTAATCATGGTAGATCAGAGTTTATCCCAATCAAACACAATGCACCAAACAGTTTACAGGGCTAGTAGAAATGGATTTCAGCAGATCATTTCCAGATTCCCCTAAAGGACAGAGGAGAAGGAAGGCTAAGTAGAATATTAACTACACTGAGAATAGCTCTCTTCAGGAAACAGTAAGGGGGAGCAGGGGCAGCCTGAGGCGGGCTGAGGCAGCTGGTGCCCCAGGTGGAACGCATGATTGGCTCCCCCACCTGCACGGCTGTCAATGGCGTAATGTCATCATCGGGCGCCCCAGGCGCCCCGTTGAAGGTGGCGCCCTAGGCGATGGCCAAGTCGGCCTATACTCATGGGCTGCCCCTGAGGGGGAGTGGTGCAGCTGGTGACCCTGGTATGGAGCCTCAGTAAGAGGGAGATGACAGGTAGGATTGCTCATCAAAACATTTAATATTTTAAAGGCATTGGTTCAAGTACAATTTGAAAACCAGAAGCAGGACATTGTTAGTTTCATCTAAATCAGATTTCTCACTCCTGATTGCTTCCTCAAATATACCCCCTCAAAACCCACATAGAGGAAACAGTTGGTTAAGAACAAATCACACCCTCTTGCAATTGCTTGTGGTTTCTTTCCTTTTGTTGCAAAGTCAAAAGCCTACCAGGACCTCAGTATTGAAATGACTTAGATGCAGGTGGGTGTCCATACTAGCAAAGTGCTCTGGCCAGTGGAAATCCATGCAGATGCAGCAAGTAGGGTTGCCAGATGGTTTAACGAAAAATACTGAACATCCCTCTCCCCCTCCAAAAAAAACCCACTGGGGAAAAAACCCACCATCATAGCTCCTTTAAGAAATGCCTTTGAGTCTTTTTGACCCTAACAGGCTGCGGGTAACCATCTGCCATCTTGTCTTTCTGCTCTGGGCCAGAGAGCTCCCCTGTGGAGCCAGGTAAGCACCCGGTATTTTTGCCTCCTGGCCGGGAAAAAATCAGAAAATGGCAGACATTTTTCTGAATTTTTTTACTGGATACGAGGTGAAAATACTGGACTGTCTGGGTCGATACCAGACACCTGGCAACCCTAGCTGGCAGCAAGCTGTTTAATGAAGTTCTTTACAGGATAAGAGCCCTGTGTCTGTTGATTCACTTTGTATTTTGTGTTTTGGTTGTAGGGGGGAGAGAGGATGGGTATTGATCTATGATTTTTTCTCATGGAATAGATGGAATGATCAAAACGTCTGTAGAAAATGGGGCTGAGATTCCTTTGCTCCTGTTTAATCAGCGCCCACATGTTTTTCTTAAAATGTGTTATGATGACAAAAGCAGCTTATTAATGAATTATAAAAGGCAGGTTAATATCTAATGTCTTCAGTTTTGTAAGGTTGATGTAGACTAACTATCAATGTTGGTTTTAATGAGGAACATCTGCTGCAATAACAAAGCAGATAAAATCCATGAGACTTGTATTATTTTTTGGCTCTGTCTGCTCTTTGGCATTTTTTCCAGCTTTGGCTAAACTCCATTTCCAGTTATTTGGTATTCACTTGCATACTAAAATTAGATATTCTTCTTCACTCCCTTCAGCACAGTGGACATAACTGGGGCTGGGTCCTTTAGTGTCAAAATTATTCTTGTGTAAAAATATGTAAAACAAAACATTATTGATGCATGGAATATATACTGAGAAAGGACCAGATGCAGCAAGATGTTGAGCCACAGAATGAAATTGAGCATCTGAACAGTTCCATTGGGACTATTCACATGCCTGATACTTTGCTGAGTAAGTGCTGGAATGGCATAGAAAAATATGAGTAAAACAGAAGTACAACAGCTGATAACATGTGTCTGAAAAGGAGATTCTTTTAGCAGGACAAAATTAACAAAAACAAATTATTTTAAATGTGGAAATTCAGTAATAGAGTACATTCAATAAAGATACTTGCATTCAGTTTATGTATGTATTGTTGTGTGTTGTAAAATTAATAACATTTATTTTTGATGGTGTGCTATCTGATCCTAGTGAACTCTCCATTGGGTAGGATGGAAGACATGACTTTAAGGCAACAATCAGATAGGAGTGTGAAAGGGGGCCTAAGAGAACTGGTTTAATCTATCAAGGAACAGGAAAGGGAGAACAGAATTAATGTGGCTGAAATAGTGAATAAGCTGATGTAGTGGGTGTATCTAGATTACATGGCTTCATCGACGGAGCCATGTAGTCTAGACACACCCAAGTGAGTGTATCCTAAGAATGCAGAGTCCATAGATGATTGGTGGCCAAAAGCTGTAGACAAGTACTCGAATGAATTCCATAGATTATTTTGAAACAAGCAAATTATTGATGCAAACGGCATTTTACAAAAGAATATTTAGAATATTAATCCAATCTTTTTCTGAGTGAAAGACTTTTTCTTTTCCTTTATATAATTTAAAAGTCCACTTACCTTGGAAACATGTGAAGACCAAGTAGAGTTTTTAGGTTTTGGAAGATAGAATTGCGATGCTCCTTTGGCATTCGGCAGTATCCTCTCCTGTTGATGCATGCAAGTCCTTTTAACCCATTGTCCCTCTGGTTCATCTTGAAGCTTCTGTGCTATAAACAGCAGAGAGTTGGGAACACTGTTTTGGGGCATATATTTGATGCATTGCCTGTACATCAAAGTGAAACGAAAGTGATCTAGAAGTGAAATAGTGCTGGAGATGAGCGAGCAAATGTGTTTGAGGTCTGATCTGATGTCTGTTGGAAAGACTTGCTTAAGGAAAATGGTTATTGATTCAGGAATGTAATGAAGATGGAAGTTCAGATTGAGGATATAATGGGCACCATTGATTTGGTGTGTATTTAAGCTCTCTATGAAGCTCATGCTATAGATCAACATAGTATGGACAATAAAAAAGCTCGCTGGTGCATTTAATGAGAAAGCATGGGATTGCGCATAATGCTTTTCATACCAAAAGATCCCAAAGCCCTTAATAAATATTATCAAGTAGGATTACCTACCAACTTTGGCAGTGTAGCCTCTTTGGTGATGACATAACTGCAGCGGTTAACAATAACAGGGGCGGCCCATCCATATAGGCCAACTAGGCAGTCGCCTAGGGCACCAAGTTAAATGGGGCACCAAATGGTGGCGCGATATCATTGAGGGGTTTGGAGGTGGGAGCGCCGATTTCATGGTTCCCCTAGGGCACCGGTTGCTGGCAGCCAGTCTAGGGCCGCCCCTGACAATACACTGCATCACAACAGTTTAAGATAGCAACCGTCTATGAATACTGTGAGAAAGACAAGGCAGTGAAGCGATATCTTGTACTGTCCCAAGTTCAAGTGGTCCAGTAAAAGATATACCTCCTCTACCTTGTCTTTCAAATCCCAGGGCCAACATGACCACTGCAATGCTGTGAATACTATGTCCATTTTAAACTGAAGGGGTCACATAGCATCTGTAGGCAGAAGATGATTGCGCAAACTGGAGTGTGACCAAGGCTCCAGTGCTTAACACACACACTGGTAACTCATGTAACATAAGGCACTCAGCAGTAAGATGATGGTGAGATTTTTCACATGTAACCACTTCACATCACATTTGACCTGATAATCGAGGGTCCCATCCCATTCCCATTGAATGTAAAAGGAATTTTGACTTGTATGAGCAGAATGGGGCCCACTGTATCTTTTCAAAGACCCCAATGAGGACACTATGCTTTCATTGTTCTGGGTGCAGACGCATCCTGAGTCAATGGAAGCTTTGTGCAAAAATGAGTAGCAGGACGTAGCCATTGATGATGGAGAACTGGTGCCAGACCTGTTTTAAATGAAAGGGAATGTTTTTCCCTAGTTCAGAATTGATATGTGAATACAGATTGGTGGGAATCTAGACCTTGACCAGATGTCTTATGTAGATGTCTATTTACAGTACTCAAATGGTCTCAATCACCACAATGGTTAAGGTATTTACCTACATAAAACCATTGTGAGGTAAGGAAGCTCTAGTATCCCTATTTCACAGATGGAGAACTAAGACATAGAAGGTGACTAAGGATATGTCTGCACTACAGCCACTCCGTACAATCTGTCTGTGGATCTACATGCGTCTACACCCAGGGTTAAATCATTAGGGCTCAGAGTATAGTGGTTTTCACCACCCTGAATGATATAGCGTGGTTAACATAAATTTGAGGTGTAGACGAAGCCTAAGGTCCAGAGCTTCAAAGTTACTTAAATGCCCAAGTGCCATTCATTTCAAGATTCCTGCTGATTTCAGTGGGAATTAATAACTTGCCCAAGGCCAGAGAGGATACCTGTAATGGGTAAGGAAATCGAATTCAGAGGGAGTTACAGGCTAGCACTCCAATCATTGAAACATCCTTCCTCTTAGTTGGGCAACTATAGCTTTTATTTAGCAATGCAAATCCAACCCAGCTCAACTTTTGTGGATAAACGATGAATTATTCATCTTATTCCTACTTTAATAGGTAGTTCCCAGTGGGAGGTGTAGGTATCTACAGTATTAAATTAAGCAGCTTGATTAATTGGCTTAAATAAAAGAAGTTATGTACCTAGGAATCAAAGGATGAACAAGCCATTGATGTTCGGTTTCTAAAAGCCATTACTTTAGTGAGAAGCCTGGAATTGTCTCTTATTTGACATCTTGGGCCATTTCCTCTGCTAGGAGCTTTACCAATTTACACCAGCTACAGTTTTGGCCCTTAATCTTTAAGCAAGAGAAGGGAGAATAATCAACTTCCTCGCTCCTTTTGATATCATTAAAATAGGATTGATGTGGAAGTTGTAAGTTTCCAGACAGGACTGTCATGACCAACCTTCTTAGGGAGTCTCATTTGTGGCAAAAAGCAGAGCAAGATCTTTTGAGGGCAGCAGACAGTTTGATCACAGAGTGAGTGAAGTGACATAGACAAGCACTCTCTAACTAATATAAATTAACCTAGATTCAAGGTTTAACTATGCCTCCAAAAGCACAACCAAGGCTCCAAAAAGTTGTAGGGTTTTTTTTTAAGTTATAATTTTCTCTTGTGTCAGAATAGCTTGGGTTTGGCAATAATCGGTATCAAAAGCATTAAAATAAGCCGCAAGACATGCTGTTTTTACAATAATTCTAACACCACTGGAAGCAAAAAGGAAGGAAGACCTCAGGACAGCCTGAATTTCCACACCTGCAGAGAAATAGGGGTAACTTCTGGATGCTTCTGTGAACACATGGCGCCTCACAACTCCTTGCAGCTCATTTATCATTAGTTCCTGAGGAAATCTAAGTGATATGCTTGCATTTTAAGAGAGAGAGGTTTGGGAAGATATTGGGAACAATATTTCCTAGAGCCCCCTGGCCACTGTGCTAGTGAGGAGATAAAGAATAACTCTTGAGAGGAGTGAAGGAATATATGAGGACAAGGAGGTATTTGGAAGTAAAATGTGTCTGGATGATGAAGGAGAAAAGATGAAACTTCACGGTTGAGATTTTCAAAGCTGTCTAGGGGTTTTAGATGCCTAACAACCTTTCAAATTAATTGGAATTAGTGTCCAACTCCCCTAGATGGCTTTGAAAAAAAACCTAATTAGGAGATGGAAACTAGTGAGGGGCCTAGAGAAGGGAAGGCGTAATTTTGTTGGGGCCATTTTGGACTGATTGGAATGGAAAGAGAGAGGAGAACAGGAAGCCTAAATGAGGAAGGCTAGCCAAGGTCTGGAGCACTGAAAGCCTAGACTACTGCCTTGAATGTGGAAAATAAGAGGAAGGGCTAGATTTTAGAGCTGCTGCACAGCAGGCAACAGCTGGATTTGGCAAAGGCCAAAGATGAAGTGGGCCTGTGTAATGGGAAGGTCGGTGGTGTTGTCAACAGCAACACAGAGGATGAGGTAGTAGAGAGAGTTTCAGATGGAAAATAAGCTTAGTTGCAAATGTTGAGCTTGTGGTGACTTCGGTACTTTCAGGAGGAGATGTCACAGAGGTGAATGATGACTGCAGGCCAGGGGAGATTTTACCAGTGCAGAGGCAGATCTGGGAGTTGTGGTAATGTAATATAGAGCAGACAGCACCACACAAGAAGAGATCACAGAGTGAGAAGAGAACACAGGCCTAGGAGGTAGAGAAAGTGATGAGGGAGGAGGATATGGAGGCTCTGAAAAAGTGGTCAGACAAATGGTCAGTTACTTTAGTCCTTGAAAAAAATCAGGGACAAAATCTCAAGGAATCCATTTTGAAACACTTGGAGGAGAGGAAGATGATGATAAGTAATCAACATAGATTCACCAAGGGCAAGTCATGTCTGACCAACCTAATTGCCTTCTATGATGAGATAATTGTCTCTATAAATATGGGGAAAGCAGTGGACATACTGCACCTTGGCTTTAGCAAAGCTTTTGATACTGTCTCCGTCTGTATTCTTCCCAGCAAGGTAAAGAAGTATGATTTGGATGAATGGCCTATACAGTTGATAGAAACATGTCCATTTCCTTTGAACCAGACCTATTACAGTAGAATGAAATAGTATAGTCATTTGTATGAAAACATTGGCTCTGGGAATATGACACAACGCTATTATGAATGTGGTGCTATTTGCTTAATAGATAATGTGTGTAATCCAGCAAACTCAGCTCTTCTGAATGTGCCACATTCACAGGAAATTCATTTAGCTCTTTATATGATAAAATAGTGAGATATGATGCGTATGCTCATGTGTCCTGGGGCATCAGGGCCTAGTCTTCTCAGAACAGCCTTCCAAAGGCCTACATGGGGGTAACTGCCCAGGTGGCTGCTTAATTGGGAAATGAACATCTAACCTTATTTAAAGAGATCACCCCAAAGAAGGGTTCCTGTTTCTATAGACAAGGAATTCTCTGGAACCAGAGCAGGAAGCCTTGTAGGTACTCATAAAGATAGGAGACTTCTAAAAAGAGTTTTGTAAAAGGCAGGCATCCAGGAAGGCCTTGTTTCAGCCAAATGGATTAGCAAATTGTAGCAGGAAGCATAGTCTGCCAGAAAGGTACTCCCAGCAAGAAGGTGCTTCCCAGAGAAGGGACAGGAACAACCCAGGAAAAAGAACCAGTATAGGAGCTTCTGGAGCTTTGCTCAGTAAACAGCAGTGCACTGTGAGGAGAAGTGTCAGTTGGCAGAGTGTCCTGCAGAGGCCTAAGCTCCAGCCAAGGAACTCACATGGAGAGTGCTCCATGGTTACAGGGCCTAGACATAAAGCTAATTTATCCAGAGCAGATGGTTTCCCAGTGGGATAAAGGACTGAACATTCTGCTTATGTTTTTTGTTGCTCTTTTTTGTGAAATCAATGAACTTCTCTCATGAGGGCGCTCTTCAGTACCTCAAGGCCTGGTTGGACTTCTTTGTACCCTCAATGAGGGGAAATTAAGACTAGGTTTACCTGTGGCAGCTGCCCAACTATGAGGGACTGCTTTGTTCTTGCATAGTTGACTCTCTCACCCTTTAATGTATATTATGAAGGGACGTATAGTCTGTATACAGAGGAATAATTCATATTTATAGTGTTTTTAAGATGAAAAATAGATAATGGTCTGTATTCTTGTCTTACTCGCACCAGCTTTTATGTCAGTGTAAATCCATTGACTTCAATTAAGTAAATGGATTCTAAATGAGATAAGAACCCAGCTTTGTAAATTTTATCTCCTTAATGTCTGTGACACCCATTACTTGCCAGAAATGAGAGAGGGTAGCTGTTGTCTAAAAGATGTAAGTACAAATTGGAATATAAATCAACTTTGCTGCTCAGATTTCAAACCAATTGGCTGTCCTTCTAAGAGATAGGTGCTCTCTCTCAGGGTATGTCTACACTATCCTCCTAGTTCGCACTAGGAGGGTAATGTAGGCATACCGCACTTGCAAATGAAGCCCGGGATTTGAATTTCCCGGGCTTCATTTGCATAAGCGGGGAGCCGCCATTTTTAAAACCCCGCTTGTTCGAACCCCCTGCAGCGCGGCTACACGGGGCTCGAACTAGGTAGTTCGGACTAGGATTCCTATTCCAAACTACCGGTACACCTCGTTTCACAAACCAGTAGTTTACCGAACTACCGGTACACCTCATACAAGGTTACCAAATTCACATTTAATATGAAAACAGCCTTCAATTTGCACATTTGACACCTTTTTTTCTGTTTTTTCTCCAAAGGGGGGCCCCGCAAAATTGTGCTGCCCTGGGCCCCGCAAAACTCTCATCTGCCCCTGCCCGCATCTCATCAGGAAATGGTTTTGAAGAGGAGGACTGACGCTTTAAAAAGGAGGGACAAACCCCCCAAAGTACATCACAGTCACTGCCCGAGAAGAGACCCAGGAAGCAGCTGTCCTACTCTAGGGAAGGGGTCCTGATCTGAGAGTTAGCTCAGTAAGCAGCCGAAGCATGTGCTGAGAACACGTTGCTTTGAATCTAATGAAGTTGAAGTAAAAGTACAATTTTTTTTTTCTTGTAACCAGGTCTGACTTTTAGGCCTCATTACTTGTGGTTAATGAACTTGTTTCACCAGTGTGGTCAAGGTGACATGTTTGGGTAAGAAGCTGTGTGCATGTCCCTTAAGGGAATAATGGACGTAGTATATTTGTACTGTCAGGAGAGGGCGGTACAGTAGAGAATAACATTTCTGGAACGGCGGGAATCCGGAGCTGGGGGTGTATTAGGGTCACCTTGCAGTGGCTGCAGCACACCAAAAGACATAGCTCTGAGCGGCTTACGTGCTGGAGGCTGAGATAGTTCAGACTGTAGACGACAGCAACAAAGCATTGTAAAGGGCACCATGAGTTATGGAGCAGGAATATTATAGCTCCTCCTTAGGATGGATTGTGCCCTGATATGTCACACCCATATGGTCTTCATCAGAAACTGTACTATGTCAAATCTGCATGTTTTTTCACATCTCTACATGTAGATCATACTTTACCGTACTGTTCTTTATCAAAGTGTTTGATTTCAGGTACTTTAATTTGGCTATCAAACTTTCATGACCAGATAGGCTGCAGTATTGTATAACAGATGAGACCAGTTCCTCATCTGGAATAAAACAGCTTTACAGGGAGTCCCCGCTCTACGTCAAGATACAGTCCAAAAAATGTGGATGTATAGCAAAACAACGTAAAGTGGAGAATTTTTTTCCTGTGGTTGACTTCCATTGCATGAATTGGTCTATTTTTGTGTGTGAGACCTAAGAGTGGGGAATGGAAGGACTTATAATGCATCAGTTCCTACAAGCGTGAAAGTGTTAATGTGGAACCAGTGTATGCTAGGGGGACTTACAGCGGGGACACCCCGTACTTCACTGACTTCAGTAGAGCTACTTAGCTTTACACTAGTTGAGCAGCTGGCTCATTGTTCTTAGAATTTTTTGACAGTGGAAGGAAAAGGATTTCATTGGCACTGACTATTGACACCAGCTTTGTCAAGCCCCTTATAAGTACTATGGAAATATGCTTAAAGGCAAAGTAAGAGACTCTGGAAGATGTAGTTTGACAAGCTTCTATGTGACATTACATTTCATTCTTTTATGTTTTTCCCCATACAATGGTTCCAAAGTAAAGCAGAAAGTTGGAATAATAATAATAAAGGGCACTATCTCACTTGTAGTAAGAGAAACTGTTGTGGTGTGAAGCATTAGTGGAGCTGAAGGTTAAATACACAAAATCTGAAGTATCATTTTTTAAATGGTAGGATGGAAGTAAGATTCAAATACTGAATGATCCCGATACAAGTCTGAACCAAAAGAGAGAAAAATAAAGCTATTGCTGAAGTTGTTTGATTCACTCACCCATTTAACAATGTGCTCTTTTATGTTTAAAAGGACCACCACTTCAGTTGCTTGCTTTAAATGTAACTAGCATAATAAGGTATCTACAGTGCAATAAAAATCCTCTGGAATTGAGTCTCAGAATCTGGATCATCAGACATAGGCTAGGCTGTGGGGCTAAATATTTGCTGTGTAGATGCTCAGACATGAACTGGAGCCTAGTTTCTGAGACCTTCTCCCTGAGGGTGGAAGGTCCCAGACCTCAGCCTGAGCCCAAGAGTCTACACTGTCATTTCCATCCTGCACATGAGTTAGCTGTGTCAGGCCAGGCTGCAGGTCTTTTACTACAGTGTCATAGAATCCTAGAGCTGGAAGAGACCTCAGGAGGTCATCAAGTCCAGCCCCCCGGCCCAAGGCAGGACCAATCTGAACTAAATCGACCCAGCCAGGGTTTTGTCAAGCCAAGACTTAAAATCCTCTAAGGATGGAGATTTCACCACCTCCCTAGGGAACCCATTCTCGTGCTTCACCACTCTTCTAGTGAAATAGTTTGTCCTAATATCCAAACTAGACCTCCCCCACTGCAACTTGAGACCATTGCTCCTTGTTCTGCCATCCATCACTACTGTGAACAACCTTTCTCCATCCTCTTTGGAACCTCCCTTCAGGAAACTGAAGATTACTATCAAATCCCCCCTCGCTCTTCTCTTCTGCAGACTAAACAAACCCAATTCGCTCAGCCTCTCCTCATAGGTCATGTGCTCCAGCCCCCTTACCATTTTTGTCGCCCTCTGCTGGACCCTCTCCAATGCGTCCACATCCTTTCCATAGTGGGGGGCCCAGAACTGGACACACTTCTCCAGATGTGTCCTCACCAGAGCCGAATAAAGGGGAATAATCACTTCTCTGGATCTGCTGGCAACGCTCCTCTTAATGCACCCTAATATGCCATTAGCCCTCTTGGCTACAAGGGCACACTGTTGACTTATATCCAGCTTCTCATCCACTGTAATTCCCAGGTCCTTTTCTGCAGAACTGCTACTTAAAATACACGAGGCCTATTCTGATCTCCCCCTGCAAGTCCCTGACAAAATTTCCATCAGCTCAAATGGGAGCAGGATGGGGTCTGTATTCCTGTATAAAGGGAAACAGTTTTGATTTATGAACAAGGGCTCCATTTTGTGAGGGGGGGAGGAGTGCTACCTTGATGCTGCTTGATTTTCTCCCCTATCCCCTCATGATCAGGGACTGAGGGGAAAGTACACAACTTCTGTGCACGCCCCTCACTCCTGGCTGGTGAGGGGTGGGGTCAGAGGAGTAAGAGACACAAGCTGTGTACTTTCCCTTGCTCTTTGACCATGAGAGGAAAGGGAAGAAGAGCAAGCAGCGATCCAGCACGCGTGACTATAGCCCTCCGTCTGCCCTGCTTTACTGAAATGGTGCCTTTGTTTATGAGATGGTTCCTCTCTCAAGTGGCGCCCTCCCCCCCTTTTTTTACATGTCTCTTCTTAGAAAACTGCCCACTCCCACTGCCCAGTGTAAAAGGACTCATCAAGTACTGGTGTTCAGCAGTTTCTTGGCTGGTGTCATTTCTGATGTGCAGTGCTGTGTGCATGCCATGTCAGCCTGCGTCAACTGGAAGGATCTGGTAAAAGAACAGTGAGTGGAGGTGACAAATCACGCACAGTTCTGGACTCTGACTGTATCCATGGCAGCTACTAAAACATTATCTTCTCTCTAAGTTGAATACTTTTTTTCTTAACCAAGATTTCATACCCTATGATCCTTATGCTCTACCCTCTTAAGTCCCAGTGAAGTCATTGGGGCTCTTGGTGATACATGGAGTAGTTAAGCCACATAAATACTGTGGTCATGGGAATAGACACAACTGCTCAGTTATGAATTCATTGCAGGGCTCATTTAATAACTACTACTCGTAATTGTATGTTATGGGGAAGAATACAAAGGTGGAGGAATTCAATACCAATAAAACAAAACAGACTTTGAAGAGGTTGGGGGGATGTATGCAAAATTATGAGATGATGCAGCAGAGCATGGCTGATCTTCCATATCAATGGAAAAAAACCCAAAATGTGTGTGTGGTGGGAAAACCCAGAAAATTCTGGAGAAGCTGCTATATTGAACATTGTATGAATGGGTCTCCTACACTATGGAGAATCGAAGTTGTGCCTTATGTTACGTGCAAGCTACTTTCCCCAAGATTCTGGAAAACGGTGTTGGAGATTCCCTGTTACATGAAGCACGTGGGTGGATCACCGTGGGAAAGGCTTGCCTTCACCATTGCCCAGGCTGTGGCTGCTCTCTGGAGAAAGGGAAAAGGCTGGCATCTGTGATGTACCTGCATAGAAGTCAATTGAGTGATTCTCGGGATCTGTCTTTTTTTTGCCAAGGCTGTCAATCCAATGCCATTCACAAATAATACATTCTTTTTACTACTAACATGAGATAGGTTTTACATACCTAGATCATCTGTTTTGTTTTTGTTCTTTTCAACAAATTCCAGTTGATCGAATTCACTTGTATATAGTTGAATGATAGTGATATTCACGTGATCGTGTGCAAATTCATGACATCTAACCAAAGCTGCAGTCAAAAGGGACATTGACAAAGCTAACAAGCCCAATGTGTATCTTCTCCTAATGCATCTTTTCTCCATTCAGGATTTGAAAATGATAGTAGCTCTCCAAAGTTCTTAGCTGTCCCAATCCACATTAAGGCCTCATGGTGCGAGAGCCTCGCCCAAAGTGATTGCCAGCTTAACAGACAAGACAAAGGTCTGCCCAAGGCACAGAGTAGATCAGTGGTTCTTAAACTGTGTTCCATTGCACACCGGTGTGTCACAGAGATCAAAAGAATTCAAAATAGCTGCCTTAAAGGGGCAGGCAACTTTTTTTTTGTCAGTAACTTTCCCCTGACCCTTCCCCCTCCCCCTGCCTCCCGACCTTTTTTTTTTCCTCAAAAAATCCTTGGTGTTCCTCATAAAATAAATTATTGTTTGGTGTTCCTTGGTCTTAAAAAGTTTAAGAAACACTGGAGTAGATCAATATCTAAACCAGGACTAGAACCCAGGATTCCTATAGCTTAGGCCAGGGCACTAGTCACCTGTCTGTTCTGCTCATAAGAGCAAGTACTACATGGAAATATACAAGAATTCTCTTCTGTGTGCACTTCCACCATATGTACATGCTTCTCAGTGAACCAAGACCTGTAGCAGGTCTATTTGAAATGCTATTGTTCCTGGTGTTGTTCCTTTAGGATGTAGAGATTTTGCGCCTATGAAAGTGCTTCACATTTAATATTGAAAGTTCTCCCCTTTCCTTTATCTCTCTCTCTTTGGGTATGTCTACACTACAGAATTTTGTCAGAAAAACAGCCGTTTTTCCGAGAAAACTTGAGGCACCTCCACACTGCAATTGCATTCTTTCACAAGAAAATCAAAAGAACAGAGGGGTTTTTCCAGCATTGGTAATCCTCATTCTACGAGGAAGAAGCCTTTTTCTGAAAGAGCTCTTTTGGAAAAAGGTGTGTGTGGACAGGGAAGAGGGAGTTCTTTTGGAAGAAGAGGAAAGAGAAAAAGCACAGGTGCCCTGGTAGCTAATCCGTCCATAGTAATCACAGCTTACATGCGAGAGAGCACCCATTCAGTGTGGACGCTCTCTTTCGAAAAAGCAGATCGCTTTTTCCATGCACTTTTGCAGTGTGGAATAGAGATAGAAATGTAGCCATGTTAGTCTGGTGTAGCTGGAACAAAAAACAGGACTATGTAGCACTTTAAAGACTAACAAGATGGTTTATTAGGTGATGAGCTTTCGTGGGCCAGACCCACTTCGTCAGATCAAATAGTGGAAGAAAATTGTCACAACCATATATACCAAAGGATACAATTAAAAAAAATGCAGTGTGGACGCTCTCTTTCAGAAGTTTTTTTGGAAGATCTCTTCCGGAAGAAGCTTCTTCTGAAAGTAGTCTGTCATCTAGATGTAGCCTTTCAGAAAAGAAAAGAAGAGTTGGTGGATAGGAAGAAGAAGAGTGTTTGGATAAACCTACATATTTTGAAATCTGGCCAAAAATATATACTTACTTCTGCTTGACTTCCTCCACATTTTACAGCACTCATGCCATGTAAGAATAACCTTTGTCCAGAAAATTCTGGTGACTTTAATACAGCATCTGAGTGTATATGGGATTTTTATTTCACTCTCTTTGCCACAGTGCCATTGTTCACTACTGCATCCCATAAGAGATCTCTGACATTAATGACTCTACTTGCAGAATGCAGGACAAAAAAGAAAACACAAAGAAAATGAGCTAAAAAAGACTACTAGAAATTTGACATAAAGGTGACCTATTTGCTCCTTTGAATACTGTGGAGCTAATTAAACTCAGCATTTCTGGAAATAAAGTGCTGGAGAGAGAGTAAGTAGTCAGTTGCTATCACTGCATATGTCACCAGGGATTATGATTAAACCTGTTTCCAAAAGGCAGTTGAAAAAGAAAATGTTTTGCAAGACGTAAAAAAAATCCATCTATGGTGCCATGTGTCCAGATATGAAATGCAGAATTTTGGTAATGAGCCTGCAATGCATTTTTCATTTGAACCAGTTTTTAAATAATCCCCCTCCCTCAAATTCTGTTTTAAGAGACATTTTAAAAGAGTTTACATAACAAAGGTATCCTGTGGGTAAAAGAAAAAAAAAATCTCAAACGTTTGCAGTTCCTGATACAATATGTAATAGTGTTCAGAGGTTTTTAGTGTTTGGATACGCTTTCAAAATACTATTGCCAGTGTCTTTCTTATCCCCCAAACACTGAGGCTATGTCTACACTGGCACCCTTTTCCAGAAATGCTTAAAACGGAACAGTTTTCCGTTATAAATATTTCCGGAAAAAGCGCGTCTACATTGGCAGGATGCTTTTCACCAAGTCGATTTAACAAAATTAGCAAGTCTCAAGTCAAGTCTCAAGTCACAAACAATGAACCCAAGTCGAGTCTCAAGTCAAGTCACCTAGGCAACTTAAGTCGGACTCGAGTTCAAGTCGTGAGACTCGAGTCAACAACTCTGCTAGTTAATCTATGCCACTGTATGTATGTGTGTAACCCACTCCCCGTTCACTGCCCCACTATGAGTTTGTTCAAAAGGGGGTAAATCTGACATGTGACCTCCCACACCCCTTTGGAGAACTGGGCCTGAAGTTTCTCATTGTGCTCTGTGTCAGCGCGTATTCACCTCAGAGAAGAGCCATTGAGTCAAACTACAAGGAGCAAAGTTTTATTCTGTAAGGAAACATGGAACAGGATTACAGGCCAGAAGCCTCCTCTTTGCTTGCCTCCTGCTTCCAGGATCCGTGCCGAAGTTTCCTGTTGCAAGGACAGAAGGAACTTTCTGGCAGGAACCAGTTCTTCCAGCGTGCAGCCTTTTGTAGTCTGCAACTTGTACGTTCCTCTGCTGCTGAAGGACATGGGAGCTCCTTAGGCTACATGTTCACAAACACAGCAGCTGATTTGCCAAGCCATTTTAAGACTCTGCTGTATGTACAATATATATATTTGCAAGTCTCCATTTATCCCAATGGGAGACTGTAATAGTGCATTCCTGCCACACCATGATGCTGTGCGAGTCTATAAATTAACAGAATGCCTCTTCTTTCCTCTGTTTGCAATATGGAGCTTCCTACTAGTAAGCATCTGCTGCAGTTGCTCCTGTCTCTCTGAAACTGAGCCCCTCCATGGTATATTCAGGTGAGGCAAAACAGCAGACTACTATCCTCTTCCCGTGAGTTTCTCTTTCTCTGGTGTGGCTTCATTGTAGACTTCAGGGCATGGCTTTGAGCTCCAGGGCTTAGTGATTCTGCTGTGCGGAAGGAGCAGCCTGAGAAAATCTTGTAGCTGTGCCCTTCTGCTTTCATCCCTGCACCAGTTCTGAGTCTGGTGCAGGGACACAAATTGTGGGATTCGGTTTGGACCCTGAGTCAAATTAAAGCAGCCCACAGAGTTGCTGTTTTATGCACCCCAGCTGCATCTTCCCCTACCAGGAGATAGCCATCTTCTGCTCCCTGCATGTCGTGGATGTTCCCCGGGGCTCATCTCCGAGACCAGGGGCTGCTTCTGGGGTGATGTGGGACAGGTTATTTTTTTTAGAACCAGGGTATAGCATGTTAACTATTTTGCTGTGAAACAGGGCCCTCAGACTTACTTTATCTTAGGGCCAGTGCCAGTCCCCAAATCCTCCTAGGGGGCCTGCTGGCACCTCTCTTGGGCACGGCTCTGGGGTGGTATCTCTGTGCCTTCCCTCCCGTGCAGCCCCTGGCTCTGCCAGCAGGCCCATGTTGGGGCTGAGGCACTTTGCTTCCTGCCACCATGATGAAGCAGAGTGACCAGGCAGGCCTGGGAGATGGCAGCAGAGCAGAGGAAAGGCGGATGCATTGCTTTGCTTCCCCACAGCCCCTGCCACTGCTGTGAGTGTGGGGGGGCTGACTCCTGCGGCCACCCCATACCAGGCCTGCTACTAATCCCAGAGGCCATGTCCCTCAGGGGAGGAGGTTTGAGGGGAGGGGTAAGATGAAGGAGAGAGGGTGGGGTGGGGGGACAGAGCAGGGGCTGGACTTGGGGGAAGGGTATGGACACTTTCCTGGCACCACAGAGTAACAGCAGACATGCTAGGCCAGATTGTGGATCTGCTCTGGCTGCAGATGGCCCCCAGGCCGTGAGTTTGAGACCCCTGCTGTAAAATCTTAGTGGAGACAAGTCATGGTAGTGTTGAGCATTGGGTAGTCAGGCAAGAGATGTGCCATACCCCAGCACTCTTTGACAAGATAGTGCTATACTAGGTGGTTGACCTCACCTAATTTACCTCATGTCATGAAAAAATATTATGATACTTCCAAAGGTTGCAGCCACCTGAAACCATTTATAAAATCCAGTAACAAAAATGCTTACACTTCCCCATTCAAGGCACATGGAATAATGACCAATGAGTTAATCTGTTTTCTGACGATTTGAGCAAGTATCCCCACAGTGCCTGGGTGCTGGATGGATTCTGGGTCTGATAAACTCTCACTCAGACGTAGCTGAATAGCAGTAGCTGTGTAGGCTGAAGAACTCCCTACTCCTGTGGGTTTTGAAAGAGACAATGCTGGTGACAAAGGATGTTTCCTAGGTGCTGGTGACAGGAGCAGAAGGAGAATGTAAGGAGGTGTCTTGGAGTCTGGCACCAGCAGGTTTGTGTTTATATTTCAGAGATGGGCCTAAGTATTCATTTAGCAAGGAGCCTTAGCTCCCAGGATTATCCTGGAGTGTCTTTATAACTGTGCACTGTGAGTCATTTGCCTCTGGAAAAATCAGTGGCTGTGCCGTTTCGAGAGCACCATTGCTTTGCTCTAGAAACATTCTCTCATTCTTATTGGGTGTCCGGAGCTCAGAGAGATGAAATTGCAGCATGATTGCTTCCCACATCTCCCTACTGTCTGATTCAGCAACAGTTCCCTCCTGGGCTGTCTTCAAAAATAAATCTCAGCAAAACAGTGCCTTGCCTCTTTCCTCTCAGCAACTCTTTTGCTCTGGCAGCCTTTTTTTTTTTTTTTGGTTGGGTCTTTGAGCTAGTCTTTCCTCCTGTTATCTGTTATCACAGAGGCAGGACTAGTTCAAAGATCAGAGATGAATCGGAGAAGAGTTGCTAGGAGAGAAACAGGAACACAGATCAAGGAAGCTGTGAAAACTGAAGATTTGTTCTTTAACTATGTGTTTTGTGTACAGAGCGTACAGACTCTGAATTTTTTTTCTGTTCCTGCTCTTGAGGCAGTAACAGGGATGGTAGCAGGAGACTGGAGGAGGGAGCTTTGCTTTTGAACTTTTCCCTATATTTTTTATACAGCCCATGAGGTAAATTAGCAAACTCAGTTCCTCCAACTTATTTCTTGGCTGCCCATGACTTGCTAGGGGATAATGAGCAGCATAGAATAGTCAGAGCACAGTACACACTGGCCTTACTCCCCGCTCTCTGGCTGGTATCCAGTTAGCTCTCCCCAGAGCAAGACGTCTCCTTATACTAAGATATGTTGGGAAACTAACACGGCAGGGCACAGATTATCCAACAAATGCTTGGACTGCATTGGAGACAATTTTTTATTTCAGAAGGTTGAGAAAGCTACTGGGGAGAAGCTGTTCTTCATTTGATTTTAACAAATAGGGAGGAACTGGTTGTGAGTTTGAAAGTAGAAGACAGCTTGGGTAAAGTGATCATGAAATCATAGAGTTCATGATTCTAAGGAATGGTAGATGGGAGATCAGCAAAATAGAGACAATGGATTTCAGGAAGGCAGATTTTAGTAAACTCAGAGAGCTGGCAGATAAGATCCCATGGGAAGCAAGACTAAGAGGAAAAACAGCTGAAGAGAATTGGAAGTTTTTCAAAGGGACATTTTAAGGGCCCAAAAGCAAACTATTAGACTGCATAGTAAAGATAAAAAGTATGGCGGGAGACCACCTTGGATCAACCATGAGATCTTATATAATCAAAAAATCAAAAAGGAGTCGTATAAAAAGTGGAAACAAGATCAAATTACAAAGGATGAATATAAGCAAACAACACAGGTATGCAGGGGCAAGATTAGAAAGGCAAAGGCACAAAACGAGCTAAATCTAGCTAGAAGCATAAAGGGAAACAAAAAGATGTTCTAAAAGTATATTAGAAGCAAGGACCCGGTAGGCCCATTTCTCAGTGAAGAGGGAGAAACAACAACAGGAAACTTGGAAATGGCAGAGGTGCTTAGTCACTTCTTTGTTTCGGTTTTCATCAAGAAGATGGATGGTAATTGGATGCTTAACATAGTGAAAGCTAGTGGGAAGGGGGTAGGTTTAGAAGTTACAATAAAAAAAGAACAAGTTACAAATTAATTAGAAAAGTTATATGTCTGTAAGACACCAGGGCCTGATGAAATGCATCCTCGAACACTCAAGGAGCTGATAGAGCAGGTATTTGAGCCATTAGCTATCATCTTTGAGAAGTCATGGAAGTCAGGAGAGATTCCAGAAGACTGGAAAAGGACAAATCTAGGGCCCATCTATAAAAAGGGAAATAAGAACAACCCAGTAAACTACAAACCAGTCAGTTTAACTTCTATGCAAGGGAAAATAATGGAGCAAGTAATTAAGGAATCCATCTGGAAACATATGGAAAATAATAAGGTGATAGGTAACAGCTGGCATGGATTTGTAAAGAACAAATCATGTCAAACCAAGCTGATAGCTTTCTTAGATAGGATATCAAGCCTTGTAGATAAGGGAGAAGCAGTGGATGTGGTATACCTAGATGTTAGTAAAGCATTTGACATGGTCTTGCATGATCTTCTTATCAATAAACTAGGGAAATACAACCTAGATGGGGCTACTATAAGGTGGGTGCATAACTGGCTGGATAACTATTATCAGAGAGTAGTTATGAATGGTTCACAGTCATGCTGCAAGGGCATAACAAGTGGGGTTCCGCAGGCGTCTGTTTTGAGACCAGTTCTGTTCAATATCTCTATTAATTATTTAGATGATGGCATAGAAAGTATGATTATTAAGTTTGCACATGATACCAAACTTGGAGGGGTTTCAAGTGCTTTGGAGGATAGGGTCAAAATTCAAAATGATCTGGACAAACTAGAGAAATGGTCTGAGTAAACAGGATGAAGTTTAATAAGGACAAATGCAAAGTACTCCACTTAGGTAGAAACAATCAGTTTCACACATATAGAATAGGAAGTGATTGTCTAAGAAGGAGTACTGCTGAAAGTAATTTAGAGGTCATATTGGACCACAAGTTAAACATGAGTCAACAATGTGACACTATTGCAAAAAAATCAAACATGATTATGGGGTGCATTAATAGGAGGGGTGTGAGCAGGACACGAGAAGTCATTCTTCCACTCTATTCTGCGCTGAGTAGGCCTCAGTTGGAGTATTGTGTCCGGTTCTGGGCACCAGATTTCAAGAAAGATGTGGAGAAATTGGAGAAGGTCCAGAGAAGAGCAACAAAAGTGATTAAAGGTCTAGAAAACATCACCTATGAGGGAAGATTGAAAGAACTGGGCTTGTTTAGTTTAGAAAAAAGAAGATGGGGGGGGGGACGACGACCATGATATCAGTTTTTGAGTATCTACAAGGGTGTTACAAGGAGGAGGAGGGAAAATTGTTTTCCTTGGCTTCTGATGATAGGACAAGAAGTAGTGGGTGTAAATTGTAGCAAGGGAGATTTAGGTTGGACATTAGGAAAAACTTCCTAACTGTCAGGGTGGTTAAACACTGGAATAAATTGCCTAGGGCGGTTGTGGAGTCTCTATCACTGGAGATCTTTAAGAGCAGGTTAGACAGACACCTGTCAGGGATGATCTAGACGGTGCTTGGTTGTGCCATCAGGGCAGAGAACTTGATTGATGCTCTCTTGAGGTCCTGTTATTCTGTTATTCTGATTCAGTGGTTCCGTGAGGGTTGTCTTACTAGTTTCTTTAGCTGCCAAAGTGGCATAAAAAGATCCTATAGAGTTACATGGCAAATCTGAGACCCACCATGACACCTTCTACTTCTGGTGCCAGTAAAGAGAAAGCTTGCGCAAGCCATTGCATACATTTGGACACTGTACCTTCCTCCATAATTATTTGCATTTCTTTATAAACAACTTGTATTTTTTTCCACTAGTCTTTCGCACTTTGTCCTTCCAAAATATGGAAGTGCATTGATCCAGGCTTCATTTTTTCCTTTCGCTTTGCTGTTTTAGATTTACAAATTAAGTGGAAAAAGGAAGTTAGAAGTATTCGGTAATGCCTTTAAGTACTGCCTTTCCCATTTGAGTTTTATGATTTGCACGACAGCTCTGTATCAGAGTGAAAAATCAATAGATGCTTTTTTGAAAAGAGAATGGCAATAATTTGTTACCATAGCAATCTTTTCCCTACTTCAGACTGTTTTACTTTATAGTAATACAAAGACTTAAATGTCAAGTGTTCCTTATGCTTTTGCTCTGTGACTACTGCCAAGAATAAAGTCTCAGGCCATGCTAAGAGTCCTTTTTGTGAACTTTTTTTGTTACAGGCCTCTTCTGCCACGGCTGTGAGAAACACGCTTGTTGCTTTTAGCCCCGCTAATGAGCAAACCCATCTGTAGGCTGCTGCTGCACCATTGAAGTCATTGGAACCTCTTCCATAGTCTTCACTGAAGGCAGGAGTGGGCAAAAGGGCCTCCACGGGCCGAATTTGGCCCACCAAGTAGGTTGATCCGACCCGCAGAGTCCCTGCTGCTCTCCCGCCCTCAGGCCAGTTAGGGCCTAGGGACGGGGGGGGGGGGAGGAGAGGGAAGCACACAAAGTTTCCTCCATCCTGCCTCCATCCTGCCTCAGACCTGCAACAAGTGCAGAGCGGGAGGAGACTTCACGTGCTGCCCCGTCCCCAAACCCCAATTTGCCTGCGGCCAGAAAGGGGAGCGCACAAAGTTTCCTCCCACTGCCAGGGGCATGGGCACGTAGGGGGAACTTCTGGGGGCAGGGGCAAAGGTGCTCCCCCACCACCAGACCAATCATGGTCTATGGATGGGGAAGCAGGGACGTATCCTGACCCCACACCTTCTGCTTGAGGCCCCGCGTCTTCTGGTATGGCCTGGGGCCACTTCAAAAATTTCTGAAGTGGCCCCTGGCAAAAAATCATTGCCCACCCCTGACCTAGCCCCATGTGAGCACCTTGTTACCTATAGTGGTGTAAAGGAAGCAGCAATTATCCACAGCATCCTGTGCTGGGGAGGGGATGCCCTTGGAGACTCCCCAGCTGGATGATTCTGGTATGGCTAGCCCATATGCTAGAGCCTTTGTAGCCCCTGGTGTACGAAACTGAGAAGAGAGGAGGTGGAGGGAGCTTTTTCTTCAGCTGCTGGATGGCACTTTGAGAGGAGGAGTTTAGAGCAGCCAAGTGGGTGCTCTAAACTCTGTCAGGACTAGAACCAGCTTGAAGCTAGCCTCAGAATCAGGGAGTTGCAACCAGAAGAGACTTGATGCAATAGAAGAGGTGTTGGCTCCTACAGGGTATTTATATAAATATCCTACAGCATGTAATTACTGTCACCTATTATTAAACATCATTACATTAATGAGGGTTTTTTTATTGAAAAATACAGTCAAATTCCCCTCTAAATCATTTTTTAATTTATCCTTCTATTTGTTCTAAGGAGGCTTTTCCATTAAGTCTTTGTCTCATAGTGACCATTTCATATTAACAGTGGTGCCAATTTCATTAACGAAGCTAGGTTATTACATGATTATTTCAAGACTTCTTCTTAATTGCCAGTGATCGGAGAGTTTCTATGCAAATACTCCACACCAGCAGAGTCTGGAAGCACTGAAGTCCTATTTAGGAAGTGGGTCAGACTCTATTATGCCATGCGGCACATTTATTTTATAGTTGATGTTTTTACTTTGTGCAGAAAGAAATGCTTTATATTGTACAATATGTCCTACTTGAAAGTCAGTTAACAACAGAGACACACTAATCATCTTTACATTTAAGGACCTGCTTTTTAATTCTCAACATAAACTCTTTCTGGACTAGGAAATTAATCATTTCCATTGGAATTCAATTAACAATTGCTCACTGGGCCTGAAATATACTGTGGCATCTAGCAACATCTCATCAGAGTATTCAGACATAGGAACAATGGCCAGGAAGTCATTAGTCATTTCAGAACCACCAAAGAGGGTGTAGATAAAAAGCTGGTAGATGTTATCGGTGAAATATGATTTACCGGGCAGGGAGGAGAATAGCATACCAGGGTGGATGAGACCTGGAGGCTTACAGAAGTAGTGCTGCTAATATCTTTGTCTTTGCCAGCCCAGGCCTCCAAAAGTCTGCTGCCATGTCATCTTGAAAAGCATGACAGACCGACCTATATTTTAATGTTGGTAAAAAGACTTTTGAGTTTTATAAAGGTTTTCCATAGTGACTGAGTTTATGATGTTCTAGGGTTTTTTTAAATTTATTTTTCCAGTTAAGCAAACTGTGAAAATGGGCTGAGATTCCCTGAGATTGAAGTTTTCAGTGTATTTACAGGATGAATACAGCATGAAAAGAAGCATTGTTAAAAAGTTTGAACATATAAACTGGAGATACTATTTTTAAGAGGGGTGGGGGTAGCCATATGTTTAGCCTGCATCCATCGCTGTTGTTGCTGGGCCCCTTTCAGTTTTAAGGATTACACATGCCCACACGCCAGACATTCTGACCGTGCCTTCACAATTATTGTTCTGCTGCCAATTAGTGTTAATTATGATGGAAGATCACATTCATTGTGTTTCAGTTTCTCAGTAGTCCCTCAGGTAAGGAGAGCTTTTAGACTCTGATAATACACTGGGTTGGGTTTTGAATCAGACAAATAAAGGTGGCAGAATCTCTGTATTTTACTTCCAGTCCTTAGTGAAGTCCAGCTTCCACTTTATCACTTAATAATCTTAGAACATAAGAATGTAAGAACAGCCAGACTGGGTCAGACCAAAGATCCATTCAGCCCAGTATCCTGTCTGCTGACAGTGGCCAATACCAGTTGCCCCAGAGAGAGGGATCACAACAGGTAATCCTCACGTGATCCCTCCCCTGTCACCCACCTCCAGAGAAACAGAGGCTAGGGACACCATTCCTACCTATCCTGGCTAAGAGCCATTGATGAACCTAAATTCCATGAATCTACCTAGCTCTTTTTTGAACCCTGTTAACATTCTAGCCTTCACTGCATCCTCTGGCAAGGAGTTCCACAGGTTGACTGTGCGCTGGGTGAAGAAAAACTTCCTTTTGTTTGTTTTAAACCTGCTGCCTATTAATTTCATTTGGTGACCCCTAGTTCTTCTATTGCGGGAATAAGTAAATAACTTTTCCTTATTCACTTTTTCCACACCAGTCATGATTTTATAGACCTCTATCATATCCCCCCTTAGTCTTTTCTTTTCTAAGCTGAGAAGTCCAAGTCTTTCAATCTCTTTTCATATGGGACACATTCCAAACCCCTAACCATTTCTGTTGCCCTTTTCTGAACTTTTTCCAATGCCAATATATCTTTTTTGAAATGAGGCGACCACATCTGTATTCAGTATTCAAGATGTGGCTGTACTATGGTTTTATATAAAGGCAATAAGATTATTCTTGATCCCTTTTTTTAATGATTCCTAACATTTTATTTGCTTTTTTGACTGCCGCTGCACACAGCGTGAAGAATCTTTCATTTGTTAACCTGTGTTCGAGTTTTTTCAGTGTCCTTGACAGCCATCTGATTTTTGATTATCAGTAGACTTTTTCCATTGCCAATTTAGTGAACAGAAAAGGTACTTATCAAATTGGAAGTGAATTCATTTTTAAAAGATCACAGAGTTAATATTTAAGTAGGAACAGAAAGCTCTGAATATGTCTCTGTAACTCAAACAAATGGGTAGATGTTCATTATTGCAGGTTGAAAGCCTTCTTCTGATGCATACCAAGGGAAATCTCATTATTGGTCAGTTTTGAAGGATACTGAAAGCCTGTGAGCGTCAGAATGATTGGAATGGAAGCTGTTGATATAAATAAGTGTGTCAGATTTGGTAGGGGATGTGATGGTAAATGTGCGCAAGAAGAAATCTAAATCCCCATCCAGAGAGGAATAAAAAAACCCAAACTTTTTCTGCAGACAAGATGAAACAAATAAGCTAATACATTTCTTTCGGCACACAGCTTTCCTCACTTCTGATTTAGATAAAAATATTATTTTGACACTGTTACAGTGTATCAGAGCATTAGCTTATGCATAGACTAGAGTGTCGGGCCTCATCATTTCCTCAAAAGATAACTTTGGTAGAGAGAAGTTAGTCAACTCTTACTGCACTTTTTTCATCCTGGCAGGAGGGTTATAAGTGTGATAATTGCAGCTTCTCAAACTAGACATTTCCTCCATGGCAAAGCAGGAAAACAAGTGACTCCTGAAAGCGGCAGGCATCCTTCCTGGTGCTATACAAGTTGAATCTCTAAGATCCGGGACTCTCTGGTCCAGCAACATCTGTGGTTCGGCAAGACCACGAATATTGTTGGACCAGAAAGTCCCAGCTGGCCAGGTTCAGAAGCACTGCCCGGGCTAGGCTGGCAATGGGGAGCCCAGCCCCAATCATGGTTGGAGGTAGTGGGGCCAGTGGTAGCGGGGAGCACAGTGGGAAACACAGCCTTAGGGCTGGTGCAGTGCAGGAGTGCAGTCTCGGCCAGGCCTGGCATGGTGAGGGGCTGGAGGCAGCTGCAGGTGACAGGGAGCACTGCTCACTCAGAAGCAAATCCTACAGCTGGGTAGGGAGCCTTTGACCTTCCCTCGTCCGGCAAACTCTGTTGTTCGAGACCACTCAGGTCCCGAGGGCGCTGGAAAAGGGAAATCCGACCCATACAATGAAAATTAGGTGTGCATCTATGCCAGGTGGATTTTCCTGGTGCTTTCATTATGCAGCAGCTTAAACCCCATTCCAGCCCTTTTCTGACTCAGCAGATAGCGCAGGGGCCAGGTATAAAGGGAATAGTGACTATAATGAGTACATGGTCTGAAGCAAGAAAGAGGAGACCGGCCACGAATGAGGAATCTTTGAGGTTCTTATGACCTTGGATGCACAACTGGGGAAGATACTGTCAGTATTAGCCTTTTCATTGATTTGCCTATTGGGAATAAAGTAGCTCCTATGATTATCTAGTACAAGGAAAAATTGTGAATGTTAATAGTATTATTTAATTATTTCTATTGGGGTAGCACTGAGGATATGTCTAGACTACAAGCCTCTTTTAAAAGTATCTTTCGAAAAAGCCTCTTTCGGAAAAGAGCGTCTAGACTACAACCAGTACTTTTGAAAAAGCAAGCCGCTTTTTCAAAAGAGAACACCCATGCAGTCTGGATGCTCTCTTTCGAAAAAGCACAGTTTGCATTACATAGCACGTTTTTTCGAAAGAGCGCTTTCAAAAAAAGGCATTCTTCCTTGTAAAACAAGGTTTTCTGCGGTCAAAAAAACTGCCGCGTTCTTTCGAGTTACTTTCGAAAGAACTTGTCAGCAGTCTAGACGCAGGGGAAGTGTTTTTGAAAAAACCCTGAAGTTTAGACACACCCTGAGGGACTCCAAGCAATGATAAGGGTCTCCTTTATACTACAACGACAGTCCCTGCCCCAGAGAGCTGGCAATCTAGAATCAAGACAGTACAAAGCAGATGATTGACACAGAAAAGGAAGAGGAGAATAACTGTAGAGACAGGTTCATTTGCAGAAATTTCACTGGTTGCATGGCATTGTCCTTTGGCAAAGAATCTTTGCCACATCATAGAACCTCTTCATGTTGAAGGCATCTGGTGTGCATCACCAGATGGTTTCCAAGAGAACCCTTCATCTGTCATGTTTGAGGGGATCCTATGGTCTCTGTGGATGCTGGGAGTGAACAAGAGAAAAACATTTGATTTCGTTAGGCTATCCTCATCCATATGGATGTTTTGGCATCGTACGGGGCCCAGTGCTTATAGTCTGTCATCTTCCTGTGTCTAGCTATTGACTTGCCACAAAGATACAAGCCGCCAAAGACCCTGGGATTTCTGTAATAATGGAGAGTAAGAGGGAATGATAGATAGGGGTAACCCAGTGGAGCTAGTTCACAGACAGCACAGGCAAAGAACATGGGGAACAGAACTGGGTGGAATGAAAAATGTCAATGACCATGAAAAAAAATGGTGTTTAACTTTTCTGTGCGAAATTTTGATTTTCAGTCAAAATTTGTCCAGTGAAAAAAAGTTCCTCTGGAAACTGAAAATGTTGCTGAGATGCCACATGTGAGTTGCCGTTTGAGAGTCTCATGAATGGAGTTTCCTGGGCAGACTACATCTCCCATAATGCATCAGAGACTCTCCTTTTGGAGGAAGCAGGTGATGCATCATGGGAGTCCATGTCAGTGTTCCTTGTAAACTGTGGGCTTGTGTGGCCACTCAAAAGAGATTCAAATGCCATGCTGTGGATTAGCAGAGTGCTCACAGCTAAGTTTTTTGTTTCTCCTGGTGGTGCACATTTACACATGCCTTGGTGCACATACAAATTATTCTGCACATGGAAGGAAAAAATCCACAAGTGGATGGAAAAGCTTGGAGAGAACATTGATCCATGGGCAGAGAATGCCATTGGAGATGCAGCTGGGTCGGGATACCTAGTCCATATGGGTGAATTGTGACCTTATCGAACCAAATTACATCTGCCCTGACACATTGCAGCAGCATATCCAAATCAAAACATTTTAGTTTGCAGGCATTTGTTTCTTAGACAAAAGGGTTTTTTTTAGAGAAAGCAAACACTTTTCATGAGACATGCCAGTTAGTCAAAACCCCAATTTTCCATTGAAAAGTGGTTTAGATGGAAAATTTTCAGCCAGCCCAGTGAGAAATGAGAGAGGCGGACTTTTTAAATTGTTTACTGTCAATTATTTACAGCAAACACTAACCATTCCTAAATAGGGAATGGAAACAAAGACATGATGAGACACCCCCAAGGGATCTGAGGTTACTGATGTTTAGAAGAGACCAAGAAATAACTGGGGTTTAGCTCCAGCAGGTGTAGCAATGATTGAAGAAGCACTGCACATGAGAGGCCCGGTGAGTCTGTCGGCTTGCCTGAATGTACTACTGGAAGGTGTTCAGAAACTACTGCACTGATGAAGGTGCTGTAAGAATCCATACAGAATACCCCAATTCCCAGACTTTCCCTTCCTGTCTCTTCCTCCTTTAACATCACCACAGCTGGATTTCTAAGATGGCTGCTCTGTTGCTTCCCATTCTGCCTAGAGGAAGTGTAGTTTGTCCTGAAACAAAGGCTGGCTAGTGACAGGGCCCAACATTTTGTTTTTACCGTGCATGTTCTTGTGAAGCAATCATTGCTCATGCAAATGCTCATATGCAAGGAAATAAAGAGGGTTAATTTGAAATTCCCTTTAGAATTTGTCAAATGTTTATATATTTTTCCTCCTTTCACTCTTTATCCATCTTTACTTGTGCTCTCTTTCCTTTTCTGTAACCTTTAGAGCATCAGAATTCCAAACGAAAAGGATCTTAACACAAATTTAGCCCAATTCATGTCACCCGTAGCTGGTAAGGAAGCAAATAGGTAAGGAATAAAGGTCACTTTTAGCTCTTGTTGAGAGTGAAGACAGAGACCTGGATACAAATGTTTGATTTCATAAAATTAGGCATCTAGATGCCCAATAAAAAAAATGTGGGAGGAGGTAACAGTCACATTGATTTAGCAGCCAGGGCCGGTTGGACCTAGAAACAAACTATGGGGTTTGCTGCATGATGCTGAGAGCTAATTCTTTTCTAACAGCAGGCAAGGCAAGAGTGAAGACTTTTTAGAATATTCTGAGAAAGTGAGGGGGAAGCTGGGAGGAGAGAGCAGCCAATGTTAACAGGAATGAGAAAAAAAATCCAGCATGCAGAAATGGTGCTTTGCTTACGGCCAGCGAATCATGGCGAGTAAGGCATTTGTGCTGCATGACTGACAATCAATATGAATTCCATCTCCTTACAGCATATTGATCCTTGCATCCATCCATCACCCATTGTAATCTCCTTGCTGTCACTGGGATCTAAAACTATAAAAACTGGGATGGCCGGGCAGTGTTTGATCAAGAAAGGGCGATATTTACAAAAATGCACCATTGATTCGTGGGGGATGGAATGATAAGGTCACCAGCGGTTGTGCCCAGATTGCCCATAAAAGCTAAATGACTCATTGATTTGGTACGCAAAGCCTGTGAAATATTTTGGCTTATCTCAGGTAAGCTTCCTTCTCATTAATTACGGAAAAGTTGAATCGTATAAGAAGCTGGAATTTAGTGTATCAAAGACTAACTGCACCCAAGAATTATGTGGCATGCAATAGTGAGTGAAGTCAGGCCCGCCAGCGGGGGTGGCAGGCAAAGAGGGCAATTACCCCAGAGCCCGGCGATTCTAAGGGGCTCAGGACTTCTGGATTCTACCACCCCAGACCCTTTAGAATCACCATAGATGTGCTGTGCAGTGCACTCTAGAGTCCCTCATGGCATGCTCCAGCTGGTTGTGAGGGCTAGCAAGGGGTCACTGCACTGTCCAGGTGGTGTTGGGGGCTGGTTGATCAAGCCCCGCCCCTTCTGCCTGAGGCCCCACCCCTTCCAAGCATGTGGAACTGCCCCTCCTCCCACATTACCCAGGGTCCAAGTAATCCTGTTTGTTCCCCTCGGTGCAGTAACTGTCCAGAGCTGTGAAGAGTGCATTTCTAAGAAAGAGCAAATAGCAAAAGGAACACTGTAGGCTTTTGCCAGCAGAGAGTATGCTAATGAAGTGCTTATTAGCATTTTTCATGCTGGCATTAGCATATTCTCTGCCCGAGCCTTTTTGTGCAAGAGGTTTTTGTGCAAAAACAACCAGTGTAGATGGATCCATTTTGCGCAAAAACTCCCTTTTGCTCAAGATCCTGTATAACTCCTTTTTGAGGCATAGGGGATCTTGCGCAAAAGGGAGTTTTTGCTCAAAACAGATCAGTCTACACTCCTTCTTTTTGTGCAAAAACCTCTTGCGCAAAAAGCCTTGGGCAGAGATTAGGCTAATGACAGCATGACAAATGCTAATAAGCACTTCATTAGCGTAGTCTCTGCCGACAAAAGCCGGCAGTATAGACATGGCCTAGGTGTTTTTATGAACTAATGAAGACAGGATGTTAATTACAAAGACCAGAGAGAAAATTCTTTGCTGGAATAATTCTGTTGACTTCAACGGAGAAACAAACAGCAGAAAATCAGGCCACAAATGCATCCAATGGCATTCCATAAGACAAACAAATTGCCTCTTTGATCTTTTTTTGTTCAGCTGGGATGCATTATATGTTTCACATGGCTGAGTATGTAAGTAAGAGAAAGCCTTGAGTGGAGCCCTAGGATTTTTACTCTCTTTGAGAAAGGTAGTGGCTTACTTGGATTATGGAATTAAAAAAAATAAACCTTTCCTCTCTGAGCCAAACAAATGACAAATAGGTTACAGCTGGAAAAAAAATAGGCTATCCTAATATTTATTAGCTGTGTGCAAAGTGGAGAGGAAGAACAATGCATTGGTCCTAGCACTGATCTAGATTCTGGGATATCTGTGTTGAGTTTCCAGTCCTGGGCATAGCATGTAGCCTTTATAGGCTCAGCCTCGCATCTGTAAAAATGAGCATAATAGCACTGCGAAGCCTTCCAGGGTGCTGCATGGATACACACATTAAAGATTGTGAGATACCAGAGGCTGCGGTAACGGTGGCCATTTAAGTACACAAGAAGGAGACACAGTGTTCTCTTACATCGGGAGTTCCATGTGTGTGGCAGGTCTCAGTCAAAGGGTCTACCAGTCTATTATATCAAAGTCATCTGTGTCAGACTTCTCGAGAGGACTTCTGTCCCCTGGCTGTGATATGCAGCAGCATCTTCTCCCATATCCTTCATTTCTCTTCTGGTGTGAGTGCTTGCATGTGTGAGTTTGAAATCCCGACAAGAATTGATGCAGGGGAAAAAAAACCAAACCGGTCATTCTGATTGTTCACTGAAAGCAAGCATGAGTGGTGAGAACGCAGCCAGAGTGAATTCATGTTACCTTTGAGTAAATACAGAGAATTTTTTGTACGGGAACGAAATCAGCTAGCCCAAGTTCTGATGCTGATTTGTGTCAACGCCGCTGCACACTGAAAGCTTCAGTTACAGAGACACTAAGGTTCGTAGGAGAGATTCAAAAGCGATAGGGTCATGTTTCCTATGCTGCCTCGGGTCCGTTTCATGTAATGACAGTGTTCTATTTTTAGGATCAGAAAGTGCTATCATTCAGGGTTTGGCCTCACATCATGGGCTGAGATCAATGGCTCTCAGGGACAGTTTTTCAAAGTTCAGCTTCCATTTCAGCGGTGGGAATAAGTGGCCAGATTGTCCAAAGAGTTCTGTACTGGGGGGCTGTGCTCTTTTTGCGTTCTGGACTTTGTTTAGTTACCTAAATGCAAGCTGAGCTCCTTAGAAAATCAAGCGGAACTATAGTAATTTGAGTGGCTTTGAAAAACTGGTCCTTTGGTGTTTCCCCAAGGCCGCCTGAGAATACTTTATAATTCCTGAAAGAGACAGCCATGAGTGCCAAACCTCCATTTAATGACAGAGCTGTGGTTTCTTTAACAGGCCATTTATAACAGTGATCTATTGGGCAGTTCCAAAATGAAGAGAGGAAAGCATTTATTTTTTTATACAGAGGAGCAAGAATGACCTCACTCTTCCATCTAGGCAGTTGGTACCTGGGGAACAGTGGGAAGCAATACAATGTATTATTCTTTCACAGGCTATTCTAGGCATTTCAGTTTTAACAGAATCAACATATAAAGGAACCACTACAAACACTACGTAGTAATTCAACTTTCCTTTTGCTTGGCTGAGACCATTGTGAGAATGTGGAATGTCATGGTTAGTAACACCTTGTTGCATCTCCATAGTGTGTGTTCCAGCTCTGTTTAGATGAACTGATTCCTTTTTGCACTTCACTCAGCATTTATTTTCCCATTAGTGTGTATGGAATTTTCTCGAATAGCTCTCAATGAGGCAAACAGGTCAGTTGTATTTGTATACATAAACTCACCAATGCATTAATAGGAGACCAGAAACTATTTAGAGGTTGCTATTAGTATTGTTTGGCTATGTGGCATCCATAAAATCACATCTATTTTAACATTTAAAGCAGTATTTTCAAACCATGCTTTAGCCAGCATCCAGATTTGCTGATCAGGGGTTTAATTAACCTCATATTGACCTTAATTTGATTCCATTAATTATTCTGTAATGTCATAATTGATTGATATTGGTATAGAAATAGTGGGGATGGGGTGGGGTGTAGGAGAGAGAGTCAATTTTTCAGGGCTATTAGAAAGTGAAAACCTTCAAGACTGGTACAGATGATGGATGGTCTGCTTCAGTGCATCTTCACATTTACAAGCTATGTCGAAATCAGATTTTGAAATTAAATTTTTAAACATGCAACCCGCTTTGATCTTCATTGTCAGCTTCCAACTAGTAGCTCATCACTTGAAGATTTTTACCTCGCCAGTGGGGGATTATGCATATGGCACTAGGAATTCTTTGGATTTTAGCAGCATTAAGGCTTCCAACCCACGTACTCGTTAATGTTCTCAGCAGCCATAGCTATTCACTACTCTTACCCAAATCTGTGGGTATTAAAGTGATGTGCAGGAACTTCTGAGATTTGTCAAACTTTTACATATTGCAGTCTCTGCACAATCCATGGCTTCCTGAATAATGTACGTTGTTTGAAAAGAATGGATTTGAAACATGATTGATTTTGCAATGGACTTCGGAGCAGGGAGAGAAATGCTTGAAAAATGAAACAGCCAGGCGTTTTCATAAAACATTATTTCATCTGCAATCGTAATTTCATTAAAGAAAGCCAATTTTTGTTAAGCATTCTTCCTGCTTTTTTTGTGCTAGGTTTTCTCTGGTCATCATTCACCTGCTCCATTATTACACAATAATGGGAAGGGCCTTGTTGAATTCCCATTATGTGACTTACAATGCATGTTTGTTCTCAAAAGAGAATGACTTGATACACTCCTCACCTGTTCCTTACCTCCATTCTTTTCAGCTTCCTCTTTCTCTTACGGATCACTTGAACTGTCCAAGAAGAGTATGGGGCATGTCAGGAATACTCGTAGATTTAGCTCCTTGCTGTGTTTAGGTGTCATTCATGAAAGGACCGCCTCCAAGAGGTAGGGATGCCCTCACCAGCACATTCACATTTCTAGCTATTCCTGACAGTGCTGTGTCCCTAGAGTAAAACACCCTTAATTGATTTCGTACATTATGCCAGTGTGATTACAAGTAGTGGTGGATTAGCCATTGAGTCTAGGTCTCCTGGGCAAATGGGGGGCCCTAGGGCCTAGAGCGGGTGACCCCTGGCTCACTCATGGGCACTAATGATTGGTGAGGTTGGGTGATGGGGGAAGCTCACAGTGCCCCCTTGGACTCAGCAGGAGCTGGGGGTAGTGGTGTGGGAACGTCCCAATGGTCCTGGACCCAGTTCTCAGCAGCAGCCAGGGGAGTGCCTCTGGGTCCTTTTCTTGGAAGAAGCAGGCTGGCTGCAGGGGATGCCCCCAGAAACCTCATCCCTTGAAGAAGCTTGGAGGCAGCAAGGGAAGCCCCTGGCATTCCCTGACCCAGGAGTTTTGGGGAAGCTCCTTCACCCTTGAACCCTGACCCTGGCAGAAGCTGGGAGGCAGCCAGGGAAGCCCCTAGCATCCCTCTGACCCCACCCCTGGCAGAACGCAGGGGCAGTAGGGAAAGCTCCAGACCAAGATCCGTGAAGCAGTCCCACTTGCAACTTCCTGCGGCCTCAGGGCTGGGAATCTGCTCATTCCCTGCTGTGGCCTGGGGCTGAGGTGAGGGGTTGTAATGGGAGGGACCCTGGGTGGAGCAGGGATGGGACTCCAGCAGAAGTAGAGAAGGGGTGGGGTCATAGTCAGGGTCACACATGGAGGGAGCAGAATGGGGGTGGGATCACAGATGGAAGGGGTGGGCCCGAGCCCCCAGAACCCTTCATCCACCTCTGTCTTCACACCCTACGTGCCGTTGTAATAGTCTTGCACAAATATGCCTTCTGAAGTGTCCTCTGAAAACTGATAAATCACGGGTCAGCAATATCCTGGTGACAGGTATGTAGCAATAGGGTACATACCTAAAAGTTAGGAGTTCCCATATGATGTCGTTAGTACACGTTCAAAACCCGGCTGCCCTGCTTACATAGAAGTTGTTCAGCAGGCTTATCCAGGGCTGTCAACGGGGGCAAGGGGAGGAAAGAGGCAAAGAGGACAGTTGCCCTGGAGTCCGATGATTCGGGGGGCACGGCCGCTGCTACCTAGAGCCCAAGGCCTTTGAATTGTCATTGGAGTGCCACATGCTCTATTGGCGTAGAGGGCTGGGGCAGGAGGGCTCCATGCTTCTTTTGGCTCTGAGGGCTGGTTGCCCTGGGACCTGCCTCTTCCACCCAAGGCCCCGCCCACTTTGGGAGTGTGGAGCTGGGCCTTCCCCACACCTTACCCAGGGGTCCACACAGGCTGTCGTCTCCCCTGGACCTATCCTAAATGAAGGTGTGTGTGTTTACCTCAATTTACATATCGATAGTAAACAAGGCCCTCAAGACAACAAGGCGGGGAAGGGGCTGGAGACTGAACAATTTGTGATGTGGGCTTAGGGAAGTGGACCTGCCTGGGAGATGGGTGGCAGAGTGGAGCAGGCTGCTGGGTCACTCTACTTCCCTCAGCTCCCGCCACCATGGTGAGAGCAGGGGGACCCTCGCTGCTGCCCCATGCCAGGCCTCTCCAGCAATCCTCTGGCTTGCATCACTCGGGGAAAGGGGCACAATGGGATAGGGTGTGGGTGGAGCAGGGGTGGGGTTCAGGAGGAAGCGGTGGAGCAGGGGTGGGAAGAGGTAGAGTAGGGTCAAGGCCTGGGACAGATGGGGATGCTCTGGGTCCCACATCCCCCTATGGATCGCTCTGGTGTCTACGGAAGACCATGTTAAACAAAGCCTTGAACCAAAACTTGCGAGACTTAAGTTCTAGGCTTTTAGATGCATGTTTTTATTTTTTATTTGTGAGTAACTTTATTTCTGACACATGAATTCATTCCAATTCCTTTTGTCTTTTATTTTATATCTAAATCAAACCCAGTGCTGCGTTTAAACTGAACTCTGGTAACTTCAGTTAAAGGATCAACCTATTCAATATTCTGCTTAAAGGAGCAACTCATCTAGATATTTGAACTCCCCAGGAGAAGGCTGACCACTTTTGTGAAAATCCCAACCTGGGAGTGTGTTGGGACCAGCCTACAAGTAGTAACCACGCTGGTAGAAGCCAGAGTGTGGCTGTGATCCTGTAGCGAGGCTGGTGTGGTCAGAGTTGCTGATCAGGGTTCAGGGTGTAACCTGGAGGCTGGTTGTGAGGTCCAGGTTGGGAGCTGCAGCAGCAAAGCATTGTGAGTCCTTACAGGACAGGCAGTGGCAAAACCCCTCCCTGGTCTGCATTGACACCCCCTTCCCCCTCAGAAGGTGGCAGTCAGCTTGTTGTAAAGAACAGATCTGACACTCTCACATCCACCTGTGGAGCAACACACACTGCACCACACCTTGGGCAGCACCTATGTCTTTGGTGAGACTTTTATACTATGTCACACACCGAGGTAGCAACTGCAGGAAGGACAAGGGCCTTCAATATATATGCTTAAAAAGAACTCTCTCTGCCCCCTTGTAATCAAGATTACAGCCGTCATGTGGACGTGAGAAACAGCAGGTGTTTCCTAATTGGCATATACGTAGCAGGAGTAGAAAACAATGAAGTGGGGACAGGTATATAATAACAGTCATCTATCAAAACTAATGGTTATGTGGACACAAAAGCCCTAGGTGTTCTCATTAGTCTCCTACCTCTTTTTAAACAAGAGCCATTCAAAAACTCTCCAAGGGAACAAAAGAAAGCAAAGATTAAATTTAAAGGCATCCTGGTGACGTGACAATGAAACCCATGTAATACAGTGGCTGTATCCTTAGGTCAGCTGTGATCTTTAATTCCTCCTGGCTGGAATAGAGCTGTCAGACAAACAGGGACAAGACCATAGACGCTTTCAGCGCTGCATGTTACTATTATTGAGTTATTGGTGCATAACTGGTTCAATAACAATTCTCAGACAGTAGTTATTAATGGTTCACAATCATGCTGGACAGGCATAACAAGTAGACTTCCGTAGTCATCAGTTTTGGGACCTATTCTGTTCAATATCTTCATCAGCGATTTAGATGATGGCATAGAGAGGACGCTTATTAGGTTTGCACATGATACCAAGCTGAGAAGGGTTGCAAGTACTTTGGAGGATAGGGTCATAATTCAAAATGATCTGGACAAACTAGAGAAATGGTCTGAGGTAAAGGATGAAGTTTAATAAGGACAAATGCAAAGTACTCCACTTAGGAAGGAGCAATCAGTTTCACACATACAGAATGGCTGTGTATAGACTGGCAAGTTTTTCCGCAAAAGTAACTGCTTTTGCAGAAAAACTTGCCAGCTGTCTACACTGGCCGCTTGACTTTCCACAAGAACACTGACTTCCTACTGTCTGAAATCAGTGCTTCTTGCGGAAATACTATGCTGCTCCAGTTCGGGCAAAAGTCCCTTTTGCGCAAAGCTTTTACACAAAAGGGCCAATGTAGACAGCTCAGATTTGTTTTGCGCAAAAAAGCCCTGATCGCGAAAATGGCGATCGGGGCTTTCTTGCACAAAACCGCGTCTAGATTGGCACAGACCCTTCCACAAAAAGTGCTTTTGCGGAGAAGCGTCCATGCCAATCTAGACGCTCTTTTCCACAAATGCTTTTAACTGAAAACTTTTCCGTTAAAAGCATTTGCGAAAAATCATGCCAGTCTAGACGTAGCCAATGGGAAGTGACTGTCTAGGAAGAAGTACTGCAGAAAGGGATCTAGGAGTGATAGGGGACCACAAGGTAAATGTGAGTCAACTGTGTGACACTGTTGCAAAAAAAGCAAACATGATTCTGGGATGCATTAATAGGAGTGTTGTGAGCAAGACACAAGAAGTCATTCTTCCTCTTTACTCTGCACTGATTAGGCCTCAGTTGGAATATTGTGTCCAGTTCTGGGTATCACATTTCTGGATACCACAAGATGTGGAGAAATTGGAGAAGATCCAGAGAAGAGCAACAAAAATGATTAAAGGTCTAGAGAACATGACTTATGAAGGAAGACTGAAATAATTGGGCTTGTTTAGTTTAGAAAAAGTAGACTGAGATGGGACATGATAGCCGTTTTCAAGTATCTAAAAGGGTATTACAAGGAGGAGAGAGAAAAATTGTTCTCCTTGGCTTCTGATAATAGGACAAAAAGTAGTGGGTTTAAACTGTAGCAAGGGAAGTTTAGGTTGAATATTAGGGAAAAACTTCCTAATTGTCAGGGTGGATAAACATTGGACTAAATTGCCTAGGATGGTTGTGGAATCTCCATCACTGGAGATATTTAAGAGCAGGTTGGATGTATCAGGGATTATCCAGATGGCTCTTGGTCGTGCCATTAGAGCAGGGGACTGGACTCAATGACCTCTCAAGGTCTTTTCCAGTTCTAGTATTCTATGATTCTATGATTACCACTACTTAGATATGCATTTTTACACTCTGAGACTAGTGACGTGCCCCAGAGAACAACATGTACAGAACATGAAGGTAAAGAACTGTGGGAGGAAAATGCTTGATGAGTTGTTTTGTATCTTAAAATTACATGGGGTCGTTTTTTTTTTTTTACTAAGGAGTTCAAAGTACTCTACAAATTCTAACATAGATGAGTGTTGCTTCACCCAGTGTGGAGATACAGCCATATTCAAAGTTAAAGGAGGGTAGGGTCACAGCTAGGATTCACAGGGCTCAAGACAGGATTCTGAAACAGTCCCCGTGCTGCATGGAAGAGAAGTCTGCTGTCTACAGGTTAGGTTTTGAGATGAAGTACCTACACTATTAATTAAAAAAACCCAAGTAGATAAATAACTCTCAGAAGCTCTGTTTTCAGCCTTAAAATATCTCCAAGTTATTTATAACTAAAAGCGTTACTGTGACAGGGCGCCTGCCCTGCACTGGCCCTTTAACACCAGGACTCCGGCCCGGAGCCGGGGCTAGCAGAAAGTAGAAGCCAGCTGAACCCATTAGGGCGAGTATGAGCACAGCTGGCACGTATATATAGAGAAGCCCAGGTTGCTCAAGGGGGGAGAAGAGAGAGGCCAGTGAGGGGCTGACTGTGGAGGAAGCAGGAGCTCCCAGGAGGGAGACCTGCTGGGGATAGCCAGCAATGGCTGGGAGAAGGCCAGCTAAGGCTACCCTGACGAGGGGCCGGAGGCAAGGCCCAGGCTTGGAGGCAGGTTACAGCCTGGCTTAGGTAAGTGGGGCAGTGGAAATAAGCCCAAATGCCTATGATGAGCAACCCATACAGACTGTATTCTGCCCTGAGAGGGGCTATATGAGGACAGTCAGGGGGCACTGAGGCACACTGGGGTGTAAACCCCCTGACAGTTACCCAGCATGGCTTGGATTCTTTAGGGCAGGGGGCTGGCAGTGTGTGTGTGGGGGGGGGGTGGAGTCAGGACATGGGGCTGGGAGATGTGTGGGACACAGCATAGGGGGTGGGGTTGCTGGAGTCAGGGCAGGGGGATTCCAGGCACATCATATCCCATTTTCCTGGCACAACCAAACTCTCTCCTTGCTTTAAGTTAGGATAAGAGGAAGCTGTGTTCCAAATTCTGTGGTTCTAGCTCTCCTGTCTGCATCATGTTATGGAAGAATGTTAAGCTTGTATTCATTTGGGCAGTGGGAAACATGTATTCTGTGCTTGTCAGGCACAAAATGTTCTTTACTTCTTCCCTTCAGGAAGGTTTAAAATATAAGATTATACAATATCCAGGCAGCAAGATCTCTCATAGCATTGTCATCCAGAGAGAAATAGAACTACTGTTCTGTCCATCTTGTTTGTGGCTTGTAGCCACCGACTGGGACCTGCATGGACCCATGCCGAGTTGCAATGTTTTCAACGGCACATCAGGAGGAGACAATCCATAAAGTAGCTCATCAGCACACAGCAGGGAATCATATGTCTTCCTCTCCAACACTAGGCATAGTACAACCTGCTCCCCCCGAAGCATCTATGTGGCTAGGGAAGGCGTCTGGTGTAAAGCTGTCAGGAAAACAAGAATTCTGTTTCATGGCAAATGTTGAGGCTTTGGAATTTGTTTTCATTCTGAATGAAAATGAGACATTTTTTCTCCCCAAGAAAGAGTGGGGAACTAGCCAGTAGGTCACTGTAGGTTCAGCCTGGATCTCCTAAATCCTGGCTGAGTGGCTGTCACGGCGCCTCCTTCCTGTAGCACTGGGAATTAGCTCTCGTCTGCTCGCTGGATGCCTCCCTCTGGCTGGTGTCTCCCCGTGTCCTCACTTCACTCTCCAGTCCAGACCTGCATCACTCTTGGACTGTGGTATCCTCTTCAGCACACTGCACTCCAGTGTCTCTTGGTTCTCGTGTGTGTGTGTGTGTGTGTGTGTGTGTGTGTGTGTCAGTCTCTGCTCTCCAGGCTCATCCCCTCCCAGGAAACACCCAGTTCCCCTCCAGGGAACACTCCATTCTCCTATACCCTCTTGCCTCAGCGACCCACTGCCAGTCTTCATCTAGCCCCTGCCTCGGGGGCAAACTGCAGGCTGTAGTGGCAACTCATCATTGGCAAGGGAGTGTGGATCTGCTGCCTTTGCCTACCCTGGCTGGCTTTCTGCAGCCCTCCTACACTCAGGTCTGGCCTCAGGCCCTGTGGCCTGGGAGCTTGCCTGGCCAGAGCTTCCCCTGCTCTGCCTTCCTTCCCCAGCACTGCTCCAGCTCCAGGAAGCCTCCTGCTTCCCAGGCAGATAGGTCTGTCCTGCTCTCCAGCCAGAGCAAGAGTAAGTCTTCCTTTCTTCCTCCAGGAGCCCTTCTTTATATAGTGCGCAGCTGGGCCCTAATTAGCAATAACCGCCTCAGCTTGGGCTTCACTCCCTGCCCTTGCTCAGGGCTGGGTTTTGCCCGTAAAGGGCCAGTGCATGCCAGACACTGTCACAGTGCCGTAACCATGGAGGTAGGTTCCTCTCCTTCTGAATAGACATTCCATCCGGGCCCTGAGAAACGTTCCCATAAAATGTTAATCACAATTGATACATTTCTGAAAAATTTTGTTTACATCAAATCCACAAGAAAGTGCAGGAAAAAAAGGTCAAAAAAATTCTCAGCTGGGTTCAAGCCAGGACCCAGCCTCCTTCCTACCCCCTCAGGGGCAATCTCTTGGGGTATGTCTACACTACCACCTTAGTTCGAACTAGGGTGGTTAATGTAGTCATACGAACTTGCAAATGAAGCCCGGGATTTGAATTTCCCGGGCTTCATTTGCATGTTGCCGGGCGCCGCCATTTTTAAATGTCCGCTAGTGCGGACTCCGTGCCCGTGGCTACACATGGCACGAATTAGATAGTTCGGGACTCTGTGACCTTTGAGTGAGGCATTTAGGGGATGGGATGCTTCTTATGCTGCGCCACAGATCGATCTTCTGGTGTTCAGTTTTGCAGGTCTAGTTAAGACCAATTACAGTAAAACCTGAGCTATCCGGAACTTAAGCATCCAGAAAAATGTAGAAACTGGCAAATTTCTGACATCAGGGAAAGCAAAATGGCCCTTTAAGAGCCAGGCGGCTCCATAGACGAGCACACAGCACTTAGGGACGAACAGTAGCTGGAGCAAGCAGCAACATCTTGGCTCCCCCTGCGGCTCCTGGCACCCCTGGCAGGCCAGCCCCCTCGCAGTTCCTGCCCCCCCCCCGGCAGTCTGCCCCCGCCATCTCCGCCTCCTGCCCCCTGGCTTCCACCCCCCTCACCAGGCCACATCTTGTCCCACCAGCTCATGGGCCGCCCCTAACAGGCCACATCCTGGCCCAGCACGAGTCTTGTGCCCCTACTCCCCTCCGTAGGCCCTGCATCGCTCCTGTCCTTATCCTCAGATAACCAGAATTTTTAGGTTACCGGCACTCCCTAATCCCGTGCTGGATAACACAAGTTTTACCGTAAATCAAATGCTGAGGGTGACACTATTTGGCTCTGGGAATAAGGGAATCCAATGGGAGTGTTTTCTCCCTTTGGCCTCCTTCCGTGAAGATGGTGCCACGCTCGGCTTAAGATAAGCCAACTCAAGCTAGGTATTTTACATAGCTGGAATTGAGTACCTTAACCTGACCTTCCAGGTCTAGTGTAAGCCTGGCTTTAGTCCCTCACTCAAGGGATTGGACAATCTGGATCACAGGGTAGATTAGATGCATCTCTCTCTTGAACATCTTATGGGCCACAAAGAACCATCCCCCATTGTGCAGGGCCCAGTATTGTTCATGTAAAAACATCCCTGGATGGGTCATTTGCAGAGATGGCAAGCTAGGACCATAAGATCTAAAAACAAGTGTCAATTGCTTGAGCTAAAAGAAGCAGTCAGAAATAGCTTTAGATGGTCTAGCTGATAGAGTGGAACAAAGACACACTTGATCAGCAACTTTGTGACTGACACCTGAAATTGTAGCATTTATTCCCATCTGGGTTGGGGGGAGGGAGGGCTTATGTTCTTGTGGGAGCCTTACTGCCCTAGTTGCATGAGACAGGGAGTTGTAATAACCATCAAACTTTACTCTTGGGTGGGGCCTGAGAAGAAAACCTTGCCATCGGTTTGTTCAAAGTTGGTAGAGTTTCAATTCACACTAAACACACCACCCTCTGGCAAGCGCTTTATTACAAAGCAACAAAACAAGGATAATGGTTTAAAAATGTGGGTGCTGAAGCTTGCTGGCTAGATTGTATTCGTATTTGGGTGTGGGATTGCAAGATGGGTCCGAAACAAAAAGGATATAAGCCCGTAAACCTAGCTGACGTGTTTTGCAGTTTAATAAATTCTAGCGCCAGGAGGGCGTAACTAAATTTAGAGTTTATCTTGAATATTAATCAACATGAAAAGGTTATGTATCCACGCTCTGGGTAAAGTTCAGTGCCACAAGGGCTCTTCTTACTCATATACCCCTTTGGTATAAACACGCTGCCAATATTTCAGCTTGTCATAAACATGTAAATGAGACACTGTACTTGTACTGTACTTCCTTCTGGCGTCAGCTTGTTACTTTATGGGTTGCTATTAGGGGATTCATTTGGGCAAGAACTAAAGTCAGCACTAGGATATTTTCATGGTTATCCAAGGTCACTTCTATGAGAGCAATCAGATGCTGACCAATCACACATCCCCAAGCAACTTTGTTTAAAATGGTAGCCCCAAATAAAAAGATATCAACTGGAAGAGCAGAAGGGATCATTCTGGAAGGACGCTTGAATGACATTGTTAGGTTTCTTTTTTTTTTCTTTTTTTTTTATATACAGCATCTTTAAGAACAAAGCACGGCATGACTGTTTGGAGTCTTATGCTGGCTTAAACTAGCGTTTGGGTATGTTTGTGTTTTCTGAAACTGCAAGAACATTTTTAAAACTGTCTAATAATTTTGACAGAAGATGTTGTTTCTTCAATGTTTTCTCTATAGTGCAGCTAGAATGTTGCATAGCCAAAGGCGCTGAGCTGCTGAAAAATATGAATCAGAGAATATGTCTGTTGCTAAACTGTGCAAAAACTTGTATTCTTTGAATTCTAAGGCCAAAATATTTTAGACAGTGAAGAGAAACTACATTATTTCATGGGCTCAGATGGATCCAAGTCCTCCCCTGAAGCTTTTTTTCCCCAAATCCCCTTATCCCTAGCTCTTGCCAGCCCTCCAAGGGGGGTTATGTTAACATGGAGGCAGATGTGCTACAGAATGTACTAAACCCTATAGTCTAACCTTAGTGGGATGTTAACTGATTGAACTATGGCCACGTGGAACAATGTTGCTACTATTCTTATATATTGCAGCCCATGTGTACAAATTGTGGCATGTAAGATCTCTGTGGAAAGGTTATGATTTGTGGACTATGGTTGCTATTTGTATGTATGTATGTATTATTTTTGTAGATGAAGTTAGAAGTATTAACTTTGTGCTTGTATTTCTAAAGTGCTTGCTTCTGGATAGCACCAACAAAGTACTTAAGCCTGCACATCTTGAAGGACTATTCAAGTTGAGTGGCTTCTCAAAAGAACATCTGATAATGGGAGATGCACATCTACACTGAATGGATGTTCCTGTGAATGTGCTGTTTGGAGTATTGGCAATGGCTTCTCCTGTGACAAAGTGGAATGGTGCATGTGACTTGTCTAGGAGACTCGAAACTCGATCTTTTACCTGTAATCTGCCACTAGGTGTGTTGAGGGTTTTGTTTGAAACAATGGGTTTCCTGCCACACAGTAGAAGTTATAAAAGTAAATGGCAAATAAGAAACTCCAAATTTATTTTTAATCTCAGGATTTTGCAGCCTATCTCATGATGATTTTGGAGGGAAGAGGAGGGGACTGACTCATGATTTTTGAATGCTTGGGGCTGACAACACTGCAAAGTCCTCATGAGAATCTGGGGAGTGGTATTGCAGGTTGGTCCAGAGGCCTGCACTAACCCTCTGCACTGGAGACGGAAGGTGTAAGTTTCTATCTTAAGTAGACATACACACACTTGATCTGCTAGAACTAGCTAAAGGTAACCATGCCAAAGTGAGTTGCAGGAGAAGCTAAAATAATCCCATCAGAGAATCTCGGTATTATTCAGGCAGCTAGTTTCTTCTGCTCCAGCTGCTGTGGTTACAGCATGACAGTTGGTTCTGAGCTAGTTCAGGTATGTTGCCTCAAATTGGAAATTATACCTACCCTGAGACATTACTGCTGTTCTCCATCTAAGTGGTGTTATCCAGCTGTCATAGAAAGAGGCTGTGATATGCTGGGTGTTTCTATCTTACCAAGCTACACAGTTTTTCTGTGATTTGCCCATAGCCAAAGAAAATTATATTCTGCTGAATTAATCATATATATATATATATATATATATATATATATATATATATATATATATATATATATATATATATATATATATATTATTGTTGCCATCAAATGTATGTCCATATCATCTTTCCAGCTATCAGTGCAGGAAACACAAAACTGCTAAAAATGACAAATCAGATTTGAACAAATTACGAGCACAAAGGGATGTTAAATTAAGAACGAACAGAGGAAACGGAATTCTCTTCTTCAGCATGGTTTGGGTGGACATGCTCTCATGCTTGGAAGAGACACATTGAGGCAAGGCTGTTTGCAACAGACGTTGCCCATCGGTGCCCAAGATTAGTGTTTCTGACCTTGGGATTTTGAGCTGTGTGCCCCAAGAAGTGGCAAATCAGAGCTAGAGTTCCTGGCAGGTTTTATTAAAATACGCCCTATTAAAATATGTCCTTTGTCCACTGTTCAAGAGTGAAATCTACCCATTGATTCCATGAAGAGCATCTGTTGCAATTTCCCGTTTTAAATGACTCCACTGCATTCGGTTCCCGATAGAAAGTGACAGTGAAGTTAACAATGTTTATTATAAGCTGAGAAGGGGTATTTGTCGTGGAGGAATAGAAAGTTTTATTTTTGTTTGCTGTGTTTGATTATATGTATGTATTTACAGACACACAGATAGTACTGAGGCAAAATTAAACTCAAAATGAATTTCATAATATGAGCTATTGTAGAGAGGAAAGTACTATGCATGTATAATCTACAGAGGAAATGCACTATATATCAGCTAAGTATTATTATTCTGACAGTTTTAGCATGTGTTTTTAGAGCACTAGAGTACACCTTTAAGGTCAAAATGAATATCCCTCAATGGGCTTTTAGTACTATAAACTCCAGTCCTGCAAATAGCTCCATGTAGACTGAACTCTGGGTGAGCTACCTTCACTGGGAGGGGATCTGCTAAGACGGGGGTGTGCAAAAATTTTTGATGAGAGTCACGCCACAAATTTGGTAAATGGTCACGGGCCACTCTGATCTGTGAAATTAATGGAGGAGATGTGGGGAGGCTGGGTGCAGAAGGGAGCTTGGGACAGGGATGGGGTGTAGGAGGGGGTGCAGGGACCGGGAGTAGATACGAGTATGGGTGCAGGAGAGGATTCTCACCTGGAGTAGAGATGGAGGAGGGGTACAGGGTTGGAGGGGGAGTGCATGCAGGAGTGGGACTGTGGAAGATTAGGCTTGTGACCTGGCTGCAGGGGTACAGGGAGTGGTGCAAAGGATTGGGGAGAGAGAGCGACTGGGTGCCAGAGACAGGCTCTGCCTGGTAGGTGCTTACCTAAGCGGCTTCTGGCTAGCAGCCTAGCAGTGCCCTCAGGTGGACTCCCTGCCTGCCATGCCCTGCATGCCACTCAAAGTGGCCAGCTGCAGGGGCCATGCGGTTCTCTCAGTGCTGTGAGCAGGGGTGGGGGAGATGCTTCACTAACACCACTCAGACAACGCCATTGGCTGGTTTCTGGCCAATGGGAACTGCGAGAGCGTGGTGGGGGAGGAAGCAGTGTGCAAAGCCTCTCCCCTCCCACTTGTGGTGCTCAAAGAAGCACATGGCCTTTGCAACAGTGTGAGGGGGTGAGGGCAGGCAGGGAGCCTGCTGGAGGCTCCTGCTGGGCTGCAGGCCAAATCCGGTGGCTTGGCAGGCTGGATCCCCTTCGTTGGGCTGTATGGATGCTATCTCGCATTTAAGCTGTGATTACCGTGGATGGGGTGGCCACCAGGGCACCTTTGCTTTTTCCTCTTTTCCTCTTTCTTCTTCTTTTGAAAGAACTCTCTCTTCCCCGTCCACACACGCCTTTTTCCAATAGAGCACTTTTCCAAAAAGGCTTCTTCGTAGTAGAAAGAAGTTTACCAATGTCAGAAAACCTCCTCTGTTCTTTTGATTTTTTTTTTTTTGAAAGAATGCAATTGCAGTGTGGACGTAAGTGAAGGTTTTTTTCCTGAAAAATGGCTGTTTTTTTTTTAAAAAAAACCCCTGCAGTGTAAACATACCCTTACAGAGCTGTGGATTTGCAAGATTCTTTCCTTTAACTGTGAGCCCTTTCATTTGGAACAATTTAGCACAGTCCTACTTTTTTTCTGTATTCCCACAAAATTACAAATATAGATGACCATATTTTAGCGATCCCTTTAATTAATACAAACATAGTTGGTATTGGGTCACATATTAAGTTGATTACAGTGAGCAAGACACCGCTCCCTCTATTGACTATCTAACAAATCTAGCAAAGCAGGAGCAAACTGTATTTACAGGGACACACTCAGTGTTTCTTCCCAATTCCAGCTAGCTGCAATGAAAGCATTCCTTCTGATCCTGCTTTCATAACTGTTGCACTATAACTAGTCTGGTGTAACTTCCTGGTGTGGGTGTTCTGTGCCAGAGTAAAGTTATTTTAGTTATCCTGCGATCGCTGTACTGCTCTGTAGGCCAGTCCTCAGGGAGAGCAGAAAGGGCACATGCATCTACCATCATATCTCTGATTTAAAGCAGTCAAGTACTGAAACAGGTGGAATTGAGAGAATAACTCATTGAGTCAATTTACTCTCTTCTCTATTGGCAAATTGCCTGTGAGCAGCATGCAGTCCCCTTGAATGTTTTTATTATCAACAATTACTCTCTGACCTGTTCAGCAAGTCACCGGTCTGAAGATCTTTCATGAACAGTTCATTGCCGGTATTCACTCTTCAAAAGAGTAAGAAGTGTTGATTAGTTTTGCTGAACACTAAGGTCAAATGGTGGTCTCTTTTGCTTGGTTGGGCGCGCAGAAGCAGGTTTACATTATTTTTTTTCTGAGATATCCTTTAATTTGCTTAGACTTTTCAGTTTCCATGCGTCTTCCTGCCAGGAAATTAATTACCCAGAATATTCATGTAGTCAGTATCATGAGCTTTCGTGGGTACAACCCACTTCTTCAGAAGAAATGGGTTGTGCCCACGAAAGCTCATGATACCATCTCATGTTGTGTTTAGTCTTTAAGGAGCTGCTAAACTGTTCGTTGTTTTTTAAGTTTTTCCAGTTACAGACTAACTCGGCTACCCCTTTGGAGCTTCAGAATATTGATGTAAGTGAAGACAAAAAGGGATGCAAACATAGCTGTAGCTGAGTCATTATGTTTATTTGGACTATTTGTTTTAGATAGCCGCCTCGCTGAATTTTCAAGGGAGCAGAAGAGTTCTGAGTTAATATGACATAACTCCTATCATAAGAGTGATAGAAAAGGTCTGAATGATGACTAGTATTTTGCTTCATTTCTTTTTTTTTTTAAACTTGGTTTTACCCATTTCGTCCAGTGGAGATGTTTCTCTTATGACTGAGCATAAGGTTGGGATAGCAAAGTGCTAATTTTTTAGTCCCTCTCCATTGCTTGACTCTTTTGCTACAGCCAAATAGGTCAGATATTTTTAGCCCTAGTCTCTTTCTCTAGTTTTAAGTAGCAATGTGTCAAGTGCTATGTACTCTTTAATAACAGCAGCCGAGCGTTTTCTGTAGCAGCCTGGGATTTTAAAGGAAGAGTCTTCCGTGTATATCATGCTGTTTAATGACTGTATGCTTATTCTTGGAATGCAGGAACAGACAACGCCTTATTTTTAAAGCCTGCTTTGCTGGCCTGTGCCCTTTATTATATTTCTTGGGAGCCTGAATGATGTGATGGCTGCACCAGTTACGGGATCTTCTTGCACAGCAATCAATCTCAATGGGAGGGTGGTGCACATTAAGACAGAACTAACACAGACACTGCAACACTTGACCTCTGTTTACCAGCTGCACTGTGCCTGGACCCATTTAAATCCTTGCCAGGCTAGAGGCGGGAGAGAAAATTGCTTCCACTATCTTTTAGAAGCCAGACATCTCTAGCTCCTATACAAAATTTTATCTCAAAGGTAAAGAAAGATAGAGCATCATTCTTGTAATCAGACTAGATTAGTTTTCACTCAGCTGCCTGGCATGTTTTGGAATCTTTTTTTTTCCCCCTTGTATAAGCCTTATTTATTTATTGGTTGGATGAGAATCAACAAACTTCTTTCTTACCTGATCTGGAGTGAGAATCAGAGATCTCGCTTGTTTCTCTAACAAAGGGTATTATTGCATACCACAATCTTTGCTCTTAAAATACTTGAATGTACCTTCTATTCATAAGCATATGATCCAAACTGCTGCACTTTCTCATTTTGACCCCCCCCCCCCATAAATGCAGTTTCATATAATAGGGCTTGATTCGGTAAGATGCTAAATACCCTGGCCTCCGCCCATCCAAGCACTGAAGCACATTGCTTAAGTCTAATCATGTATTGTCCCATGGTCTTCAGAGAAACTATTCAGGGTTATACTTATACTCGTCAGGGTTTTGTTTCAAATGTGTTGCATTATAGGCTATTCTTCTGCTCTCAGATACGTGAATTTTCCTCTCAGGTACCCAAGGTACCTCTAATTGCAATCATAAGAACCTATTGCACGTCTAAGGACATTTTTTTGCATATTAAACAATATATTTTCTATTGCACTTACTGAACAGTGGCACTAATTGCACTGACTGTGATTCAGAAGCCTAATTCCACACTGCAAATGTAGGACAGGCACTGAGAGGTATCTATGAAAGCTCCATATTTATTTAAGAGCCGTTCCAGGAACGTTTACTTCACTAGATCCAGAGAAACTTTAAATGACTCTGTTTGACTGTGTTCACCATAATAACTACTTTTGTGTACTGCAGCTAGAGGCCAGGTTAATTAAAAAGTAAATCAACATGAAACATAAAGTGAAACTGATGAGTGTGGTTAAAACATAATTAGAAAGGAAAAGGTAAGGAAAAAGGGAGAGGCTCCATTCACTAACCCTAATTTTAATGAATGGGTTAATGGCAAAACAATGATGTCTCCTGTTCTAGTAGTGATCATTCTTAACTTGCTGCTCTGAAGAAATGTAATTCACAGTTTTGGTAGTGAGACTGTTATCATAGAATCATAGATTACGAGGACTAGAAGGGACCTCAAGAGGCCATCGAGTCCAGTCCCCTGCCCTCATGGCAGGACCAAATACTGTCTAGACCATCCCTGATAGACATTTATCTAACCTACTCTTAAATATTTCCGGAGATGGAGATTCCACAACCTCCCTGGGCAATTTATTCCAGTGTTTGACTACCCTGACAGATAGGAACTTTTTCCTAATGTCCAACCTAAACCTCCCTTGCTGCAGTTTAAGCCCATTGCTTCTCGTTCTATCCTCAGAGGCCAAGATGAACAAGTTTTCTCCCTCCTTCTTATGACACCCTTTTAGATACTTGAAAACTGCTATCATGTCCCCCCTCACTCTTCTTTTTTCTAAACTAAACAAACCCAGTTCTTTCAGCCTTCCTTCATAGATCATGTTCTCTAGACCTTTAATCATTTTTGTTGCTCCTCTCTGGACCTTCTCCAATTTCTCCACATCTTTCTTGAAATGTGTGCCCAGAACTGGACACAATACTCCAAGAGAGGACTAATCAGCGGAGAGTAGAATGGAAGAATGACTTCTAGTGTCTTGCGCACAATACTCCTATTAATGCATCCCAGAATCATGTTTGCTTTTTTTTGCAACAGCATCACACTGCTGACTCATATTCAGCTTGTGGTCCACTATAACCCCTAGATCCCTTTCTGCCGTACTCCTTCCTAGACAGTCGCTTCCCATTCTGTATGGCCGTGTCCAGACTCAGGGTTTTTTTCGGGAAAAGTAGCCTTTTCCCGAAAAAACTTCCCCTGCGTCCAGACTCAAGCCGCGTTCTTTCGAAATTATTTCGAAAGAACGCGGCTTTTCTTTCGATGGCGGTAAACCTCAATTTACGAGGAAGAACGCCTTCTTTCGAAAGTTCCTCTTTCGAAAGAAGGCGTTCTTCAATGTAAATGGGCCGTCTTCGAAAGAGAGCATCCAGACTCGCTGGGTGCTCTCTTTCGAAAAAGCAGATTTCTCTTTCGAAAGATCCGCCTGCAGTCTAGACGCAATCTTCCGAAAGAGGCTCTTTCAAAAGAAGCCTGCAGTCTAGACATAGCCTATGTGTGAAACTGATTGCTCCTATCTAAGTGGAGCACTTTGCATTTGTCTTTATTAAACTTCATCGTATTTACCTCAGACCATTTCCACAGTTTGTCCAGATCATTTTGAATTATGACCCTATCCTCCAGAGCAATCACAACCCCTCCCAGCTTGGTATCATCTGCAAACATAATAAGCGTACTTTCTATGCCAATATCTAAATCGTTGATGAAGATATTGAACAGAGCCGGTCCCAAAACAGACCCCTATGAAACCCCACTTGTTATGCCTTTCAAGCCAGATTGAGAACTATTAATAACTACTCTCTGAGTATGGTTATCCAGCCAGTTATGCACCCACCTTATAGTAGCCTCATCTAAGTTCTATTTGCCTAGTTTATTGATAAGAATATCATGTGAGACCGTATCAAACGCCTTACTAAAGTCTAGGTATACCACATCCACCGCTTCTCCCTTTTCCACAAGACTCATTATCCTATCAAAGAAAGCTATCAGATTGGTTTGACATGATTTGTTATTTACAAATCAATGCTGGCTGTTCCCTATCACCTTGCCACCTTCCAAGTGTTTACAGATGATTTCCTTAATTACTTGCTCCATTATCTTCCCTGGCACAGAAGTTAAACTAACTGGTCTGTAGTTTCCCAGGTTGTTCTTCTTTCTCTTTTTATAAATTGGCACTATATTTGCCCTTTTCCAGTCTTCGGAATCTCTCCTGTCTCCCATGATTTTCCAAAGATGATAGCTAGAGGCTCAGATACCTCCTCCATCAGCTCCTTGAGTATTCTAGGATGCATTTCATCAGACCCTGGTGACTTGCAGGCATCTAACTTTTCTGTGATTTTTAACTTGTTCTTTTTTTATTTTATCTTCTAAACCTACCCCCTTCCCACTAGCATTCACTATGTTAGGCATTCCTTCAGACTTCTCAGTGAAGACCGAAACAAGGAAGTCATTAAGCATCTCTGCCATTTTTAAGTTTCCTGTTACTGTTTCTCTCTCCTCACTGACCAGTGGGCCTACCCTGTCCTTGGTCTTCCTCTTGCTTTTAATGTGTTTATAAAAAGTCTTCTTGTTTCTCTTTATTCCCGTAGTTAGTTTGAGCTCATTTTGTGCCTTTGCCTTTCTTATCTTACTCCTGCATTCCTATGTTGTTTGCCTATAACCATCCTTTGTAATTTGTCCTACTTTCCATTTTTTATATGACTCCTTTTTTATTTTTAGATCATGCAAGATCTCGTGGTTAAGCCAAGGCGGTCTTTTGCCATATTTTCTATCTTTCTGATGCAGCGGAATTGTTATGTACTATTCAACAGATATAAAAGTCGATATTGGCACTTAGATTTTAGACTGATGGCTTTGTGTTTAGGTTGCACAGTTCTTTTCTTTTTTTTAGCACATCCATACAATACCCTCTGCCCCCCTTCTACTCCTTGCTCTAAATAATTGACTGTGCGAATTTAAAGGGATTGATATATAATTTGCTGTTTTGTGTGTGTGGTCAAATAATAACCTGACTCGAAGCATCTTTCTACTTCAAGGACTTATTTAACTTCTTTGTTAATGGGAATACAGCCTTGTCACGGAGTGGGTGGCCCATCCCTGCAGGGAGACTGGTCTAGGTGTCTCACCCCGCATTCTGGCTGCGGTTCGAGCCTCTATCGACTGGGCATTAAGGCTCAGCATCCTAGTCCATAGGGCCCTCAATTGGTATGGCCAGATGGCCTAGTCTCTAATACCCCAGTCTGTGGGACAGTAAGGCCTAGCAGCCAAGTTTATATCACCCCGGTCTGCAGGGCAGTAAGGCCTAGTGGCCAAGTCTATATCACAATTGGTTCGCCTCCCCCCTTGGGATCAAGGGATGTGGGAGTAGGGAGGGAGCGGGTCCTCCCTCTCCACTGGGCCCCAGCCCAGGGCCCTGTCAGTAGTAGGTATTTCCTAGCACTGGCTCAGTGGGGAATCTACTCAAAACATGTTGAGCTCGCAGGGAGGTCTCCAGCTCCCTGCCCTGGGCTACTTCTTACCCCAGCCCTCTGGCTGGAATATTCCCCACCTGCATCCTCCCAGTTAGTAGCTCTCCTGGTCGTCCATTTGCCATGGTCACTACTGCTGGGCCAGTAGGAGTGGCTGCTCCTGGGTTCCAGCAGGAGCTCCTTCCCGTCCCGGGGTCAGCTCCAACTGAGCTGCTCCTCTGGCTTTTATACTGGGCCTACATTTGGAGCATGCCCAGCAGAGCTGTGGTGGAGGGGCCTTCTCATCCCAGCAGGCCTGGTTAACCCCTCCCAGTCCAGTGCGATGTAGGTACACCCTGTGATGGGGGAACCAGCCCCCGCAGTATAGGCGGCCCAATGGTGGCAGCCCACCACCCGGGCGCTGACATGGCTGGCACGCCGAGCGGTGAGTGCGGGGACATGGCTCAGGCACATTGGCGCCCAAGCCTGAACTCGTGGGCTTTAGGACCCATGGACGTCTGGCCGACGCTGACACAGGGGCGTGCTGGGATGCTGTGCCAGGAGTACAAAAGGGAGAAGGGAGGAGCGAAACAGGGGGGAGAGCAAGAGTTGGCCGTGCTCTCAGCCCCCACAGTGGGAGGTCAGGAGTTGGCTGTGCTCTCTACCCACACAGCAGAAGAGCGACCTGAAGGGACTGGAGGAGTGCCGAATGCCCCAGCGAGCTGCCCAGCTGTAGTTCCTAGAGAGGATCAACCCAGGGTCAGCTGGCGAGAACCCCAGTGGGATGGGCAGCCTGGGAGCTGGCTGGACGCAGGGAAACCTGGCACACCCCGAACCGGCCCAGGTGAAGGCAGCGAGACCTGAAAGGGGAGCGGAAAGAAGGACTAAAGGGGAGAGACTGTGAGGCGGACAAAAGGGGAGCAGGAGCAGGAGGAGAGGTGTAGAGTTGGGACCCCACATGATCCCTCCCTCCACTACACAACCCATCACAGGCCTCCTAATAAGTATGTTCATCTCAGAGAACCATATTGCCACCTGTTTAGGGCATGTCTACACTGAACCCATGGTGTGTGCTTGCAGTTCAGGTAGACTTACCCAGGGTAGCTAACAGTAAGGAATTTCCCGGCGTTCTGGGAGAGCTTGTTCAGGCCCCGGTGAAGTACCATCTGCTGTGCTTCATTGATCCAGTACCTGAGCAAGTTCGGTTAAGGCTAATTTTGGTGCATATGCACAAGCAACAGTCACAGCCTTGACTGGAGTGTAGACATATCCCGAATTGTTGCTTTAATCTTTTTGTAATATAATATCAATTTCGACTGGAATACCAGGGAATGTCAATATGTAGTCGACTACATGATTAACCGATAAACCTGGGTTTATCAGTTAATCCTATTGATTATGTGCACTGCTCCCCCTCTCCCCCGCTTCTTCGGTATCGGAAGCAGCAATGTGGGGGGAGTCAGGAGCCAATACATTTTAATTCAACTCTCCATGAGCACTGGCTCCCACCTGCCCCATCCCCCATGTGTAAATGTGTAACCGCTAAAATTTCAAGCAATTACATGTTTATACAAATACCCAATGGTTAACATCCCTATGGAATACCAGATGTTGCTAAACTTGTTTTTTTCTCAGAAATAATGATGCAAACTGATGTGTCTTATCTACTATAAGTCTTGTGGATAAGGGAGAAGTGTTGGATGTGGTATACCTAGACTTTAGTAAAGCATTTGATATGGTCTCACATGACCTTCTTATCAGTAAACTAGAGCAATACAACCTAGATGGGGCTACTATTAGGTGGGTACATAACTGGCTGGATAACCATTCTCAGAGAGTAGTTATTAATGGTTCACAGTCATGCTGGAAGGGCATAACAATTGGGATTCTGCAGGGGTCTGTTTTGGGACCGGTTCTGTGCAATATCTTCATCAACAATTTAGATGATGGCATAGAGAGTAGGTTCATTAAGTATGCAGATGATACTCAGCTGGAAGGGGTTGCAGTGCTTTGGAGGATAGGGTTATAATTCAGAATGAGCTGGACAAGCTAGAGAAATGGTCTGAGGTAAATTGAATGAAGTTTAATAAGGACAAATGCAGAGTACTCCATGTATGAAAGAACAATCGATTTCACACATACAGAATGGGAAGTGACTTTCTAGGAAGGAGTTCTGCAGAAAGGAATCTAGGGATCATAGTGGACCACAAGCTAAATATGAGTAAACAGTGTGACACTGTTGCAAAAAAATCAAACATGATTCTGGGATGCATTAACAGGAGTGTTGTGAGCAAGACCGAAGAAGTCATTCTTCCATTCTACTCTGCGCTGATTAGTCCTCTTTTGGGCTATGTCTAGACTGAAAGCCTCTTTCGAAAGAGAGCGTCTAGACTGCACGTTGAACTTTCGAAAAAGCGGCTTGCTTTTTCGAAAGAAAGCATCCAGTGAGTCTGGATGCTCTTTTTTGAAGAAGCCCTATTTACATTGAAGAACGCCTTCTTTCGAAAGAGGAACTTTCGAAAGAAGGCGTTCTTCCTCGTGAAATGAGGTTTACCGCCATCGAAAGAAAAGCCGCGTTCTTTCGATTTAATTTCGAAAGAACGTGGCTTGAGTCTGGACGCAGGTGAGGTTTTTTCGAAAAAAGGCTACTTTTTTCGAAAAAAACCCTGAGTCTGGACACAGCCTTGGAGTATTGTGTCCACTTCTGGGCACACATTTCAAGAAAGATGTGGAGAAATTGGAGAAAGTCCAGAGAGGAGCAACAAAAATTATTAAAGGTCTAGAAAACATGAGCTATAAGGGAAGATTGAAAGAATTGTTCTTGTTTAGTTTAGAAAGGAGAAGACTGAGATGGGACATGATAGCAGTTTCCAAGTGTCTAAAAGGGTGTTACAAGGAGGAGAGAGAAAAATTGTTCTTCTTGGCTTCTGATGAAAGGACAAGAAGCAATGAACATAAATTGTAGCAAAGGAGGTTTAGGTTGGACATTAGGAAAACTTCCTGTCAGGGTGGTTAAGCACTGGAATAAATTGCCTAGGGGGGTTGTGGAATCTCCATCACTGGAGATATTTAAGAGTGGGTTAGACAGACACCTGTCAGGGATGCGCGTAGTGTTGCCATGAGGGCAGTGAACTGTTCTTGATGACCTCTTGAAGTCCCTTCCAGTTCTAGCATTCCATGATTCTATGCTCTAGGTTGCTTCTTGGTTCAAAAAGTATTCAAGTACATAGCTGTAGATGTATTGATCTCATCTCCATAGCATGAAGTCCACACAGTAGTGTTTAAAGTTGGGGATGGGTCTTTGAGGACAGTCACTCCATTGGCTGCTCCAACATTCTAGTTAAGAATGTACAGAGGATACTTCCAGGACATTGTACAAACCAGCACAGTGCCTGTATTGACAGTCAGCTGATACTTCATAAGGTCTGTGGGAAACCACGTTAGCCCGTGAAATTGTTAAAAGAACTAGGTTAAACCCCAGAAATCTTCACACACTGTTTGGGTATGTCTACACTATAAAGTTAATTCGAACTAACGGACGTTAGTTCGAATTAACTTTCATAGGCGCTACACTAGCGCTCCGCTAGTTCGAACTTAATTCGAACTAGCGGAGCGCTTAGTTCGAACTAGGAAAACCTCATTTTACAAGGATTAAGCCTAGTTCGAACTAGCTAGTTCGAATTAAGGGGTGGGTAGCCCCTTAATTCGAACTAGTGGGAGGCTAGCCCTCCCCAGCTTTCCCTGGTGGCCACTCTGGCCAACACCAGGGAAACTCGTCTGCCCCCCTCCCGGCCCCAGACCTCTTAAAGGGGCACGGGCTGGCTACGGTGCCCATGCCAGGTGCAAGCCTGCCAGCACCCAGCTAGCAGACCCTGCACCTGGCACGGCTCGAGCCAGCCACCCGATGCCCCCCAGCCCTCCCCCTCTTCCTGGGACCAGGCTGGCGGCTCCCGGGAGCTTGCCCGGGACCGCAAGAGGCGGGCACCCACCTGGTCTAGTGTGGAGATTGTGGACCTTGTCCATGACCTCCGCACTAGGCACAGGAAAGTGGCCAGCTAGGGCAGGAGAGCTGCCAGCCTGGCCACCCATGAGCAGGTGTGCAATAGAATCAAGGGGGTCCAGTGAGACCCCTGACCCTGAGCCCTGAGCTTACAATGGCCGTACTGGGTCAGACCAAAGGTCTATCTAGCCCAGTAGCCTGTCTGCCGACAGCGGCCAACCCTAGGGACTCTGGAGGTGATGGACCGAAAACAGTGACCAAGCCATTTGTCTCGTGCCATCCCTCTCCAGCCTTCCACAAACCTTGGGCAGGGACACCACTCCTACCCCCCGGCTAATACCAATCCATGGACCCAACCTCCATGACTTGATCTCACTTCCCTTTAAACTCTGTTCTAATTCTAGCCTTCACAGCCTCCTGCAGCAAGGAGTTCCACAGGTTGACTCTTTGCTCTGTGAAGAACAACTTTCTGTTACTAGTTTGAAGCCTGCTACCCATTCCTTTCCTTTGGTGTCCTCTAGTCCTTCTATTATGGGAACTAATGAAGAACTTTTCTGTATGCACCGTCTCCACCCAACTCCTGCTTTTAGAGACCTCTATCCTGTCCCCCCTCCGTCTCCTCTTTTCTAAGCTGAAAAGTCCCAGTCTCTTTAGCCTCTCTTCATATGGGACCTGTTCCCAACCCCTGATCATTTTAGTTGCCCTCCCCTCTCCCAGGCTCTCTCTTCCCCTCTCCCACCTCCTTTTCCCAGTCTCCCCCAGTTTTGTTCAATAAAGACAGATTCCATTTTTGAACACAATTGTCCTTTATTCTGTACATCAAGAAAAGGGGCTAGGGAAGGGTAAGTGGAAGGAGGTGAGGGAGGAATGGGGCACGAGCCCCCGATGGGGAGGACTGGGCTGGCTCTGCGGGCTTCTGGGGGTGGAAGCTCTCCTGCAGCCCCCCAATTGCCCCCTCTCCCCAGATGGCAGCCTGCAGCAAGTGCAGCCGGGGTGATGGCCGAGTGGTGTGATGTGCCCAGAGTGGGTAGTCCGGGCAATCCAAGCCAGGACTGCTTTGCAAGCGGGGCACCCCTGAGAACTGTCTGTCTGGGGTGGGGGTCAGGACCCTTTAAGCACAGCCCTCGGCTAGCCTGAGACAGCATCTCCACGCTCTAAGTCCTCCTCTTATGCCCTGCCGGCACTGCTTCCGGTCATCCTTAAGCCTGGTTCAGGGTCCACTTAATGTGGACATGCTAGTTCGAATTAGCAGAACACTAATTCAAACTAGTTTTTTAGACTGCATCCGTTAGTTCGAATTAGGTTAGTTAGGTTAACTAATTCGAACTAAGTTAGTTCGAATTAACGTTGTAGTGGAGCCATACCCTTTGTCTTCAACCATAATTGCAACTGCGATGTTGATTCTTGCCTCAGATCAGCCCATGATGCCAGCCTGCATGGCCCTCTTGTTAAATTGTCAAACAAGCCCCCCTGCTTTCTCCCATGTTGCCCCTCACCCTTGGTAGGAACACACAGATAGACTTTAACTGCTTCTCTGTGGGCATTTGTGATATGGAGATGTAATCGATAAATCAGCATGGGAGATAGGTGCTTATTTGAAAATTAAACAAGAGGGCCATGCTGGCTGGCATCGGAGGAAAAAGAAGAACGTAACAGCAAATACGAGTGAAGACAAGCAGCTTATTGTAATAAATTATCACTCTTCACCTCCACAGCCCTCCTCCAAACTCTCCTTTGACAAGATGCCTGCAAAAACAAACAAATGAACAAATCATGGCCCTGATTAGACTGCTGATGTGCTCTACTCACTGCCTGTCAAAGCTGACGAATATTGTCCCGTAGTGGTTTCCCACAGACCTTATGAAGTATTAGCTGACTTTCAATACAGGCACTGTGCTAGTTTGTACAATGTCCTGGGAGTATCCTCTGCACATTCTTAATTAGAATGTTGGAGCAGCCAACGGAGTGACAGCTCAGTGGTGTCGGAACTGTTAGTATAGTGAGGGTGCTGAAAACCACTGAGCTAAACTGTGAACCCTCTGTCTGATGGGAACTGCCACACCCCTAGAGCCCCAAGTCTAGGCCTGCGGATGCTGTGGGGAGTCCCAAGCAGTCTCCCTGCTTGCCTCGCCTCACCTCGCCTCACCTGCTTGCTGCTCAGAAATGGAGCTGCGGGACAGTTTTTCTTTAAAAACTCTTTCCCGTCGGGCAGGGGGAAGGCTTCAAGTGCTGCTTCCGCCCCCAGCACAATCCCATTAGCCGGTTTCTAGCCAGATACTGGACAAGGGGAGCTGTCTGTTTGAATAACAGGCAGCCATGAAGCACCACACCCTCTCCCCTTTGGGGTTCGTAGTTATTCACAAAGTACATGGCTATAGCCTGTGCAGGGGTAGGGCAGGCTCCTTGCCTGCTTGCCTGCCTGAGAAACTGATGGGCTACTGGCTGGTAAGTCTTCTGGCCAGAGCCTGTCTCTGGAACTGCAGCCCCTCCCTTCCCCAAACCTCTGCCTGCACTCTTGCCTCTTCCTGCACCCTAATCCCCTGCCCTAGGTCACAACCTAACCCCCTGCACACCAGTCCAGTGCCCCGAGTCACAACTGCCTCCTTCACCCACACCATCGACCACTTTCCAAATTCTTGGAATGCCTCCCCCCCATCAAAAGTTATTGCCCACTCCTGACTTACAGGATAAGCCATTTGGAGGACAGGCCATCTTTTTTATGAGGTGTTTTTACAGTTCCTAGCACAATGTGGTCCTGGCAGTACTCACAATACAATAATAATATCCCTAAAGCTACTCTGTCTCTTTCTTTGTTTTGCTGTGGAGCCTCTGCCTAGAACTTTCCTTAGCCCCTCAAAAGCCTGGAACTTGCTACAGGTCTGCACCCATCCCAGCAAGAGGCAGATGAGGCCCCGGGACTAAAACGTATATGAAAGGGCATTCTGAAACAATTTCTTTGGGGAATCGGTGTACAGAAAAATCCAGCCCTTGTGCAAAAAGCTATACTTGATGACCTAAGAGGTCAAGTTTAGTTCTCTCTCCTATGAATCAGTTATTCCCTTTTTTATTTCCCAGAGAGCTATCAATAAAGATCTGTGCTGCAAAATGAAAAGAGGAAGAGAGAGCTGCCTGCAGCCACATCTGCCTGCATGGATCTTCTGAAAAGCAAGAGTAGCCTATCAAGTAAGTTACATCACCCTTGTGCTGCAAACACATCCACAGACATTTCACACTTGTACAAGCCGCGCCTCAAAACAGAAGAATTTGGCCTAGAGGGTGTAAGGAGTTAGCAAATATAAAATGTAAAAATGCAAGTGGCAGGCTGTTGTTCAGAAAGGAATATAGTGTATTATAGAATCTAAGAATGCCACAGAAAACAGGATAAACATAAAACACAACAAATAGTCTAACAAAACATGTAGATGGTATCATGAGCTTTCATGGGTACAGCCCACTTCTTCAGATGACCAGAGTGTTGGATTTCCAGAACTAAAATCAATAGGGCTACGTCTACGTTGGCCCCTTTTCCGGAAGGGGCTTGCTAATTTTTCAGATCGTAATAGGGAAATGCGCGGGGGATTTAAATATCCCCCGCGGCATTTAAATAAAAATGTCCGCCGCTTTTTTCCGGCTTTTAGAAAAGCCGGAAAAGAGCGTCTACACTGGCCCCGATCCGGCCCGATCCTCTGGAAAAAAGCCCTTTCCTACTTCAAAGTAGGAATAAGAGATCCTCCGGAAAAGGGCTTTTTTCCAGAGGATCGGGCCAGATCGGGGCCAGTGTAGACGCTCTTTTCCGGCTTTTCTAAAAGCCGGAAAAAAGCGGCGGACATTTTTATTTAAATGCCGCGGGGGATATTTAAATCCCCCGCGGATTTCCCTATTACGATCTGAAAAATTAGCATGCCCCTTCCGGAAAAGGGGCCAATGTAGACGAGCCCTAGGGGAGAAAGGGGGAAGGGGAGAAGAAGGAAAGAAATGGGAGCCGGGAGGACAGACAAGAAGAAGTAGTGGGTATAAAAAAATATCAAGGGGAAAGCTGAGCTGGAATGTAACAGGAAAAGCAAATAGTCTATAAACACCTAAAGACTGGTTAGTCAAAAGAGGCAGATAAGAACCATTAGTAGGCAATAGAGAAGAAGAAAACACCAGATACTATACAGACGAAGAATCATTGGCAATGTCATTGTTTGGTTGGTTGATAATGTCCCAACCATCTAGTATCTTTATTTAATCCATTAACATGAATATCAAACTTGTGAATGAACTGTAGCTGCAGTCCGTCCCCGTGTATTTGGCTTGGGGAAATGGTCTCTAACAAAACAGCCAACAGTGGATACTGATTCTAAAGTCACATAGCGTGAGAGATCACTTTAAACGTGTATAATTGAATTTTTCCTACAGTTGTTAATTAGTTCTTTACATGTTTTGAAACTGCAGTAGAAACTCGTCAGTAAAAATTTCTACTGCTTTTTCACAATAGATCCATTTTTTAGAAATTCTCTTTCCACAGCATTCTGTCTGAAGTTTTTCACCTGTGATCTTTAGCCAGAGTATGATTTTTCTGGAAAGTTTGACAAAGTATTTGAAAGTTATGTAAACATCTTATTTATTCTCAAACCCAATAAACTGAGTCTACTACATTGATCTGAAGCAGAACTGGTGAATATTGTAGGAAATCCTTCTTCAATCATATGGATGCAAACTGGATTTGCTTCAGAAGTATTTACAACCCTTTTCAATTCCAACAAATGTCCACGTGTCTCTAGCTCAGACCACTTTTTGTGGAAAGGAGCAATTTTGTGCATATTCATGTGAATATATGTTTTAACAAAAGTTTAACTGGCAACAATTTAGGAATGCCCTCCCTGACGTTATTCAGTCAGGATACAAAATAATACCAGAAAAACTTAAAAAACAAGGAATAGTCTAATAGCGCCTTAAAGACTAACAAAACATGTAGATGGTATTATGAGCTTTCATGGGTACAACCCACTTCTTCAGATGACTGGAGTATCGAAATTCCAGATCCAAGAATAAATCAGGGAAGAGGAGGAAGGGAAGAAGAAGAAGAAGAAAAAAACTGAGAAGGTAAGGTGACCAATCTCATTACCTGAATAGCCAGTAACGAGTGAAGTGATGATGAGCAAAGGGGGTAGAGTGTGTTCACATGGCACGTTTTGAATATAAAAACAAATCTATGTAAAAAAGTCTGTTTGTGGTTAATGGAAAAATAGTTATTTTTGTGAATCCTTTGTACTGCTCTAATCCATGGGTTATTGTAAAGGGGGAGAGGGAGCACATAACTGCCTAAGTCAGACGGGAGCCACAAGAAAAGTTCTTCCTCAATGCCTTGTTTTTCTAAAATTTTAAAAAGAAGATTTCTACTTTTGGGGAGGGAGAATATTTTGATCTTTAATGAAACAATAAAGAATCTATAAGTTTCCTCACTGAGTTGGAATGTGAGCTCTTCAAATACGTTATCATTGAACATATTTAAATAGGAGAGGTAATGTCTGTGACTAGTCTGAATTATTATTTACATAGTTCCATTGGGGGCTAGGTGCTGTAAAGAGTTTCAGTGGCATTAAGTGTTCACCAGCATTTTATCATACTCCCATGGGATTGTACTAAAATGTGGCTTCAGCTCAGTGAGGTCTTTGAAAGCCATGATCCTGGGTTAACACAAAACCTGATATCTGTTTCTGCTCCTATGGCTCTTGGCAGTCTTTTTCCACAGTTACATGCAATCTTTATGGAAATTGTTTTCTAAACAAAGTGTCTCTCCATTATTCAATTGTATGTTGTTAGAATAAAAAGTTCCTCCCCCAAATATTTCACCATCTTTTTTGCAGGGATTTTTTGGCTTGTTTTTTGTCTGGTCATTTGCTCTTTGCATCCTAATAGAAATATTACTTTTAATTTGCATTGGATAATTTGCCTGTAAAAACTGTATTAGTATTTTTTATATTTTCATTACTGTCACCATAAAAGGTAACATATGGTACAGCATTGTTCCATCAGAACATGCTCGTTTGTTAATGTTTTCTCATTAAATATGTAGATTATCACCAGACTTGAGCTTCTCCAAAGTGTTTCCAGTTTAGCTCTTAATTAAAAAATGTCCATGAGTCTGTTTTATTTTTTTAATGATGCATAGTATTTTAATTCTGCAAGAAGGGCATCAATCACTTTTAAAGGCTCTTGAGTGGTGATCTGCAGCCAGTTCGTATACTAATTACTTCTTGTGGAAGCTCTCCCCCATACAGGGCCTGCCCAGCATGATAAATGCTCATTAAAGCCAGCCTGAATTGATTTTAAATGAAGTGATTAATTTTAAAATCAATTAGTGCCGTTTGCACATATTTCATTCATAACAGCCTGCGCTTTCCTCCGAGGAATCCAAGTTGTTGTGGGGTGGCATGCATACTCCACTTAACACCCATAGAAATGAATGACATTTCTGTGCTCTAAAGTGGTCAGCACATTCCTGGATTGAAACACTGGTGCTTGGACTGTGGAGCATTCTGCTGCCTCTTCTCAGAGTATGTTTCTGCTCTTTTTTAAATTGCCAACAACAACTGTGCTCTAAAATAACACAAATAATCATTTATAACTAAGGGTAGGTCTACACTGCAATGCTATTTCGGGATACCTAAGGTGTCTTTTGAAAGTATTCACTATATCGAAATATAGCGGACATACTATTTCGGCATCCCAGTAAACCTCGTTCCACGAGGAATAAGGGATGTCTTGAAATAGTGCTTTATTTCGAAATTTGACGCTGTGTAGATGCACCAAATTTCAAAATAGCCTATTTTAAAAAATCGAAATAAGATACGCAATTTGCGTCGTGCAAATTGCATATCTTATTTCGAACTAAGGGTGCAATGAAGACACACCCTAATTGTGCAAAAGAATGTAGCATCAGGAGTATGAACTAGGATAGATTTGTAACTTCTATCCCACCAAAAACCCTCTAAAGCTTTGAGCTTAGCATTGGCGTCTCATTTTCCATAATACTAAATCACCTTCCTGGGTAATTCTCACTTTCTCTGATCTTTCCCCAGAAGTCTTTATTGCCCTAGACTAGCAAGGGCATAGATTAAATTTGTCTGAATAAACTGATAAGAAAAAGTTGCCTATATGTTCAATTGATGTTTTTGGCTTCTGCTCTTTTGATCACTGGATCTGCCATTGAATTTCATTCAGTCTGTCTCTTTAAAGCAAAGGAATGTTGTTGCGAGTTGAAGTGAAAGGAAAGTCACGCACAATGTGGAGGTTGTCTGTACCCATTACAAGTGGCAACTATCATGCTTCATCAGTGGATGTTGTCCAAAAAGAATTAAGTATAATAAACAGGTAACTGAAGCCATGAAATGAACATGAAAATCAAATGCAGAATGGAGTTAGTCTACGGACCCTTATATGTTGCTTCACTGCTGCTTGTGTATTGCTGTGCTTTCTTAAAACTTAACAACCATCCCTTCTAATGCTCTAAATATGCTTCCCAAAGAATTATCAGCAACACCACAAATAAATTATTCAATGTTGTCCACATACTTAACTGACAGTTTTCTCCCTTTCATTCTGGCACGGGCTCTGATTCAGCAAAGTGGTTAATCACAGTCTAAACTCAGTGTGACTTAAACATACACTTGTATTCTTTCTGAATAGTTGAATTTAAGGATATGCTTAGGGTGAAGTACATACTTAAGTCTATATTGCCAATCTCATGTGTTCAAAATCCATAAGATTTCTTCTTAAAATTAATTTGGGGCTCTTTTTATTCTAAGTCTTTAAAGGTCACATTTTTAGACATTTTCCACAAACATGAGGGCTAGAGTTTATTTCTAATTAGTAACAGGAACTGAGATTCCCATGTAATTCTGTGAACCCTGGGGGTGGAATGAATATTTATGTTTACAAGTTTAAAATTTGTTTTGGATTAATATTGTCTAAGATTTGCTGTTCCCACAAGCACTCCTGCCATTCAAACTCATTTAGTAGAATATTGGCAGAAAGGAGATATATAAAGAGGAATAATCACCATTTAAGTTATTTAATACAACACACAATTTTTGACTCTAGCCAGCTAGAATGATGGTTATTGGCTCAAAAAATTATTGACCATCTAGCACTGATTTAGGTAGGAACAACTATCATGTGGGTCATATGACCTTTGTCTCATATGCCCAGAGGTCACATGGTTTCTTTGAGTTCACGTGCAATGCAGATTAACCAGCAATGCAAACTGATCAACATTGGGCCCGTTGTGACTGATTCCTAGCAGGCCAGAAAAGTGTTTTCGAGATAGCTTTAAAAATATTTTATTTTATTTTGTTTTTATATTGCCTTGCTGTACTCTTTCCTTGTAGGTGAGGTTTAGTTGAAATTGCAACAGGATTACAAATCAAATTCCAGGTTGGTTTGAAAAGAGGTCTTTTGACAGACTCAGAAAATTCCAAGGCATAAACTACACGGATGGTCACTTAGTGTGACTGTAAAAATGGTTGCATTTTATTTCACAATAATCGTTCCTTTCAGTAATTGACATGATACTCAATGAGAAATGAGCTATCTTCAATGTTAAGTTTCCCACAAGTTCACATGCCAAGTTCTTCACACAACTGCAAGTTGAATCCAGTGACTATCAGTGACTCAGTGTCATTTTGATTATAACAAATCCATTTGATAGATATGAGTGCCCTTCAGTAACATTTAAAAAAGAAGGTACAATATACACCCGGCAGGATAAGTTGGCAGTACATTTCATTTATTGGGCATCTTCTGTCTTCTAAAACTTGGTGGTCCTGGTAGCATCACTTATTATTAAGGTTGACTTCAATAAAATCCCCTTTTTCCAGTTGTTTAAAACTTTGCCAAACTTTAATGGTTTGGGTTGAAAATTGCCATGACAAGTGTCTGCGCCCGGCAGAATTGTTTTTAAAGATTTCAGCCAAAATGACTGCACGATTTCTGAGAATGAGAATAGGGAGGGGTTTTTTATGTGGTTTACCTACTTTAAAAAATTCAAGCAACTCTTCCCTTTGAGTTCTAGACTACCATGTTCTGGAGCAGACTCCTGAACTTTGGGTCTTTGTAGGTGGCATTTGTGTCAAAAGGAGGTGCCTTGGGCCAAGCGTATGCAATTCTGGCTTTTTCCTAATGTTTGCATGCTTGGCAGTGCAGCCTTAATACTGTTCTTCTGCTGTGGCTTTTGTGCAAGGTGCATTTGTATTCCTCAGAAATATATTTCGGAGACTAATTCCTCTTTTTCAGAGTGAGCTTGACATGCGTCCCTGCCTCCCTGACTTCCGCAGGAATGCTTGCATAAGGAAACAAACACATAGCTCTGTGTTATTGTTAGCTGGGTGGCATAGTTTAGAGCAGATTCTTGGCTACAGCAAAGAATCTGGCCCAATGAAACTGTAACGCTCTTGCTTAGGGCAGTCGAACTGCAGGCCTTTCTCAAGCAATGTAGTACATGCCTGTTCTCTGCATTGGCACAAAATATGGCCTTCTCTTCCCTCTCCTCCAAACAAATTGTGAGCGCTTGTGACTTGCTCACTTCTGCCCATGGAGGTAGAATCATCACATCCATGATCAGCAGGCCATGGGGCTAAATCAGACTGCGGGGAGAGGGGAAGGTGGCCAGAAAGGAGCCTCCAGAAAGATGAGCTTTACCCTGCATGGAAGGCTGTAGGCCCCTGTAACCAAAGGGGAGAAGTGGGATGCTGTAAGCAGGGCTGGAAACCAACTGTGGTGGGGCTGCAGGAAGCAGGCTTTCTGAATCCCACCATGGGCCCCTAGCTTAAGAACTGTGGGACCCCTGAACCAATGAGAAGGGTTTGGGACAGAGGCGCCAAAGGGTTTGTAGTCTGAAAAACCTTCCTAAATCAGACCAAACAAGGGGGCTCCAATTCTAAGTATTCTGACCTGTAAGCAAGTTACTGCAGAACCACAAGGGAGCTGAGGATGAGGTACCTGAAGGACTGTTATGCCACAAAGGGGGTGTGCTCTGGGTCAGCCCCCTGCTACAAGCACATGCCTAAGTGTTTGCAGAGCTGGGGGTTAGGGATTCCTTTCACATTTCTGCCATAACTCTCAGCTGGCTGCTGCTGCATTGTTGCTGCTGCCAGCATAGCTACTTGTTCCTTTTTTGACAGTAGATTCCAAGAAGAGAGGGCCTCTGTTGTTTTTTTAAAGCTGCCTTTTCGGTTTGGTAGATTGGCATTAAGTGGTCACCATGATAACTTGTCACATCAAAGGAGGTTAAGAAATTGAAGGTGCTTCAACGGTGCCTCTAGCTACACGTGGCCTCTCTTTGGTACCCGAGGTCAGTAGGACGGTTTCAGTAAAAGGACAATTCTAGTGGATCTGAAAGGGGCAACTTGCTGTTTCTGTCCTCTTTCCCCCCACATTTGAGTTTCTATATTTTTTACCTGTTGAGCAATGGGTCAGGGTCAGAGAAAGAAACACTTTTATATACAGCAACTGAAATGTACTGTCTCTACAAAGCCCTTTGCTAAAAACGTGTGGGGAATGTTTAAAAAGCCTACCACTTCCTTCCGTTGAAAAAACAAGCGTTTGCTGTCAGGTACTTTCTCTTCAATTGTCCGTGATAGTGTAGGTGGTGTGTTTGGCATGCACCTGAAAGTTATTTGTGTCTGAGGAAAGATCCAAATGCAATGTGTAAGATCTACTGTGGAAGATGCTCTCTGGCTGCTTGGAATTCATACTGCAAGTCTCATTGGCTACAGATGGCCTATGTTTGACCATTCATGGGCCTTGTTTTTACAACAGTGTCAAAGCTGTTTCCCACTTTGGCATGACAATTCAGAAGTGGGGGCCCACAAAAGCACCCCAAAACCTGGTCTCTACAGGCTTTGGTACAACCCCCCCCCCCCAAAATCCTAATACTCAGACTTTGGAGAAATCCGCTGCCACCACCCAAGTAATTTCAAGAAAATCAGGGACAAGCTCACTTGAGAAACCTCCTCCCTAAGGTAAAACTCCCCTGCCCCAACCTCCATTTTACTTGGAGTTGGGAAAACCCAGGAGAATTCACAGACAGTAACGGACTCTGCCCTTGCAGTTAGGCACTGAGTCCCAGGACACACCAATCAACCAATACTGGTTAATTAGAAAAAAAAAACCAAACTTTTATCATAAAAACAAAATTACAGTTGCAAGCATAGTAAAGAGGCTAATGGAAAGAGCCACTAATTGATAAAGATTCTCAGGGAATCCCCCCTGGGCTAACTTAGTTACAAAGAGAAAAAAAACCCACTTAACAAGCTCAGACATTCTTTCCAAATTCCCAAAACAGGAAAAACAATAAAATCTAAACGTTGCCCTACTTACACATTATAAGAAGTCTTTTCTTAGAGAGAGATGGATCTCCCATCTCCTTCAATCTTGGAAGAAACCGCTCTGACTCAGACAAGGGAGGGAAAAATAAAAATTCCTTTGCCCCAGTTTGAAATCCCTACCTGCATTGCTATTGGCTGACCAGATACCTGGCAATGGACAGGAGACATAGTTAACCCCTTAGTCCCCAGGTGCTGGTCAGCCCTCCGGACTATGACAAACAGCTTGATCTCGCTTGGGAATTAATCCTTTAGGAGGCTGACTTGTTTTCTGATGCTGTTTGTGGACTTGTGTAATGTGGTTGCGCTGACGTTTCACGGCTGAGCGCTTGTGCCTTTGCTTTCTGTTTGTGGTGGCTCCTTGGTGACCCAGCCCTTCTATCAAGTGATATACAGTTTGTGCGGTAAATAAAACAAACCCTTTCCAGGGTACAATTACAGCAGGGCCTCTCGCTGTACCCCCTTTAACGTCTCTCACTTTGTTCCCATTTTGGAATAGAGTGGTGCTCCCCAAGGCTTCCTTCCTGGAGGCAACGTCTTCACCCTCTCAGAGCTCTTCTAGTTCTAGCCCTTTGGCTGGGTCACTAAAGTCCAGTTTTCTCCTCTGAGATGCTTCAGTATCGGGGCTACTTCTTACAGTGGCTAATGGGGGATTGGCAGGGATTGGTCCCATTCTCTACTCTGGACCGCAGCTTTGGAACTCTATCAGCTATGTCCATTCTACTGCTACTCTAATTCCCGGACCACTTCCTCATGGCCCTGTGCCATCTTTGCCTTTACCTCAGGCCTCTGTCTTGTTTGCCATGAGCTCTCCACACCGAGCTGTCCGCAGCACTACTACTCTTCCAGTTAGCTAGTCACCCAGTTTTCACACCTTGAGTTCCACAGAGCAACTAACTGCTGTTCTGTTCTGCAGCCTCTTTTATATGGCCTTCCTGGACTCTGATTGGCTGCTTCTCCTGCAGTCACTCTAGCCTGCTTGGAGGACCTTACTACTGCTCTTATTTGCGATGGGGTGTGACAGGACTGCAAGGCCCCCAACAGGGAGCCTTAAGGCCTACTCTACCCCATCACAACTTGTTTACACAGAAGTTTAGTGCATAGTAAGCCTGAGGGTAAATTGACAGTACTCTAGCCTGCAGTGCACTAACTGGTTATGTGAATGTTGATATTGCATGTTCAAATTTCTACCATGCATTTTGATGATAGAACTGTTAATGTGCAGTAGAAGAATCCACATGGACAGTTAATGTAATCAGTGGAGTCAGGATTTTACTCATAATGACCATACAATAATAGAGTCTTACTGCCAGGCTCTAGATGTGATTTCTAGTTCACAGCTTTGCTTTTTCTCAACCCTTTTTGTGTTTGCTTTTCAGAGATCTCATTCTATGTCACTGCATGAATTTAATCTCATGTAGGAATGGTGTCTTTTGTATGGGTGGGGGCATTGCTTGAAACAGTGATGATGGGAGTCCTGAAAGCCTTTTTCTGATCTGATCAGAGAGTGATCTGACCACAGCTTTGACTAAGGCTGCACAGTTACCAGTATTTAGGGCTTGTGTATACTTACTAGAGGATCGATGCTCTAGCATCGATATAGTGGGTCTAGTAAAGTCCCGCTAAATTGAATGCTGGGGGTGCCCCCTTCAACCACAGTACTTCTCGCAGTTGCAAGGAGTAAGGGAAATAGATGGGAGAGTTTCTCCTGTTGATCTGGTGTAGGACTGCCCCAGAAGATCAATGTAAAGTACGTCGATTCCAGCTATGCAATTGTAGCTGGAATTGCGTATCGTGCGTCAATTTTCTCTGCCAGTATAGACCTGGTCTTAGTGTGAATATTATATGGGAGTATTAAATTTAAAAATCGACCACCAGAAAACATATTTTACATTAGTTTGTTTAGGAAAGGTGCTTTGGGCAGGACTAAATTCAGACCTCCTGCTTTGCAATCCAGAGCCTTAATCCCAAGGTCATCCATCCTTTCTGCCCTGTTTCCAATACAACGTTTTACAGACCGTGAGTTGACAATAAAAAGCAACTGTTCCAACCGTTAGACAGAAAAACAATCAAGAAAAACGTGTGTGTGTGTGTGTTTCAAAACGACTTTATGCTTTCTCATATTTCTGTTCTGACTTTTAAAATAATAATAAATGAAGTGTCATAGACATCTTAATTTTATTTATAAATGACACTTTGGCATTGCAGACTTATATTAAAATGCCACAAAGCTTTTCCAACTCTCACCACAATTTAAAACCACTCACTTGTAAATCCACTTATAAAAAGGAGATTCAGCAAAAGTTATAAATGAAATGCATGTTAAGGCAAGGGTCTGGTTGGGCAGTTCAGAGGCAGCCCAGCATTGCTACTCAAGGTGATTTAAATTTGGGTCCCAAGCCGAGTCGTCAGTGCACACGTGGGCATTATAATACAAGATGCTTGATCAAAAAAAGAAAAGGCTTCAGCAGATTTAGAAATATAATAAAAGGATGATGAGTTATAAACTATTAAACCAAAGAAAATCATAATCGAGGATTCTTATATCCCTAGGTGAAAAAGAGGGGTGTCCCTAAATCTCACTTGGTACCATGTTACCTAGGTAAGTGATGACTCTTAAGTATGTCATTCTACATGACATGGTGACCATTTTCTTTTACTGCACTAGGCTGGCCTTCATGCTTGATGAGGATTCTCCGTTTTGAAAGGACCTCGTGACAGGATGTTTGCTCTGCACTGGAGGGAAAAAAGGGTTAAAACAGCCCTCGGAGAGGGTTGTGGCTGGAAGCCAATCAAGAGAAAACTTAAGGCAGCCAATCAGAGCCTGGCAGGGCTGCATAAAAAGATGACAGGCCAGGAAGAGCAGCTCTGGAGGGAGAGAGACCTAGCTTCCTGCCACCAGGATACCTTGGACAGAGTAGTGATGGGGGAAGGCAGGGTGAGCCAGAGGACCCCAGGCTGGAATAAACCCCAGTGACGGGCCCAGCGGGAGCTACTCGGGCTGCAGAATAGCAGCAAAGGCAGCAGGGTCACATCCCCTTGCTAATGATGAGTGGCCATTTCAGACTGCAGTTTGCCCCTGAGGCAAGGGCTAGATCAAAGGTGGGGACCCCTTTTTGGGTTGGGGGCCTCTGACCCACAGAAAAATCGGTCGGGGGCCGCACACAAGTGAGAAGCAAAGTGAGAAGCCCCTGACTGAGAAGGAAAAAGACACTCCTCACATTCCCCTTGTACTCCAGAGCCTAGCGGGGCCCCAGGTTAGTAGATTTTGTGTGCTCCAGCCGTGTGGGTAGGTGGCAGCATGGGCTCCCCAGTGTGGGTCAATCCCTGAGCCCTAGGGGGCTGGATCCAGGCAAGCCGGGGGCCACATCCTGCCGCTGGGCCGAAATTCCCCACCCCTGGGCTAGCTGATGACTGGCAATGGGTAACTGAGGCAGTGCGGGTATAGGATGTTAGCGTTCCTTGGGAGGCACTGCTGCAGGGCAGCACCCTGAGGGAAGGGCGCCATGGTCTGGGAGGGTCATGTACCAGTAAGTAGTGGGTGCTCTGCAGTTGGACTGAGCTAATTCCCAGCAGGAGGCTCTGTAGCAATGAGCCATGGACTGTTACAGTCCTGATCTCTTATGTAATGAAATGGCATAACATCCTTTATACTTGAGTGATGTGGGATCAGGATTAAAATGGAGAACAGCAATCCCTCCCCACACAGAAGAAGCTTCTGAAGTGTTCTTACTGTAGACTCTGTCTAAATCTAATTTTTTACCTTAGCCAAAGAGATAATCACGATTTTCACTTGTTGGACACAATATACTTGATGGGGAATACGCAATCAGTGAAATGCTTGAATCACATGGTGATTTCTTTTTTATTTTCTGACGGGGGCAGCCATAACTTTGACTTTTGAAAGAAATCAAGACAGCATTTTCAATTCAATCCTTGTGCTTTTGTTCCTTGGGAGTTTTCATTTTCTCATTTAATGATTCAGAAGAGAAGAGAATATATGATGCACATTTGTTAAATATTCAGCATCTTCCATTAACCAAATCTAAATCTACAAGCTAGAAAGCTGGTAAATGATAATACCTGATTCAGTGACCTTTTATATTTAGTCTCTGGAAACCAAGCCTTAGACTTAATAACCATACTCTCTCATTATCATTTATTCTGACCTAAAAGACTAATTTTGCAGTCTGCAGGGGAAAACTTTTCCTTCTAATTAGTTCTCCTTGGTTGTAGTCCAAAAGAAATGACAAATTTCACCTTGTTGAAGATGCCTCTTGATAACAGTTTAAGCCTTCTGAGAAAGCGTGCATAATTTTTAACTTGCATATTTGTTCTCCTGAGTTTGCACCATAACTTCATCCAATCATTTTTTTGTACTGCTCCCTCCATTAGTTGTGACCTGGAGAACAAGCAGTTGGCTTTTTTTCCCTTTTCTCTGGACCGAGTTTGGTAACATAATGAAACATACAGCTATGGCAGCAAAGTCTAAGAAATCATGCTCTAGTTTTATTCAGTAGGGCATAAATTTGATTGGGGGGGGGGGCAGGAGCAAATGTTCAAAGGTACTCCCCAGAAATGCACCCATAGCACCTGTCAGGGCATCCAGTTGTGTGCAAAAAATAGATGGGTCTGCCACTGGGAATAGAATTGGGCCCTTGAAGTCAATAACAAAATGTCCATTGATTTCAAAGGATAAATATTTGGAGTCCATCCTAGAAAAGCATACATTAAAAACAGGTTAATTACACCCAAGTGCCTGACTGCATATACCACAGCTGTATGTGTGCACCATCTGTGCACACATAGTTTTGGAGCCTGCTTTCAAATTTGCCTGTTTGCTAAAATAAACATCCCCCCCCCAGCAGTCTTACATATCATTTAGGGTTTGGATTTAAAAAAAGTTTACCAAATACGCTAAAGATAACAATGCCTCCTTGAAGTGACCAGTTTGTGCAGAATGCAATTTGCACACACTACACAAAAGTAGAATATCATCACAGCCCTGATTTAGCAAGGTGCTTACACACATACCCAGCTTTAAGAATGTGACTAATGCTATAATTGAGAACACTGAAAGGCTTCTACTCACACATTTAAAGTGAATAACAGGAATGAGTGCCAAAGGACTACTGGTTGTATTTAAAGTGAATGTTAGACATGTCAGTATCTTGCTATATTGTGGGCCATAGAATGCACACCTTCACCTAAGTTAAAAACAGTCACTAGAAAATACTAAAACACAAGAGCATATATGAAACTAAAGCTTCAAAGAGCATAACAGAAATTTTAGAGTGTGAGTCCAAAAGCAATGTACATTGTTGGCGAATCAAACATTTTGTTTCTAGTTGAAAGGCATCAGTGTTTTTTTAGTAGCGTTTAATTCTTAACATCAAACTCTGATTATTACGCTAAAAAGACTAGCGTAATAATTCTCAGAAGTAGATCACAAATTCTAGCTTGTTCAGATCTAGGGCAAAGAATTTATGAACACAAAGCCCTAGAGAGAGAAAAAATATATATTGGTTTGTAGAGATCAATGAACAAACATAGAGAAGGCTACTATCACGTTTGTTGTTGAATTCTATCCTTTCCTGTAGAAATTGTTACTCTAAATTATTGTATGTAATTTTAGAAAGGACATACTAGTACATAGGGATTCTCAATGTGGAATGCATTACATATTTATCTCCATTTTAAAGCCAGAACAGTGTCTGTATAGTGTTCTTTTTTTAAATATGCTGTTTGTTACTCATAAAGTACCGCTAGGTTTTTCTGTTTGTGCTAGGATAAAATCCACAAATTATCATTGCTTTGTTTACTATATATATATAGTACTTTGCCTGGGCAGCATTTTTTCCCATATTAATGGAGATATCTGAAAGATATTTACATCGATGTTACATTTGAAAGGCATGATTTTTCTTCTTTCTTTTGATAATCTGACAATGCATGTGAAAAATTCATGCTGTTTTTTCAAAGCAAAATTGCAGGCAGTCTGACCTTTCTGAACATCAGCTTTTAAATACTGTAGGTGTTTTCAAAAGGAATCATACACAATACCAATAAACCATTTAACTGTCAGTAGATATGAATGCATTCTTTATAGCAAATAATTTACTGAAAAAATTATCTTATTTTTGCTCACGAATATTTCCATTTTATTTTATTTATTCAATGACTCTCTCCCCACTCCCAAATTAACAGTTTCCTCTCTAGATTTTGCACAATCCATTTGCTGCAAGTATACCTAGTTTTGATTACCTATGGCTGATCATAAGTAGGATAATATAATTGCTGCTTCCATACTAGAGGAACATAACTGTCATAAGCTGGAGGGCCCAAAGAAGTAATGGGTATTCTTTATCTCTCAGTGAAATGGAGCACTTTTGAAACAAATATCAAATAATTTGGAATGTTTTAAAACTTTTCCTTCCTGAACAACATCCCCTGTGAAAAAGACATCCATCTGACTGATGCAAATGACCAAAGTGTTGTCCACATGGGTGTCATCAATCAGAATTTAGGGTTCGTCCCGATGGGTTCCTGATAGGTGCTCTGTCGATGATGATAAACTTTCGGCTGCATTCATGCTTGCATTTGCTCCTCTGTCTAGTGTGTTAATCACGTGCAATTAGTCAACACGACAGACTCCTGGGAGATTCCCTAGAGACCACTAATTAGATAAGGATCGAAATCACCCAAGCAGGTTTATTGCTAAACGACATAAAATAATAGTTGTCAGCAAACAGACTCGCCGCTGCATCACTATACCTTATGTGAGCGTGGTAATGAACTAAAGTCCATTAAGCACCCTGAATTTCCAGTTTTCTCCCCCCTCCATGGTCAACTGGTAATCACCCTTTGGGGTGCACTTTTATACACAGGTGCAAACAAGTCACACATTATTGATGTATGAGGTTGCCACCACCCTCTGTTACCTAGTTACTACCCCTTTCCTCGCAGAAGGGGGGTTTGCGTACTATTCATCATGCTGTCAACTTCGACCCGGTCCTGAATCTGGGTCGGTATGTACTTTATTTGTGGGGAGGCAGTTGGGACCAAGATGTTTATCAGTGTTCTGTTACAGCCCCTCTGGGGTTGCAGCCTGTGCATGGTACCTGTGCCTGGTATCTTTTGGACTATTTTCTTCCACTATTTGATCTGAGGAAGTGGGTCTGGCCCACGAAAGCTCATCATCTAATAAACCATCTTGTTAGTCTTTAAAGTGCTACATAGTCCTGTATTTTGGTATCTTTTGGTGTTCTTTCTGCTTGACCTGGCTTATGCTGTCTCTCTTTAGCCAAGCCTCTTTCCTGCCTACAGTTTTAATGAGCCATAGTTTTTCTCACTAGATTTCAGGCCTGCAGTTTTTATGTTACAGGCTTTGATTTAGGCCTGTTGATTTTACGTTACTGACCCTCAACTTACTACAATGGGTGCTATGTAGGTGGGAGATGGAGATGGAGTAATTAGGCTGTCTGAAGAGCTCTTTCTCGTTGCATAGTGCATCTTTTCCAGACATGCTGCAATAGCACAGCTGCATCAGTGCAATGTAGACCTGCCCTGTGTGTTTGAAAAGCAACATTGTCAGCCCCTAGGACAATCTAGTGTGTCCATAATATAAAAATAATTTAGCAGCAAAGGGGCAGGGAAATCAATTGAGGGTTAGAGCTTTGTCAGGTCAGTATTACTGGAAACGAGTTAAGAAAAAGTCGATTGGTTGAGATGGAGGCACCTTTCTGCCTGTTGAACTGTTGCATACAGAGACTTTACCTCTGGAAGCCATTTCACATTCGGGAGCTCTTCTGGCTGTGAGGTTATCATTTGAACTCCTGACTGGCACTTCTAATATGCCCTGAGGTTGGCATATTTACTATGTGACATAGTGATATTTTTACCTCCCACCGCCATCTATTTTCCCTAGGTTTCATTGGCTGCAGGGTGCAGGAGATGTATGATTTGAAATACAGATCACATCCTTGCATCTAGTTTGGTTTTGTTGTAGTAAATATTAATGAAAATGATGTCTGGAAGCAGCACAGCTGTTAAGACGGCCTCTGAGACTTGGCAAGAAAATAAAATTCCTGAGCCAAGTTCTATTGAGATAAATAGATTCATACTCCCAACAACTTGCTTGTAATATATAATGTGTCATTCTTTCTAGAGGTCACCCAACTTGAGTGACATCTTTATAGACAAAGTTTATACATTTACTATTTTACTAGAACAGTGCCTAAATATGGTACAGGTTGAACCTCCTTAGTCTGGCATTCTCTGATCTGGCAACATCTGTGGTCCATCATGATTTCAGTTAACTGGATGTCCACTTATCATGGGTGTGGCCAAGTTTCCCACAGTCCCATAAAGTTTCTTTACAGGCACCAGTGTTCTGTGCTGTTATTTAGCTCTAATTTACCCCTAGATGTCTTCTAAGAACCCAGAAAGCAGTGGCAGTGTTGGTGATGCTGCTAGACAATATTGACCTCCTGTGGTTCAGCAAATTCTCTGGTTCGGCACCAGTCAGGATGCATGCCAGATTAGAGAGGTTCAACCTGTACATGTTTCAAACTAGGTACTTCCATGTTTTTCACTTTGGGGAGAAATGCCAAAGATTCACTCAGCCAGAACTCCTGTTGACCCCAGTAGTAGCTTGTAATCAAAAGAGGATTTCATAAACCAGTCAACATCTTGTGCCATTGCAACATACACACCTGCTGAGGCTACATCTAGACTACAAGCATCATTTGAAAAAGAGCATCTAGACTACAACCAGTACTGTTGAAAAAGGAAGCCGCTTTTTCGAAAGAGAGCATCCAGGCAGTCTGGATGCTCTCTTTTGAAAAAGCAAAATTTTCATTACATAGCACCTTTTTTCAAAAGAGCACTTTCGAAAAAAGGTATTCTTCCTTGTAAAACAAGGTTTTCTGCAGCTGAAAAAACTGCCATGTTCTTTCGATTTACTTTCAAAAGAATGCGGCAGCAGTCTAGACGCAGGGAAAGTTTTTTAGAAAAAAGGCCACTTTTTTCGAAAAAACCCTGTAATCTAGACACACCCCGAGGGTACGTCTAGACTACATGGCTCCGTCGATGGAGCCATGTAGATTTGTTTGTTCAGCAAAGGGAAATGAAGCTGCGATTTAAATGGCTGCCCCGTGCTGCCGATCAGCTGTTTGTTGGCAGATCGGGGCAGTCTGGATGCTCCCCTTTATCGACCTCCCCGGTAAACCTCATCCTACGAGGCATAACGGGGAGGTCGATAAAGGACTTTCAGGTTGGCGTGGGAGTATCCAGACTAGCGCGCTGAGCCGACAAATCAGCTGTTTGTCGGCTCAGCGCAGCAGCCATTTAAATTTAAATGAAGCCGCGATTATTTAAATCACGGCTTCATTTTCCTTTGCTGATCAGCCTAATCTACATGGCTCCATCAATGAAGCCATGTAGTTTAGACACACCCTGAGTGTGGTTTACTGTCCCATGTCGTGGTACTTAGATCACTGAAAGAGAAGAAGAATGAAAGTGCTTTGTGGCCTTAGCAGAGAGCCAGCTAGCTTTTAGCTTAAGAAATAGAGACACATGCACTAAGCTCCAGAGATCCCAGATTTGGTTCTCTGTCAGTGTTATGAGTGGGGATTCATCCAGGATTTCAACTGGGATCTCTCTGAGGCTATGTCTACAATATGGAGTACATGGGACAAATATCGGAAAAACCTCTTTCGAAAAAAGAATTGAAAAAAGGTACACAAATTGTGCTTCGTAATTTGCATACCATTTTCTGAACACCCCCCTCCCCACACCTCTCAGCAGCATAGGCTCGGGATGTGCTTCCTCAGCTAGGGGAAGTATGTAACCCATACATCTACTGGGTGTGGTTCACTGTCGCATCTATTGACACTTAGACCAGTTACAGAGAGAGAGAATTTGCTCTACATCCTTATCTGACAGGCAGCTGGCTTTTAGCTCAGGTGGTAAAGGCTTATGTACTAAATACCAAAGTCCCCAGGTTTGGTTCCACCTGTGGGTGTTACATTTCCAGAACTTTCTAGTTATAGCTGCAGAGTAAATATTGCATGAACAAGTTAAAGTTGATTTTCAATTTTGAATGGAATTTAAAGTCTGGTCTTATTTGATCCTATCCAGTGGTTCTCTTCCTACTGGTACTCATATGAAATATTGTTTATCTAACAGAAACACAGAAAAAAAGCTGAATGAATGTCTGGGAAAGAAATATTAGATAATCACATAGTAAAATGTGGCAGCATTTTAACAGGCAACTCACTCTCTCTCCAATTTCAAGTTGGTAACTTTTAATTTCTTTAAACTATGTGCCTTATATTTGTAAGTGGATTTGGAAGAAAATAGGCTAGAAAAGGGGAATTTCTTTTAAAAAATGAACTGAGTAGATGAAAATGTATGGCACTAAAAACATTTTCTGTTCTCTGCTACAAGCTGTGTTACAATAACAAGCAAGATACTTAATGTATGATGCATAGTATACTAACTACTTTGTTAGGTCACATCAGATGAGAGTTCATTCATGGTTCAGTTTTTGATTTAGTTTACTTTTAGCTGTCAACCTGGAATATTGTCAAGGGAACACACGGATATGTTACTACCAAAAGCAATCATGCTACTCCCATCTCACTTGATCTCCAGCATCTTGTAAATGTGCATTCCTGGCAGAAAACATCATTGGCATGGAACAAGCATACTAATTCCTCTTTGCTTTTCTGGATGCTGTGGTGATCAACATTTCCCCCTTTGGGCGTAAATGATCTCATAGATACACTGATTTTAGGGGAAGTCATGTGGCTTCCCATGCAGCCCTATGTGAATTTCCTATGAGTGAATTTCCTATGAGTGAAATTCAAAGTGAATGACAAATTCTACATGGCCTGTGCCTGCCAATTTACTTTAAACTAATAAGTAGAAATAAATAGTGTACCACTTCCAGATAGGAAGGCAGGATACTATAGGTGGGACTGATGGTTTTTTCACATATAAAATAAAGAAAAGTTAATAGATCCATGGTAAATGATACCTGCATTATATTTTGTCTGGTGAATGAATCCACATATTTCTTCCAAACAGTGGCTGCTAGTATTAAGTTACTAATTTAGGTGTCGCCTTCTCCTTCAGTATGGATATTCAGTTTGTTGAGAGAACACTATTGCACTGGAAATGATGGCTCCCTATGCACCACTTTTCTCCAAATGAGTTTGCATTTCATAGGATTTCAATCTAAGCCTATGTCTACACTACCACAGAAAGTCGACCTAAAGAATGCAGCTCCAACTATGCTAATAACGTAGCTTAGATCAAGTTACTGGGTATCTACACTGTGGGTGGTCAACAGGAGAAACTTGATGTTTCTTACTCTTCTCATCGGGAGTAGAGTACAGGAGTTGACTATAGAGTAATCTGTGGTTAATTTGGCGTTTTTTCTCTAGACACTCTAAATCGACATCCAGTGGATTGATCTTAGAGCATAGATCCCCACTGTAATGTAAATGTAGTGTAAGTGTAATCTAATATTGAAACCTGTTGAGCTACAGTTTTTAAACTAGCTTTTTCACAATGTCATGTCAATTCAACTAGCACAGCCAGATTCTCCTCTGCCTCATGATCCCAGAGTAGCCAGGTGTCCAGTTTTCAATCAGAAAGTCTTATTGAATAGAGTTCCGTTACTGCAGACGGGGGAGGTAGGGAGACACTGGGTCATCACCTGCACCCACTCCTGGTCATCTGGGGCTTCCTTGTACCCACATCAGCTGACTGCAGATTGCAGCCATGGCTTTGCAGGCAAGTAAGGGAAGAAAGGGAAAAACCTGTGAGTGACAGAGGGAGAAGGAAAGAGGAGAATACGGAGAGGTGGGGTCTTGGAGAAGAGGTAGGACAGTGACAGGAGTAAGGTCTTGAAGGGTCGAAGACGCAGGGCAGGAGAGGTTCTAGAACTCTGCTGGACTGTCTGTTTTTTAAAATATTACAGAGTTGGCAACTCTAAAGTCAGCACACTTGTAACACAGGGTGTTTGGCATTCCTGATTGTCTGTGCTATGACTGATTAATCTCTTACTGGCTCAGATAACCTTTTGATTCAGTCCTACCTTTGAACAGGGCAGGAGCACATCAGCAAGTTGGTGAGCAAATGTCCTTCCAGCATTTGAAAATGTTGCTGAGCCTGCAGATCTTTCTTGCCCTCTCTTGCTTTCGCTGCATTCTGCCGGCCTGCTAGCTAGTTTATGAGTGCCTCCTTTTCAGAAGGGATAGCCCAGTCTTTAGATTATGTATTCATTCTATTGATTACTTGATGACTGACAGATGAGGCCTGGTATTTAACGTTATTGCACAGCTGAGAACCCACGTGTGCACAGTCGCAACACTCACACTTTAGGAAATCTAGTTTACTAATAGATTTAGCAGACACCCCAAGTCAGTGAGCTAGACTGAGGTACTGCAGAATGTACATCTACACATCCCTATACTCACACCTTCCCTTGCAGAACAACCTGAAGTGTTAGCCATCGTCCTCCTCATCACCATCACCTTCCTCATCATCACCAGTGGTCATGTCATCATTCTGGCACCCTTCAAGGGCTATCTCTCCTTCTCCAAGACTGGGATGCAATTTTTATAATATGATGAGCTGTCGACACTATGTTTGATGTGTATTTATTAGGGATATTTCCTTTTTTTCTTATTTGTATATCCTTACCTTACTAGTTTTGAAATGTCTTTTTTTCTATAGGTTAGTTTCTCAGTGATCTCAACTTATTAGTACATACACCAATTTTTTACCATAGCCCTTCTGTGGTTAGGTAGCTGTGGATGTAGCTTATGTATCAGTTCATTGCCCTGACATTTCTGTGGTACTGGTGGTCAGAACCTTCCCTTAAACACTATGTTTTCAGCCCCATGCCAATACTCAGGCTACATCTAGACTACATCCCTCTGTTGACAGAAGGATGTCAATGAGGCACTTCAAAAGTGCAAATGAAGAGGGGATTTAAATCACACGCTTCATTTGCATAATCGCTTCATGGCGCTTTTTCGCAAAAGCGCCATTTTGAAAGTAAAAAAGTGGTCCAGTCGCAGTTCTTTTGGAAACGGAGGCTTTTTCAAAAGATCCTGTAAACCTCAAACAACTATTTTGCATCCTGCAGAGCATGAGCTAGCTTGGGCCAGATCTGATTATTAAATATGCAGGGTGGTCCAGAGACAAGTAGATCGGTACATTGTGGGGAGGTATTTATTTTGCTTCAAAGGTGTAATGTGGGACCTGTGTGATTCTTCTATGCTCATGTGTTCACCGGTGACCAGTATTAAAACTCTAATTGAGAGAGCAGGGAGTGGAGCCTGATACCGTGGATACGCTGCAAAATCTGAAGATGTAAAACCTGAGTTTATAGATGGAAGCTCCAGTTCAGTCTTCATTTTCCGCTACAGTGTCCCGGCATTCTGTACAGTGCAGCTGCTCCACTGACGCATGACTCATTGACTTCACTTGGAGCTCTGCATGAGGGGTGACTGCGGGACTGGATTGTAACTGATGGGAAAGGCTATAATTATTTCAAGGTGGTTCTGGTGATATCATTAGAAACTACTAGACTGAAGCTTGAGTATTTTATGCCAGCAACATCTCATTAAGTTGTTATATTTTAAAATGTTCTATAAAGCATTATTATGTATAGATCATGATAACTTTTTCTGCAGATGTGGAATAAATAACTATCAACCATTTTTTATTTCCCTGTGCATTACCATATTATTGAACGTTTACAAATGAAAGATTGGACATTAGGAAAAAAATCCTAACTCTCAGAGTGGTTAAACACTGGAATAAATTGCCGAGGGAGGTTGTGGAATCTCTATCACTGGAGATATTTAAGAGAATGTTAGACAGACACCTATCACGGAAGAAGGTGCTTGGTCCTGCCATGAGGGCAGGGGACTGAATCTGATGATCTCTCAAGGTCCCTTCCAGTTCTAGTGTTCTTTGATACCACAATTCTAGTTGAATTGCCTTCAGCGGTGCTCAGATAATACTAAACATGGACATTGACAGATATTTAGGGAGTTCATTAGCAGGTGTAATTTGATGTAAATTTGTTGCAGCTGCATCTGTTAGTTTCAACTGAGGGCCTGGATTTTATCCTTCTCTAACTCGCTTTAGAGATCAATCTTGCTTTATTTTTTATCCCTCTTTGCTTTGATGTCCGTTTCAAACTCTCCTGCACCATCTGCAAGGATGGAAGGATGAGAAAAGAAAAACTTCTTTACCCCCCCTTGGCTTTGGTTTTTTCCCCATAGTCATTAGCAGAGTCTCTAGTCTTGTCTTGACATGAGGCTGTTACCTGTCTCCTTCACTTTAAAAAAAAAACTTTGTTTAACAAAATAATCTCACAAACTTGAGGTGGGAAGGCAAGTCAGAACATTTTGTTTTGCCAAAGATACACATTTCCTTTAGTACATTCCCATGCCAAAAATGTTATTGAGTTACAGTGAAGGTTCCTCAAGTGAGTTTCCTATCAACACATATATTAAAAATCAAGGAGATCATATACAAGCAGAAGTAAAGGTTAGACTAAACTCAATTCACATTTGTCACCACCAAAATGTCAAGAACCAAATACATCTAAAGATGTTTCCTCTCCACAACAAACTGCCTTTCATAACATACAATTGCACAAAATTCACACAGCAAGTTCCTCAAAATTTCATTGAAGGACTCAGCCTTAACTCTGTGCTCGTCAAGTATAAGATATTGTCATTGCTCCATAAACATTTGGAGTCAGAGATAAATTGAACTGGCCAAACTTTATTTTTTTTGCCAGAAATGAGGGGTTTTTTGCTTAAACTTTTAAAAATTGGAACCTTCTCAGTTGGTTGCATTTTTATGACATCCTAGAACATTTTTGTGGAAAGGAAAATATCATTTCCTGACCACCTTACAGCTAAGCTTGTGCATTAGAATGTATGAGCACTCAACAGGCAATTAAGTGATTATACTTTAGTTTGCTGCCAGTGCAGGGAGCCAGTTATGTTTAGAAGAAATATCTATCAGCTTGTTACATGCATTTGAAACAGTAGGTCACCTAATGGTACAAATGTTAATAATATTTGTTGTTAAAATAATCTTATGTCTGAGATTCTTTGTACAGTGACATTTGAACTATTAAAAGCACATGCCTATATTAGCTAAAAGGATTTTCATAAAAATTTAGACTACAAGTCTAAATTGCGAAAAAAAGAAGTCATGTTTAATTCCTGCCACCTAAAGTACTGAGCAGATTGACTCATAAAGTGCAGAAAATTAGCTCTCTAATGTCCCCAGGAGGAAGTGATATAAGTTTTATGCCAATACACATGAATTTACTTGAATAGAAGATGTAATCCTTACGGAAAATGCAAATTTCAATATTATATTAACTGCAAAGTCATTACTGGACCTCCATAATTTCTAATGTTTTGTCCAGTTTAATTGTAAATGAGGTAGGTATGGCTGAGTCCTATAAATATTTTGTTAGGACGTTTTACCCTGATCACCATTTTAGATTCGCCTTCTCGCAACATTATTTCTGGTTATACTTCCCCGAATTGTAAGGGCAGAAACCACGATAGCCTCCCCATCTTAGATAGCATGGGGGGATGGTGTGTTCCCATTGTCCAAGAATAGACACTTCCTGGGCCGTAGAAATGCAAGCTTCCTCACCTGGCCCTGACACTATGGGTGTGTCTAGACTACAGGGTTTTGTTGACAAAAGTGGACAAAGCTATACCTGCGTCTACACTACCGCCGAGTTCTGTCAATATAACGTCGACAGAACTCGGCAGTTTTGTCGACGGTGGTAAACCTCATTCTATGAGGAATAACGCCTTTTGTCGACAGAGTTCTGTTGACAGAAGGCATTATTGCATCTACACTGTCCTTTGCGTCTACACTCTCATGTCGACAAAGTGGCTTGCTTTGTCAACAGAACTGGATGTAGTCTAGATGCTCTTTGTTGACAGAAGCTTTGTCGACAGTATCTGTTGACAAAGCCTCTGTCAACAAAAGCCTTTAGTCTAGACGTACCCTGTGTTTCTGCTGTGACCTGGAAAGAGTGTTTCCAAAGGTAAGCAAATAATTCAGTCTCCAGAGATTGTCATCAAGATAGTCAGCATGGTGTGTTTTTACATGTCCATATTGGTGCAACTTTCCTTATGTTTTTATTTCCTAAATGTAGGCAAATCCAGAGTTTCTCTTAGTTTCAGCATGAACTCATATGTGGCTTCATTTGTCAGAACCTGTACCCAGGTTCTGCTTGAAAAGTTTGGCAAACCATTGGTGATCCTGAGCTGACTTTTCACTGTTTTTGTTTCCCTTCTTGTACAGAGCACTGATACATGTGGTGAGTCTTAAAATAAACACAGCCGAATTCCTGCCTCAAGGAGCTTACAGTGTAAGTTAAGAGAAGAGCAGCAGGAAGAGATGACAAATACAGGGACAAGTTCTGGAAGCAAATGAGGCTGAGGACAATAAGATTTGCTTTGCTCTGCATCTCCCTGGTCTGCTGGGGGGGGGGGAGGGAGGAGGAGCCAGCAGACCAGGGAGACGTGGAGCAGCTTTTCTCGCTGCGGAGGATGTGGGTGGCAGAACCACCGCGGCGTGTCTCGGCGGTCTGCTGGGGGGCGGGGGGACTGCAGCTAGTGCGGGGTTCCCTCACCCCATTCTTAAGTAGGGATCCGATGTAAGTTGGATCCACGTAACCCGGGGATTGCCTGTAACCTGGGAAAAACACTCCATCCTTATGTGGCTTATCTCGCAATCCACCCTTGAGGAACGTGAAGCTCTGTCTTCCCATATCTTTTTGCCAATTGTAGTCAAAACAATGACAGCTTTTGGCAGAACGTTGGGCTCTCTCTTTATATGGTTAAATGAGCTGGAGCCAGAGGGGCTGACAGACTTGCCAGGCTCCTGGGCAAGAGGGAGGGGAGCAGGCTCTGTGTACCTGGAAGGGGTAGGAGCTCGAGTGGAAGGGGTGGGGCTGGGGGCAGCCAGCCCTCAGTGCTGCCCTGAGTGTGCCACGCTACACCATCCAGCCCTCAGAGCCATCAGGGGTGCACCGTGCAGTACTCCGGTGGTGATTTAAAAGGCTCAGGGATGTCAGCTGCTGCTATCACAGAAGTGGCAGTGGTCTGCAGCCAGGGGCCCTTTTGATTCACTGGGCCCTGGGGCAACTGCCCCCTTTGCCCTTCCCTGTTGGCAGGCCTGGCTGCAAGGTTTCAGTCCTGATTCTACTGCAGTGTAGGGCTTCTGTGAAATTTGTCTTCGCTCCCACTAGTTAGAATGTTAGTAGCCGTTCAGGGTAAGACACCAACCCATGTTTGGAGTGAAGAGTCTTCTCTGTTACACTGATGTGAATTCACAGGTAGTTCTTTTGAAGCCAATAACATTTACTCTGGATTTATATGGGTGTCACCAGATCCAGAGTGAAGATTAAGGCAGCCACAGCTTCTTTAACACATCTTTTAATCTAAGCCTTACAGCTCTTTCCCCTGGTTTCTCCAATTTGTCATTTTAAGCAAAGAAAAAATTATGCACGTGATTCATCTCCAACAACACCTAATGATTATATGGGAGCAGAGTTAGCGCCTTAAGTCTAAAGCAATCCTATAGCAGGAACATGATCCCAAGGAAATGCCAGTATTTTTCTCTGATGTGATTATATTATTGCATGCAAACCAGCATGTACTTCCTCCAAACACAATGTTGCGTGTTTGTATTATTTACTCTGTCATACGTAGGTATATTTAAAGAATTGAGTATTTTCAAATGCCAGCAAACCTCCTACTTCTATATTTACCATCTTATGTTAATCATGAACCATATGATATAAACTCTGCATTTAGTCAAGTAGCATTATATTCTCTTGTTAACGCATGTTGCAAGCAAGTATATTAATTAACTTGTTGTTTTCTCCCTGACAACAAGGATTCTTCTACACTTCCGATTTTACCAGGGCTGTAATTTAAAAGGAAATAGTGAATGTGTGTCTAAAAGGGTTAAACAAAGAAATATCTAAATTCATAGATGGTTTCTAAATTCAGCTGTATTTCAAGGAAAACCGCTTTACAATGACTGGGATAAATTTACAAAAGAAGTATTTTATTCAAAACAAAATCTGGCATGGGGAAAAAGAATGATTTCACATTGCAAGAATGGAGGAAGGAGAAGTCATTCATTCTTAGATCATTTTACTTCAGGATGGAACAGGCCCACCGACGAGTGTGGCAAAAGAGGCAACTGTCCTGGGACCCAGTGATTCTAAAGGGCTCGGGGCTCCCAGCTGCTGCTATATGTGGTAGTCAGAACCATGGACTCTTTAAATTGCTGTTAGAACCCTGCATTAAGGGTGTTAAGAGCTGACGGGGGGTGAGGGGTGCACTGTGGTCTGAGAGTCACTGAGGGTTGGCTGCCCAGCTCTGCTGCTTCTACCTGAAAACCCACCCCTTCCAGGAAAGCAGAATCACCATCCCCATTGCCCAGAGTCCAAGCAATTCTGTTGGCCCCCATGGGATGGAATAAGTGTATAATAGATTGGAAGCGTTGCTAGGAATGACAAGCAGTTTGAGAGATAGAAGAGCACTAAGGTGCCATTTTCGAAGTAAGTCTTTCTTAAATACAGGTACAGTCATTTACAGGGAGGTCAAGACTAAAAGTTTACTTCACTGAGGTGACACTAAGGCTACATCTACACTGCAGAATTTTTGCACAAAAACTCACGGAACATCTACACTACAAGTGCGTTTTTGCACAAGAAAAAGTACAGTAGGTCGTCAGAAGACAGGGATTTTTGTGCAAGTGTTACTCCTCTTTCTACGAGGAATAAGCCTTTTTGCGCAAGAGCTCTTGCGCAAAAAGACGTGTGAATGGACCACAGGGGTTTCTTGCACAAGAAACCCCTATCAGAAAAAGCACAGGTGTGAATGGCCATCACAGCTTTCTTGCACAAGAGCGTCCATGGTAGTGTGGATGCTGTCTTGCACAAACGCACATGGCTGTGTGGACGCGCTCTTGCGCAATAACTTTTTGCAGAAGATCTCTTCCACAAAAAGTTCTTGTACAAGAAGCCTGCAGTGTAGACGTAGCCTAAGTGAAAAATGACATCACAGGTGAGATGACTTTTATAGAAGAAAAGTAGAATACAGCAGCTTCTCTGAAAGTAACTAAAAAGTTGAAAAAAAGGGTTAGTAAGCAATACTCATGTTATTGTGAAAGTTACAAGGCTTAAATAATCATGGATGTGGCAAGAGAACTATAAAAAGGAGAGGAAAATCCATGGAAAGGGAAGACTTCATTCTGTTTTGCAGAACCCTGCTTTTGTTTAATGACTATACATTTTATCTCTCATGGGTTTGAAGATAGCCTTCCCACCATAAATCACAGAACTGCTGTCTGGTTGATTGCATGTATCCTGAAAGACTGAAACAAAATACCGAGAGCACTATTAAGATTCTCCATCTTCATAATGTTGATGGGGAAAAGCTGCAAAATTGAAAAAAAAGGCCTCCTGATATAACTTAAGGACAGTGTTAGGACCATGCCTGGTAAACAAGAAAAGGTGGATGAGGAAGCTGGTGAATCAAAACCGATATGTCAAAAATTAGCACTACAGGGTGCACAAAATAATGAGAGGAGAGTTTATTCTGATGGTTTTTCCCCTTTTTGAGTCCAAACAAACTCTGGAGAGAAAATTTGTCTATTGGAGTGAACTCCATCACCAGGTCTGTCGTCTCCATCATTTCCTGGGATCCCAGATCTTTGTTTTACTGATCCTTAGAGGTGTCCTGACCCGCTAGGAGCATAGAGGGGGACACAGCTGACTGCCATCTCTCCTACATACAGCTGAATCTCAAACACCGCCTTAGATGTGAGACTTCCTCTCCCCCTGCCTCTCCCCTATGTGTCCTTTGCCTTCTCCCACCTTATTTCTGCTCTTTCTACCTCGTTTCCTTTTTTTTCCTTTAGTCTAAGAAGAGTTTAACTTAGCTGGCCAAGACTGGATACTTTGCAACACTGCTGTAAGCATCTGACCAGAAAAAGGCAGCCTGATACTGGTGGAAGTTTGCCAGGTTTTGGAGTGGCTGATAAACTGTATACGGCGCCGATGATTTTTCAGCAGTGAGGTTGCAGGTGAGAGTCAACACCAAACTCAGAAGCTGTCTTGTCTATCAACGTCTCTAGTCCTTCTTCCCCTCGTGTTGGTGGGCCTGGGTCTTGTTCACATCTTTGGCTTTTTGGACCCATATATTGAATTTACATTATTTCGATACTGTCCTAAGTTCCCAGAATGACAGAACTGGGTCCTTAATAACATCTAGCCCACTGATCAAATGGCAGCATAGGTTTGCAGGATAATATCCTCAATTCAGGACTCGTGCTCACATTTTTTTCTGATCCATGGCAGCATACATTTCCATAAACATGTGGGATTTTTCTAAATAGAGGTGCATCTGTTATGCTTTATCCCAGCAACCAGATCTACAAGGATTTGGATTTTTTTTCTGTTATTTATTTTTTTGAAAAAAAGATTGACACAGCTATAGTGCTAACACACTGCAGGCATTTCTAAGACTTTGAAAACAGTAAACAAGAGACCCTGTGAAAATCTAAAATAGATCTTCTGAAAGTTATCTCCTCTACCGTGAAGGGCAGCTTTAGCTTTCCAGTAATAACTTCCTTCAAAGGAGAAAAAGATAATACCCCCACAAACAGATACCAGTTAAAACTGGTATTGTGATGTGCGAGATATAGAACTACTATATTTCCATCTACATGCTATCAATGGTGTTGTTCAAATGGGGGGGAGGGGCATGCGAGGGAGTAGGAAAGTATCAGTGTTCTACTGAGATTTCGGAACAACAATGTCACTTGGTAGCTTATTGGTAAAGTAAGATTTTTTTGGAAATCTTGTCTACAGCTGTCTGGGAAGATACTAAAAATGAGCTCTCAGTGGCCCAACGTGTGTTTGCAGATAAACAACACCAGACACATGTTCTTCATCTGCCTAAGTCTTTTCTAAAAGTGGGTGGAATCTTCTGATCAAATCTTTATTTACTTAGGGGAGGAGGAGTATAGGTCAACTGAATTGTTTTGTGAGTTTGTGTCAAATTTGTTAAGTTGATCTGGTTAATAGAATAAAAAATCCTTCCTCCTCCTGCCAAAAACCATTTTTTTTTGTTTTGACGTTAAGTTAAACATCTCAATTTTATAGCTTGAAATGATTTTTCATTTTGAAAATTCCTTCTACTTTATTTTCAAAATACGTTAAAAGGTTAAAAAAAAGCAGAAAATTGAATGAAAATATTTTGGTTTTAGTCAAGCAGTGGGCTCTGTTCTCCCCAAATGATTTTTTTTCAACTTTTCAGCTTGCCAAAAAATTCATTTTTTTTCTTTTGTTCCTTTTGTTTAGGTGCCCACAAAAAGTGTTTTCAAGCGTTCAGTTAGCAGTGAATTGAAAAAAAATCAGGTGTTTGCATAGCTCTAGTTATCTCTGTCTCTGACTTTTTGACTGCATGGTCTTTTGGGCAAAGACAGTCTGAGGCTATGCCAGTGTAAGATCTCCAAGCCAGATGGGAGGCGGGGGGAGGGGGCAGGGATCTAGTAACCTTTGAATTACTACTGTAGTGCTGCTTCTCACATCTCTGAGGCCTCAGGGGTGGGGGCGGCGGCAGAGGGGGTTGCCATGGTTTGGGCAATGCCAAGGACTGATTGTGCTCAGCCCCACCAGACCTGTCCTCAGCCCCACCCCTTCTGGGGGCACAGTGCTACCCCCCCCCCCCCACACACACACACTCCTTGCCTGGGCCCACTGTGGCTGTCATCCCTGCTGAAGATCTCAGTGTAGCCACTTTAAGCAGATGTGAGAGAGGACTTGATTACTCTAGACCCCATCAGCAGCCATAGCTATTTCAGTGACTAATTCACAACCCTGGGTGACATACTTTATGTCCCTCTTAGATGTATTGAGGCCATAGTCTGTTTGTGTCTTGTACAGTGCTGAGCACTGCCTCAAGCCAATAATAGTGCATCATAAGAGCATAACTCAACTGTACTCTTGGATGACCCTTTCTTTATAAATGTAGGGTCAGGATGAAAACTGCAAGGTATTTATTGCTGTGTAGCTCAGGCAATGTAGGTTCCTGTGATGACAGTCACCCCACTCTAGTGCTGTATGATCAAGGATTCCAAACCAGCAGGAGGAGTTACCTTGAGTAAGTACTTGGAGAAGTAACACCTTCAGGTTGTCACAGCTACACATGTAGAAAGACAGAAATGCATTTTAAAAAAGACTTGTTTTCCCTAATTGCATGTTAATTTCAGCAAATTATTTCAATCAGAAATTGTTTTGGTTGAGCCAGATCTGTAGTTTTTAATCATAATAGCTTCAGTTGAAAAACATTGCCCATCTCTCAGACAGTTGTTGCTGAAATCTGTGCTGTTGCCAAGCCTGAGCACTCTTGATTTGTCTGGACTAAAGGATCTTTGCTTCGGTCTTCATGGAAGAGGATGTTAGGAAGGTTCCCAAACCCAAACCTTTCTTTTTAGGTGACAAATCTGAGGAATTATTCCAGATTGAGGTGTCATTAGAGGAGGTTTTGGAACAAACTGATAAACTTAACAGTAAGAAGTCACCGAGACCAGATGGCATTCACCCAAAAGTCCTGAAAGAACTCAAATGTGAAATTGTGGAACTATTAACTGTGGTTTGTAACCTAACCTTTAAACCAGCTTCTGTACTTAATGACTGGAAGATGGCTAATATGGTACCAATATTTAAAAAGAGCTCTACTGGTGATCCTGGTAATTACAGACCTGTAAGTCTAACATCGGTATCAGGCAAATTAGTTGAAACTATTGTAAAGAGTAAAATTGTCAGACACATAGATGAATGTAATTTGTTAGGGAAAAGTCAAAATGATTTCTGTAAAGGGAAATCATGCTTTGCTAATTTACTAGAGTTCCTTGAGGTGGTCAACAAGCATGTGGAAAAGGGTGATACAGTGGATAGAGCGTACTTAAATTTCCAGAAAGTCCTTAAGAAGGTCTCTCACCAATGGCTCTTAAGTAAAATAAGTTGTAATGGGATCGAAGGGAAGGTCCTTTCATGGATTGATTATGGGTTAAAAGACAGGAAATAGAGAGTAGGAATAAATGGTCACTTTTCAGAATGGAGAGAGGTAACTAGTGGTGTCCTCCAAGGGTCCATACTGGGACCAATCCTTTTAGAAATACTTATAAATGATCTGAAAAAAGAGGTAAACAGTGAGGTGGCAAAATTTGCAGATAATTCTAAACTGCTAAGATTGATAAGATCAAAGCAGGCTGTGAAGAGCTTCAAGAGGATCTCACCAAACGAAGTGATTGGGCAACAAAATGGCAAATAAATTCCCATGTAGACCTCTGAAGGGTCAGTCCAGAGCTGAGAAGGATGTGAGGAGGGCATTCTATGCCCTAGGTATTCCAGGATGAGCATCTGTAGGATGTGCTTATGCTTCTGACCAGACAGAATCCCAGAAATCATAAAGGAGAAAAGGGGCTTAAAAACCCTAGCTCCTCTCTCCCTTTTTTGGCTATACCTTCTGACCTGAGACTCCAGCAGGGGCCATAATTTTAACCTCATGCTGCATCCTCACCCTTCCCATTTTGCCAGGTTATTGTGGCACTTTATGGGACAATCACCACTCCCCACGTTTGCAGGATATGTGCACCGACTCCTCTTTCTCATCAAGCTCTAACAGCTGCAGCATGGGTGCTTTGAGTGTGAGACAGGGGTTTCTGCAGCTGATCAACATCTCCCCTGCATGAGTAGCTGGATGCAAACCCAGGTAGCGTAGGGCTGGCGTCGCTCCGAGGACAGTAGATATATAGTGTTTAGAGGAATCACTTAACTGCTAAATGTCTAAGTTGGTGTTCATGAAGTTTTTCTTCTAAATGCTTTTTATTTCAGCAAAATATGAAAAAAGGCTTCTTAGGTTCTAGCAGTTTGGTGGCAGCCGCTGAAGTGTTGTATATCAGGTGAGTGAGATTGAATAAAGGTGGTATGTTTCCCTATTCTGCTTTTTTGGCATCTTCTACCAAGTATGATAGGACATTAGGAATAGGAGTAATATTTATTAATGTATATAAACAATCAACTGGCTGTTTGCCAGTATAGTTACCATATATCTACAGCTGGCATCGTATTACCTCCTAAGAACAACTCTTTGCAGAATGAACCCCCAGTCCTTCCTGCCTAACTCTGCACACACATCGTTTTTCAATGCAGATCAGCTTTTCCTTATACAAATTAATCTGTAATTAATTAATTTAATTAATAGCCAGAGCTAGGGTAAGGAGGCAGATTTTGTTTAATGGTGGATTTAGCTAAGAATAATTGATTTAATGGGTACCTGAATAATGCATAAGTATGGGCACCTAAGAAAGAAGCACGAGAGAAATTAGCAGACGCAAACAAAACAACAGGTGCCTTTCTAATCTGTTCTGTGTTCTTTACATGAGTTTAGATGTGGATATGTGGTAGAATCAGTGTTAGAATTCAGGATCTGATTTAAGTGAAGCTGTGGGAATTAAATAAACACTGCTGGAAATCTTATGAGCCCATATGGATTTTCTAAATGAAATGAGACCATAACTGTAGGAGGTGGATTCAGATCCAAAGTTTCAAACCCAGTCTCCACCCTGAGAAAATTCAGATAGGCTTGAAGTGCACATTTGAAGTTTTCAACTCTCTCTCTCTAACTGAAATCATTTGCTAGATGCTCTTCAGTTTTTATTGCACATCCTTGCTTCCCGTATGTTGGAGAGATTCTCATTCACTGTGTTCCACATGAACTATTAGAGACCCCAGGGAGAAGTAAACAAAATGGGAATCAATTTTGTCCCAAAGACAAGACTGAAAGAAAACATGGTCCATTAACTAGAAAGGTTCTCATGCTAAAACATAAGGTGAGGCTACATGCAAATACACATTTCATGTTTGATGTTCAAATTCCAGGCAATAATCTACTACTGCCACAAATGAGTCCATAAAAATGAGGAAGAGAATTAATTTTTAGATGACCCCATTGAAATACCCATAACATGCCTCAACTGTATATTTGTAGTTATCTGGGAATATTTATTATTTTTATTATAGTAGCACCCAAGAGTCTCAAACAAATTTGCAGCTTGATTGTGCACATTCTGAGAGAGTCCCTTATTGAAAGAGCTTGCAACCTGTCAAGGCTGTTTCCCGCTCTGGCACTAGGAATATAGAAGGTGGGGAACTTCAAGAGACCTTAAAATGCCGTGCCACTAAAGGCTTCTGCTTAAAATCTCCCCAACATCACAGGCTCCCAGATATTGGGTAGTACACTGCCACTCCCCAAATGCAAAAAAGCCTTTTTGAACTCAGGAAGATGCACTTGGGAATATCTTCCTGTGGGTTACCCCAAGCTCTTTAACCTTCCCTCAGGAGAGAGCTTGAAAGCAAACTAATTTCTTAACAGTGAACCTTAAGTCTTAGGTACATGCACATGGAATCTCTTGCTTTGTAGGACACAGGAATGAGGAAAAAAAAAAGGTGATTAAAAAAGGTAATTTTATTAGCAAAACAAAGATGACATACTTGGTAAAGCAGAGAATTGCTTCCCTGGGATTTAGCTTTCAGTTTTAGTGTACAGTGTTAGTTAGCACAAAGGAGTTTAACCAAACTAAAAAACAACCAACCAACCAAACTAAAAAACAAAAACAAAAAAACACTTGATCACATCTAACTAAACATTCTCTGTTCACTTACATACCCTTTGTTCCAGAGTTCCTGTGCTAAGCTTTCACACAAAGGAGACTGAAGTAGGTTAAACCACTTTCATTTCAAATTTCTCATCCTCTTCTCATTTGTTTTCCTGGCTCCCTGACAACACTTCATGGTAACCTACTGTCTCTGGGTTTAACGCTTTAGTTACTGAATGCTGGAATGTCTAGAAAAGAGTAGTACCCCTCTCCTCTATCACACAACCATAGTAGAGAAAACAGATGGGAGAGATGGAACATTAGAATGTCCATTTTACTAATGGTGAACTGAAACACAAACCATTAAGTAATGTGCCCAGGCATGTACTGAAGGTGTATGGCAAAGCCAAGAACTCAATGCATATTTCTTGAGTCCCTGCTCAGTTTTTTAATCACAATCCCTTATCTCCATGACACTTATTACTTAAACATTTGACCAGAGGCATGCAAGCATATTGTATGCAATATTACAACTAAAATATCTCAAATATATGCTTCAAAGTTGAAATCTATTACAGAATATATAATCCCTTAACACAATTTAAATAGGGACTGGGATTTGCATATGCTTTACATATTATCACAACTATGTTCAATACATTTTATGAAAGATGTGTGTTTGCAGCCATGCATTTAATCAACCCACAGGGAAGTAATATGTGATTTCTTCAGGGCATTTGAGATGGTGTGTCATATCCTGCGGTTATTTTGAAAGAAACCCCTTCTTCCGAAATAATGGGTAAACCTCATTTTTTGAGAAGTAAGGGTTATTTTGAAGGAAGGGGTTTCTTTCAAAATAACTACATCTACACAGCGTTTGTTATTTCAAAATAGGGTATTTCGAAATAGCGGCGGTCCGCGATTATGCAAATGAAGCTCAGGAAATTCAAATCCATGCTTCACTTGCAATTTTGCACAGCTGCATTTGCATCCTTCTCTCAAAAGAGGGTGCAAGTGTAGACATCCCCTAGAGAAGTGTTTACCATCTGGGCATGTGAACTTTTGCATTGGAGAACACATATTTGTGATTATTTTTGTGGCCAGTATCATTCCAGTTTTCATTGCCAACATATTCATATATGTCTGTCAGTTGTACCAATACCTTTAGAGTAAAAATGCCTAGTTCTCTGGTACTGTTTGTGTAGGAAACAAGGCATTGAAGGGGGGAGATCCAAATACCATAATGCTTCTCATTATCTCTGTTCCACTAATTGTGGGGTTGCAGGATTTTGTTTAATAATGAATTTAGTTAAGGGTACTTGATTTAATGGCTACTTGAATAAGACATAAGCACAGGTGTTTAAGAAAGATGCATGAGAGTAGTTAATGGAAACAAACAAAACAACAGGTGTCTCTGTAATCTGTCCTGTGTTTGCTGGGAAGCACATATGATGCTGATCTTTAAATGAGTTGTTACACCTTACCAGGAATGCTGAATGTAGAGACAGCTGTTTCTAGTGATAAATACAGGGCACAGTGCTTTTTTTTTTTTTTTTTAAGTTAAAAAAAAGCTTGCCTGATCCTCAGCTGGTGAAATTTGGTGTAGCTCTGTTCCAAGCTCTCCCCTGCCAGAGAGTCCTGCTGTGCCCAAGGGTAATTTACCCCAGGCTAGGACAAAGCGAATCATCAGGTTCTCTTCTCCTCCAGGTTTAAGCCTTCTTTGCTGCAGTTGGAATGATACAAGCAGGCTTACTGCACTGGAAAATGGAGCTTGTATTTTTATGCATGGATACAGAAGGGATCAAGGTACAGTTTGTGCATTCAACATGAACTTTTGCATTTCCCGACTTTGAGATGAGCTGTGCAGCTGTACTGTTGTAAGGCCACATTTTTAAATATTTAAGGTTTTTTTTTTAAAAGATCTCTCTAAAGCAGTGTTCCTTAAACTTTTTAAGACCTGAGGAACACCAAACAATACTCTTTTTTTAATGAGGAGCACCAAGGATTTTTTGTTGAGGTTGGCGGGGGGGAAAGTTATTGAGGGGAAAAAAGGGGTCGGAGGAAATGTTTTGAAGGAAAAAAAGTGGCCATTTTTAATTCTGTTTTTCTCCACGGCACACCTTCTACTGCCTCGCGGCACAACGGTATGCCACTGAACACAGTTTAAGAAACACTGCTGTAAAGCATAAAGGAGACGTACAAGAGCTCTATACTTGCAAAGCATCAGTTTAAGATCACTAAGTGCCTCTGAATGACTTTAGTAAGCCAGAAAGATATGTTGATTTCTTTAGTGTATTATCATTGGACAGTCAGTGATAGAACCTTATCATAATTAGTTTTCTGCTTAAAATTGTGTGTGTGTGTGTGTGTGTGTGTGTATATGTGTGTGTGTATATATATATATATATATATATATATATATATATATATATATATTATACTAGCATATCTGAAAGGAAAATGACATTCTAACATAATGTGTTGTCACCTTTTTCTTTTTTCTTTTATTTAACTGGGCAATTAACCTTTTAGATTTTTGCTAGCTATCTTGCTGCCATGGCTAATATACAGTAACAGATCTGTTTCAGCCAATATTATTCCTTAACTCTAAAAATCTGTTCTGAAATTGCTCCTGTGCCAACGAAGGGTGGATGTTAAAATCTCTATATCACAGGTTCTCAAACTTCATTGCACCGCATCCCCTGTTGAGAACAAAAACAACTTCACAGCCCCAGGGGGAGACTGAAACCTGAGCCTGCCCAAGCCCCAATATCCCAGGGGGCAAAGCTGTAGGTGGAAGGGCAGCAGCCCCAGGCCACATCAAGTGTTAGCCAGTCTTGGCAACCCCATCCAACGGAGCTTGCAACCTACTTTGGGATCTGGACCACCCCTTTGAGAACTGCTACTCTGTATGGATTATTTAGATATCATCAGTCCTCTGATAATTTTTGGAACTTAATTTGAGGACAGAAAACTTTTACATTTTCCAAATCATGGCATGCCTAAAATTTGACAATTGTTGAAATGCGTTGTCCTTTGTTGTCATTGGGCCTCCTTTGCTCATGAGAATCATCTCATTAAAGGCAATAATATGACTTGTGTGATTGGGTTCTCTGTTAGCAGCACTTCTGCCCTGCCCTTTTCCTACGGGTCCTGTGATTCCAACAGAAATGTTTATAATAGTGTTGTGTTGCATGGACCACTTGGTACAATATCTGAGAGAAAAATCAGATTAATTTGTTCTCTGACCTGCTCATTTCCCACAGAAAACTGTGTTCGTTAAAGGGTAAAGGAATTGGTCAAGGTGGAATCGGAAGTCGTTTTCTGAGGTATTCAACATTTTAATCTCCATTAATGGAACCTAATATTGCCCAGGCCAATTAGAGGGATGGCTAATGTGTAGTTCATTTATTACTTCCTCTTAGCCCCATTCACATTGAATTGACCCATTTGCTTCATAATGGCTCTCATTTCAGCTCTAGGCAACAAGTGACCTTTTCCCCAAATTATTGGCCTAACCTACAAAGACCTGTGCCACAACTATGCAAATTTGGCACCCCTCCTCCTTACTATCTGCTGCTTTCCTGTAGACCAGAGTGAGTGTGGCTTTTTTATTATCCTTGTTAGCTTTTGGGAATAATTGGTGCTCATGACAGTAAGGCAATAACAGCATGTAATTGGAGGCTTTCTAAGCTTCCTTGCATAGCTCGGGCAGGGCAAAGAAGATGCCATGTGCACCATGTTATGCTACTGCTCCATCAAAGTGATAGGGACCTGGGTGCCCTCTAATTGGTTCCAATTTGTAGTGCTGAATGTACTTAAAGTGGGTTCTCTGTCTGGGCGTGAAGTCTGGGATGTGACTATTATTTCTGAGACTGCTGACCTGCTTGTAGGGTGGACTGCTCCTACGGTGTAAGATTAGGGTTTGTGAATAGACACATTTTCCAGTTTGGCAGACTCCAGAGTTTAACCTGTATAGCCAGAATATGAATGGCTGGTATAAGAACCCCAAAGACCAGTGGTTTTCAAACTAGGGGTCATGACTCAGGAATGTCAGGCACTGGGTCTCATTGCCACAGGGGGGGTCAGGTGACCGGTGGGAGTGCTAAGGCAGCTACAATGCCTGTTCTGTCACCACAGACTGTGCTGTGTCCTAAAAGTAGCTGGCAGCAGACCTGGCTTCTGGGTGTGTGGGGGATTGGGGATGGGAAGACGTTGTACAGGGTTCCACACACTGCTTCTGCCCCAAACACTAGCTTTGCACTCCCATTGGCTGGGAACCTGCTGCCAGTTGCCAGGAGAGTCAGGAAGCTGCCTTAGCACCCCTGCTTCACCACCGACTGGAGCCACTCCAGGTAAGCCCCTCCTGTCCCAGCCCTGACCTCCCCCCATACCCAACAGCTCTCATCCTCAGCCCCACCCTGGAGCCTACACTCTCATCAAATTATGTTGGGTCGCAGCCATCAACAATTTTCTTCAACTGGGTCATGAGGAAAAAAAAAAGTGAAAATCACTGCCCTCGATGATATCAGTCATTCACTTCTGTTTGCCAGTATTACCTCCCATGCATTAAAAACATTCCAATTTCCAGACAATGAGCTCAAGGGCAGTTCTCATTGCTGCAGGGCGTCGTGCTAGTAGCTATATCTTATGCAGCCAATATGCACTCTACAGAAGAGATTAGGGGTACCTAGAATTCTAGTGCATGAAAAACTTAGAGGTTTTGGAATTTGTTTTTTGTTCCAAAGCAGAATGAACAGTATAGCTGTTCATATGGACTTCCCTGTTCTCAATAATCCAGAGCAGGGACTTGGGCCAGATAGAGCCTTGGGTAGAATAGTGACTTTTGGTGACACTCATCTAGTTTTGGTTTTGATAAATTGATATTGATCAGAAAATCCCAATTCATCAAAAAGTTCCTGATTGACTTTAGCTGTGATAAACTTTTAAAAGTTACATATACTTCTCTGCTCTTTTATATTATCTTCAGCAGTGACTCAAAATATTTATATTGTGCCTATAATGCCCTGAAGCTAGATGCTATTAGCATATCAGTAATATATCTAGCCCTAAGCAATGCACATTGAACATTTGCCACACATTGCTCTGAGGAATGAAGTGATCCACTGTGCGATAAATATCTCAAGAAGGATGCAGTCTAGAAAGCCCAGTAGTAGCACTATCTAGTGGTGAACCCTTCAATTTATTCTACATCTCATCATTACTGGTTCAGAACTATTCTGGTCATACTGTGGACCAAATTCACCATGGCAGGGTTGAATTTGGCCTATTGTTTCAAATACCCTGAGACCATGGCACACGTTGATTGTAACAACAAAATCACAAATACATTCTACAGTTGTAGGGAAGGATATTTTAACACAAATTTGAATGGGCTGTGGGCATGCTCTCTAGCAGAATCTAAAAGTATAGAACCAAAGATCTCTTCTGGTAGAGTGAAGTTCATGTATTAATTGCATTTTTCATTTTGGAATGGGAGTCCAAAACTCTCCTGGAAGCTTCAGTATAATTCAGCACTAGTGAATGGACTAGCGACTTCTAAGCGTAAAACCTTTTTTTCAAGTATCTGAAGACTATTATCATATCCCCCCTTACCTCCTCTTTTCCAAACTAAACACTCCCAGTTCCTTCTGCCTTTGCTCATATGACTTGCATTCCATCCCTCTGATCATATTTGCTCACCTCTGGATCCTTTCTATATAGTGGTGACCAAAACTGGACACAGCACTGCAGCTGAGCGGTACTATAATCTTCTATGATTTGTATGATATGCCTCTGCATAGTGGGGCAACTGCCTCACTCCATCAGGGAAAGGGTTAAAAGCAGACCAGAGGCAGTCTAAACAAACCTAGCCAATCAGGATGAAGGGAGAGGTCAGCCAATCACGGACAGGCTGTATTTAAAACTGCAGAGCTGAGGGGAGCTCAGCTGGGTCCTGACCAGGATCAGAGAAGTACTGGGTAGGCTCAGAGGAGCAGAGAGGGAAAGCTCCCACCTAATACCAGCTAGGCTGAGGCCTTGAAACAAGATGAGAAGGTGCAAGGGTCATGGGGAAGTGGCCCAGGGAACACTGGTAGTTGAGGGGAGTGAAGTGAGCTGCCACTAGCTGGTCTCTGGGTTGGGAGGCCTCTCCCACTTCTCCCTTGTAATGCACGTTGTCATATTGGGGTGTGGCCAGTACAGGGTGGGGCTTGCCCCCGAGGGGAGGGACTAAACTTGGCCACTGAGGCAGGTATGAGAAGGAAGACTGCTGATACCTCCAAAAGGAGTGAGAAGAGTGGTGGGCACTGCTGGAGAGCAATGCTCTGAAGCAGATGCTGTGATGCAAGGGAGCAATGTGGGTCCTGAGACAGGAAAGCGACAACAGGGACACCAGCCCCAGGCAGTGCACCCAAGCTAACTCCTAGAGCAACCAGCAGGAGACACCGTGCGGGTGACTCACAACCATGTCAGGCCCACGTTAATGTAACCTTAACGTGCCTTTGCTTTTTTTTTTTTTTTTTTGCAATAGCATCAAGTTGTTGACTCCCGTTTGGGGTGTGATCCACCACAACTCCCAGACTCTTCTCAGCAGTGCGGCTGCCAAGCAGTTATCCCTCAGTCTCTCTTTGTGCATTTGGCCAGTTCTCCAATTTTTCAAGATATATATATATATGGATTTTAGCTCTCTCGTCCAAATCAACTCCACCCTTTACCTTATGCTATTTAGACCCACTGTAGTATTTTGGGGATGATACTTGCCATAGCCAAAAAAAGAATTGAAATAATTCTCAGCAATTCCTTTATTTCAATGCATCAGAAAACTACTGACCTCTTAGCGTTCCATATGTGTCTAAGAAATACAAAGCGCAATTACAAATTAGTAAAGAATGAGATGAAAACAGCACAATGGCTGTCCCATCTGGTTCACTTGGCTGCTACAGTTATAAATACGCTGCTCGCTCTTACTGCAACTTTTTTTAAGCTGGGCAGGGGAGCTGAATTACTGGGCCCCTGGACAAGGTGGAGGGGCCCCAGTCTGTGCTCCTGGAAGGGGCGGGGCTGTGGGCTAGCCCCTCCCCCAGTCCTTCAGTGCCACCTGGTGTGTGCTGCGCGGGGCTCTAGAATTGATGTAAAGGGCTTGGGGCTTTATCTGTTTTCGCTGCCAGAGTAGCAGTGGTAGCGGCTGGACGCACCAGGCCCTTGTCACTCTTTACCCCCTCCCCTGCTCCTCCCCTCCGTTGACAAGCCTGATTCAAACTCTGAACTGAACTAATTTTTCCACTTCCTGGCTTCATCCCTAGGTATTAAGACTCTTTCCTTTTCTCTTTCTTCAACCCCCTACCTCAGCAATTACCCTCCTGCTTATTACTCTGCTTTAATCACTGAGGGCCATTCCACTGAACTCAATTAGAAACTTTTCATTGGTTTCTGAATTGGGCCACATAGCTCTATTTTGCTACCTTTTTTCCATCCAATAGTACTTTATTCTGGTGCTGAAGTCAATAGAAAGACTCCTATTAATTTCTAAGAGCTTGGTTTCCAAATGCCTGGAATAGGGCCTAATGGAACCCTATTGGTTGGATTGATTCTTTACAGCCTTGCCCAGATTATGGTTATTCACATCCATACAAAGTGGTTATAACGTGTAACCAAATCAGACTGGTGAGTTTACACCTACTGTTCACTGATTTAAATAACTGTGACAGGTGCACAGGATTAGAGAATACGGATCTTCCCCTTTCACAATATTGGGAATCATAAACAGTTAAAATTAACAAGAAAAAATGAAACCCAATGGTATAGTTCATGAGTACAGTTTGAATAGTTCTAACCAGGGTGACCGATACCTGATTATAAAAGTCAAAGGAGTGAGATTTCACTTAATTATCATGCAAGCATACAGCTCTTCAGTAGAAGTTGAAAATTACATCATGTTCTGTTGACTATCACTCTTGCATTAACAGATGGTCCCGGTCTACTTATGGGAGACAGACATGTTACTGAATGCTTTTGTTCAGTCTAACATTTTACTTAAAAATATTACACTGTGTTTTGAACTTGAACTGCTAATCGCTGTCCTTTAAATTGCAATTGCAAAATGAATCTTTTCAATGTGACAGGAAGAAATCACTTTGCATTACAAATCCTAAATAAATGTATCTGAGTAACAAACTCTAAAATGAACCCTCTATTTCTGTCTCTCTAATTAGGGATGTGACCAAGAAGTTGACTATACGATTAACTAATAAGCCTAGGCTTCTTGGTTAATCTTGTTGACTACTTGCATTTCCCGTCCTTCCTCCCCCTCAGACACACACTTGTTGCCTCTGTATCAGAGGCAGCAAAAGGGGAGGAGCAGGAGCCAGTACTGGAGGGATCTGGCTTAAAAAGCCAGTTCCCCCAAGCACCGGCTCCGTGGTGCCACCTGCTTCCCCTCCCCCCACGCTGCTGCTAGAACCCCTGTGGATAGGGGCTGCTGCTCCGCACTGCTGCCTCTGTATCAGAGGCAGCAGCATGGGACAAGAGGCAGGCAGCTGGTTTTTAAACTGGCTCCCCTCACAGACCAGTTCCCCCTGCCACTCTGCGCTGCTGCCTCATACAGGGGGTTCCCTGTAAGTGGGGCTGGGAGCACACTGGCTACTGGCCCCGCCCCCAGGGACTATCAAATAGTTGTGTAACTGACAATATTTTATGCGGTTACATGACTATCCAATTACCCAGTATCTAACACCCCTATCTCTGATATAACTATACACTTTATTTTTGCATTGACATTTCTCTACAGATATCTAGGCAATGGGTGCATGAGAAATGGATAACTGGCAATGGCTAGTTGGAATATTCCCATTATGTTTCTTGCAGTGTTGTGTGTGCTCAGAGTTGTGAATCCAAATGTCAATAAACCTTAAGGTAACTTGGCTTTGATAGATGCATCCTATATAAAATATTTTTCCATAATTATTTCTGGGCGACAAATACAGTATGAAATATGAAGCCATAATATGTAAATTACAGTAAATTAGTTCATGGAGCTAATGGAGAAGAACAATGACAGGCTCATGTTTTTTTATAAATCAGTTTAAAAAGTTTCTGTAGTAATTGCTCCATAAGTGCTCCCTTGTACATCTCTAGCATGTACTTAAAAGACAATACAGTCTGCTGGGTTTTCTTTTATTCTGTTAGGTGTGATCTACTCCTGTAACCAGGCTGATGTTTCATTTCTTTTTATCATCATTTGGTCATTCATTTGTAGTTTAATGAGCTTCCTGTTGTGGGTGAATTGCATCCAAATTAACAACTTCCATATGGTTGAGAGCTGAACATCCTTTATTGTTGTCACTGTAATTTAGTGTGGTGGGAGATATACCCATATAAATCACACATACTTCATTTTAGTGCAAATGGAGAAAAAGTGTTAATTACTATTCTCATCTGTTTAGTAGACGGTGGCTGCATCTACCAAGCAGACTTTGTAACCATGATTTACTATCAGTGTTAGCACTATTGAGAGCTGAAGTGTATGTTAACCATTGGCATTTTTACTGTCATGTAACTTAATCCTTTCCTGGACAGGAAAAATAGGTTAACTTTCAGTCCTGTAGCTTTCACCATTGCTAGCCATGGTTGTGAATGGTGGTTATAAAAGTGTATGAAAGAGGAAAATGGAACTTGTTGTATAGTTGGGTGTTGATCTGTATATAAACCACAAATTGTCACAAGGATTTGACAGTCACCAATGAGATTTAACTTCTCACTGCTTAAGTTATGGGAGAGTGAACCCCTCATATTATTGTGATGGCTAGAAATACTAGAAATGTTTTGAGATAATGAGCAGTTTGTTTGAAACTGGGACAATTGATGGTGGAGTAGTCATCATGCTGGTCCACTATGTTTTGAGAGAGTAAAAATAGATCAAAATCTAATACTTTGGAGCAGTCCAATGGAGCTTTTCATAAGGCAAGGAGCTGATGTGTTGAAGTGTCCATCAACTGGATGAGAAGAGGGCCCCTGGAGGCCTGGCTGTTGATCATACTAAACCATCTCAGGTGATGAGAAACCTTATGTGTGGTGTTCCAAGCCTATTGGAACATGCGCACACACACATGCTTAATATCTAAGAAATAGTAATTTTAGATCAGAACATGTCTGTATCAATCATTTATCAGACAGAACTCTTGTGTTTCCATTGATTTATTCCTGACATGGTCTGGAGAGACATGGGCAAGTTACCACTGTTTTAGGTTCTGAAAACCTGGGGTAAGTTACATCAGTTTACCCCTGCCCTTTATGGAACAGAATCAAAACAGGCAGATAGGGTCTATCTGGATTGATAATAAAAGTGGAGATTCTCCTTCATTGCAAATAGTGGCTTATGATTTTAGAGTAGAAAGATGAGAAGTCCAGTCCTGCTTTCATTATGATGTTCTAAGTGGTTGCAATGTGTACCCAAGACTAGAAGCTTTCAAATATGTTTTGGGGCATGTCAGGAAAGGAGCTGGTGGAATATGTCTCTTCATAGAAGAGACCAACGTGTTTGCAAAGTACAGGGGAAGGGAGAAGATAAGAGTGGAGAATCCAGTCTCACGACTGTGTTCTAATCGCTGCACAAGACTACTGGGATATGCTGTTCCAGTCATTATTCCGAAAAAACAATACTAGCATCCACACTGCAATTACGTTATTTCAAAAGAAAGTCTAAATGATGGACGGCTTTTTCCGACACTGTAAACCTCATTCCACAAGCAATAATGCGTCTTCCAAAAAAGCTTTTTCAAAGAGGGTGTGTGTGGACTCTCCACTGTTGCTATGACGAAATTGCTCCTCACCATGGCCATTCTACGTTATTCCTCCCCAGTGCCTTCTGGGGCTCTAAATCAAGATAGCACATCCACATTATGGGAGCCTGCCTTGGACTAATTTTGAGGCTTCCCTGTAGTGTGGATACTCTATTTCGAAATAACCTTTTCCAGAAGATATCTTATTTGTAAAAAAGCTTGCAGTGTAGATGTACCCTGAGAGAGAGAACTCCTTGTCAAAGTAATTGTCTGTTTTACAACCATTCTGTCAGAAGAGAGAGGCTGCTGGGACAAGAAGTCACACCCTTGTCAAGGCACAGCTCTATATCTGAGCCATGGAGAAGATTTGACTGATTTGTTGTAAACGCCTCTCGATGATAGCTCTACTGTCTCGGGAGTTTGTCTAAATCCCTTTCCCCAACTACAACAGGTGAATAATACCCTCCGCAAAGCTGTTATTTTATCTCAGATTTTTGGAGGTATTCAATCCTTTTCCAAAGCTAGCACTCTCCTCTCTAATACGAACAGTGTATCTGTGTTCTCTGTGAGTGTTTCCTTCATACGTCCTGTAGAATTTTTTTTCTTCGGCTTACACTTGTCTCTGAGGGTATGTCTAGACTACATGCCTCTACCGACAGAGGCATGTAAAATAGGCTACCCGACATAGTCAATGAAGCGGGGATTTAAATATCCCTGGCTTCATTAAAATAAAAATGGCTGCCATGCTGTGCTCGCTCAGCTGATCGTTGGCACAGCGCGCAAGTCAAGATGCGGATCGGTCGACAAGGGAAGCTGAGGCATAAGACAAGGTGAAATGAGGCATAAGGGAGTGGTCGACAAAGGCTTCCCTTGTCGACCGATCTGCATCTTGACTCGCGTGCTGTGCTGATGATCAGCTGAGCCGGCACAGTGTGGTGGCCATTTTTATTTTAATATTTAAATCCCCGCTTCATTGATTATGTCGGGTAGTCTATTTTACATGCCTCTGTTGGCAGAGGCATGTAGTCTAGACATACCCTGAGTGTGTGCATAAGAAAGTAGTTTTTGCTGGGGAAGGGGTATTTACATCCTCTCCTTGGTCAAAGTCAGTGAACCCCAGGCCTCCAAATTTTTGCCTCAGTTACAAGATGATTTCAGATACATGGGAAAGCAAATTTGGGCAGAATAGATTTTAGACTGAGTACAGGCAGTCCCCGGGTTAAGTACAAGATAGGGACTATAGGTTTGTTCTTAAGTTGAATTTGTATGTAAGTCGGAACTGGCTCCAGATTCAGCCGCTGCTGCTGAAACTGACCAGGGGCTGACTACAGGAAGCTGGAGGCAGAATTGCTCTGCCTCCAGCTTCCTGGAATCAGCCACTGATCAGTTTCAACAGCGGCTGAATCTTGAGCCTGGGACAGAACAGCTGGGCTGCCAGGTAGGTCCCTGCAGGACCAACCCAGCAGCACCCCAGCTGCTCTACCCTAGGGTCCACAACAAAAGCCTGGTCTGCTGGGGGGGGGGGTGCACTAGCTGCGCCCCCCCCCCCAGCAGACCAGGGACACGGGGAGCAAAGCCGCAGCAGCGGCGGGGTGCCGCGCCTCTGAGGCTTTGCTCTGGCACCCCGCCGCCGCTGTGGCTTTGCTCCCCGTGTCCCTGGTCTGCTGGAGACGGTCCCCAGCAGACCAGGGACACCCGGAGCAGCTTTTCTCGCCCCGGAGGTCGAGGTGGCGGGACCGCTGCGCTCTGGGCGGTCCCGCTGCCTGCGAGCTCCGGGGCGAGAGAGCCCCGTTCGTAAGTGCGAATCCGTAACTTGGGGACTGCCTGTAGTTTCTTTTAAGGCTGCATAAGGGATTGGGCACCAAAAATTGAATGAGAGCTCGGTAGCCATGGTAGCTAGATGCCTTTGAAAAGTTCAGTGCAAAAGTGCCATCCTGTATGTGCTTGGTGCTTTGGTTTAAAATTGAGGTTTACATTATGCAGATATACTGTATGAAAATAGCCTATCTGTCTTTCTGTTGATGATGTGTATTTTCACTAAGCCTTCACTCCACTGACTTCTCTCCCTCAACAAATATAGTACTTACAATAACAACTGCCCTTCTGAGACCAAGAAATGGTTGATAAAGTGCTCAGTGGAGTATTCTGCCCTTCCAGCCCAATCTGATAAATTGCAGCAGGCTCGCATAGTCACAGGAGTAACATAAGGAGGGAGTGAAATCCCTGCAATAAAGTTTTCAGTGTGTCTAGTTCTCTAGTATTTGCTGTCCACCTACAGGTGGTTAAGACACGGCAGTGGGAAATTGCACATAAATAAGTGGACAATGAGGAGCAGGCAAATGATGCGTTTTTAAAACTGAGAATCGGTTTTCGAATGACCGATTCTGCGAAGGGCAGAACTGTGGCTCTGCAGTGGCCTGTGCAATGTTAGTCAGTAGGGGCAAGGTGAGGATGTGAGTCAAATTCCAGAATTACTAAATAGCAACAACAACAAAGCATGATAAAGCTCTCTTCACAGCAGGCTAGGTTTTAACTGCTGCTAAGCCAGTGCACATGCAAAAGCACTGCAAAGAGCTGCGAGCATATGCTGGAGACTCCTGGAGCCCATAGATGGCTCAAGGCTAGCTTAGCTACTGGTGTTTGCTGTTAGGAGCTTGTTGCTGAATCCATTTAAATTTGTAGCAAAATGCCCATTGATTTCAGGAGTGTCTGTCTCCAGGGGTTCCCTGGAGTGATGTGTCTACATTCCACGTCCTGTGACCTTCACAGGGTAGGCATTAGTCTCTAGAGCATAGTCTACCCTAGACCAGGCAGGCTGGCTTAAGTTATACCGTCCAGCTACACAAAATACATAGCTGGATTCAGCTTATCTTAAGCGGAGCTGCTGCAGCGTCTGCTCTGTGGAAGGCCACAGAATGAGGAGTGCAGGACACCAGAGGGGCTGCCTTCAGCATTCGATTTGGGGGTCTACACTAGAGCACTAAATCGAACCCTAGGAGATCAACCTCTGGAGTGTTGATCTTCTCCATAGTGTAAACATGCCCAATAATATTAGATGCTGAAATACAGATTTCAGTTCCCAGTGTTAACCATCCAGGCTGGAAAATTTTATCCTGGTAAATACTTTAATGTTAAGTTCATTGTTAGAATGGATTAAGGAATCCCATTTTGTATTGCAAAGATGTTTCCATCTATTAGACTTGTTTCTGCCTTTTGTTTTTCAAACCTCTAATTTACTTCATTCTCAATAGTTTGACAATTCTTTTGTCTGCCCCCTCCCCTTCCACATCACAGTTAGGTGGTAGAATTTATTATTCTCCCCTGTTTTTTGTTTTTGCATGGCAGGTATCCTTTATGCTCCTTTCTTTTCTCCACTCAAAGTGACTGTGTCAGTCTGTTTCCAGCATCCAGGGCCATTATCTAGTCAGTCTTTGTTCTTATCAGCTTACCCCACAGCTTACAGTTACAACAGTGAGCCCCTTACAACCAATTTCATTGCTTCTGTTAAATCTACACGGTTTTAGGTCCGACTGTCTCTGGGCCTCTCATACTGAGGTCTTCCCCTTTTTATGTTGTCGATGTGATTCACTTGTTTCTTTGCAGTTTTCTCCTGCTTCCATTCCAGTCGCCTTGCTCATGAATCTCATAAGCATCACTTGGAGTGAGTGAATGAGCTGACCTCTGGTCCAGCGTTCTCTCTCCAATTTCCCATCCACGAGCGGAGTGAGCTTTGTCTTCAGCACCAATATTGAGGTCATGTGCGCTTGTTTGGCTGTGCCCTGCTGTGGCATCCAAGATATAAACTGCTCCTTTTCCCCCTCTGCTACCATGTCTCCTCTCGCCCCATCTGTTCCTCTGCCTGCTGCTGCCCCTCCACCCCTCACCTTTCTCTGCTGTCCTGGCTCCTGCCCTTCTCACTACCCTCAGCCCTCCTGGGACTTTCCCCACCTCCCCATCATCTCTGACCTCTGCACCTGGCCTGCCTTCCCCCTCTCCCCATGCCCACCCTTCCTCAAGCTCCCCTCCCCATCCCCTTTCCTAACACCTCCCTCTACCCCCTGCCATGACTCTCTCCGCTGCCCTCTGGTGCTCATCCCTCCCCTTGTCCCCTCCCTATGTCTGCCCTTCTGCTTCACCCCCACAGTTCCCCTGGCACATGCGCCTTCCCTTACCGGTACCCTCCTGGTGCCTGCCCCTCCCCTCCCAACACCTGCCCCCCTTGCCGTCTTCCTCTCTGGTGCCCACCCCTCACCACCCTCTGCCCCAGTTCTCCTCATGCACCTCTGCATTCTCATGCATGACTTACTCCATCCCGCACCTTCCTTATGTCCATCCCTCTTTCAACCTCTCTTCTCCCGGCACCCACAGGGAACCCTGTTCTGGTCCATAGTAAGCAATTCTCCTCTCGCTTGTACATTCTTGCTCTGTGTATCTCTGCTGCTTTTGGTGCAGTTACTCTTGGTTTGGACAGGCCTGAAGGAGAACAGAAGTAGGTCCCGAATGTATTTAAACATCTCACTACTTCTCTCTTTCAGAAATAGCGCAGCAAAGCAACTTTCTCCACTGAACAGCGATGCCTTTCCCCCGAGTCTGAATTGATTCATTTCTTTGTTGGGAGCTAAGTGGAATCCTCACTTCAGTTCCATGGGGCTGCGCACCGGGCTATAATTCTAAGTGGTGGTGATTTTTGGATTGCAGTAGTGCAGACCCCGTTGTGTAAAGCATTATACCAGTGCATAATAAGAAACAGGCGCTGCCCTGAACAGCTTAGAATAGGCAAGACAGGCAAAAGATGCAAGATCTGAAATCAAGAGTGATAGTTATGTAAGTGTTCTGGTAACATAACAACTGGGAGTCACCAAAAGAAATTAATGGTAGCAACTTTAAAACAAACAAAAGGAAATATTTCTGCACACAGTCAACCTGTGGAACTCCTTGCCAGAGGATGTTGTGAAAGCCAGGGCTCTAACAGGGTTCAAAAAGAGCTATATACATTCACGGAGGATAGGTCCATTAATGAGCCTATTATCCAGGATGGGCAGGAATGGTGTGTTTCTAGCCTATTTGTTAGACGCGGGGAGCTCAGTGGGCGATGGGACAGATTGCTTGATGGTTCCCTGTTCTGTTCATTCCCTCTGGGGCACCTGGCATTGGCCACTCTTGGAAGACAGGACACTGGGCTAGATGGACCTTTGCTCTAACCCTGTATGTCCACTCTTATGAGTTTGGAGTAGGACACACATGTCCTCCTGACTCCTAGTCCGGTGCCCAATTCTCTAAGTCCTGCTGCCCCCCCAGATAACTAGATGCTCAGTCCTGCACATCAGGACTCCATGTGTAACCTCTGCCCGGCAATGGGCTGTGCCTGTCCGGGAATTAGTATGGAAGCTGGTTTGGATTGTATCCATTGGCTGACGGCCAGCGGTATCCGCCTTCAGAGCCAGCTTCTGAGCTGTAACGCTGGAAGCCCTGTAAAACGCACTTGTAAGATTCTTCCATTCCTCTTCCTTAGCACCTCCCTCTCTGGCACCTTTCACTGACCATCAGGCTGAAGGCTTCTGTCACCCACTGAGCTCACCGAGGGAAACTGGCTCAAGGCTCCCCATCACTGCAGTGTGGAAGGGGAATGCCACGGTAGGCTGCCATCCTCTGAACCAATGGTTCCCAAACTTTTTGGCATCACGCCCCTTTTTTGATTTTTGAGAAACCCTCTCCTCCCCTCCCCTCCCCCCGCCAATAGCAGCAACACTTGTTGAGCCAAAAAAAGGAACTGACTGGGGCCGAAAAACAAAAATAGCAGCAAAACTTGGGTCGCCTCACGCCCCTCCTGGAATTTCTTCACACACCCCCAGTTTGGGAACCCATGCTTTGAACCAATGGGGAGCTCCCTGTGCTGGCAGCTGGCCCATTTTTCCTCTCCCCACAAACTCCCAAAGAACAGCAGGGAGCGCAGTGTCTTCTGTCCCCAGTGCACAGAAAACACACATTGCAGAAGCCCTTGTTTCGTTGCTGGGGAATAAGTGGCAAGCGCTTTAGGATTGGACCATCTGCTTCCTTTGGTCCCGGTTCTGGATAGCACTCCTGCCTGGGCTTAACTCTATCTCTTTTTAGGACAGCTGCAAGCAGGTGCTTCTACACCATTCCTGATGGTAGGGTGAATTGGGGCCACTGTGGATGGGGCTATACGTGTAGTGCCATCATTTATGTGTTTGGATAATAAACCACATTGTGCCTTAAACACTTGCTTACAGGTCCCTGGGAAGGTCACATTGTGCTAATGCTGCATTGCACGTATTGGCTGGGAATATTTTGTGTTGCTCTATAGGCTGCAGGATGCCCAGGCAGCAAATATACGGTCTATGGCAGAGAGAAATCCTGGTGAGTCAGATTTCCTTGGAGCAGAGAGAAATCTCTAATTCCAGAACAGGAAAATTTAGGGCAGTAATGCAATGGATTAGCAATTCCTTGGACTACCAAGAGGCAGATGCCCAGTTGCATGCTGGGAACCCACATCTTCATCAGCAATCCAGGTTAATAAAACCTGCAATGAATAATCCCAGAGATTTAGGGAGCTTCCAACAGACAAAATCAATTTCAAGGAAATCCAGCCTTCGTGAAAGGACAAATTCCATGGGTAGTTTATTAAATGACTCAGAATGATGAGAGAATAGTGTATATGGGAATACTTGACCATATACAAACTTTGCTTAGTTTTATTTATTAAATACATTTATTCTTGACAGGTTTTAAAGTAACTTTTCTCTATCAAGAGGACAATTCCAGAGATAAACTGTTGTACTTATGGCACATCTTGTTTGCAGGATGAATGATGAATCTCTCTCCAAAGATGTGCAAACTTGTTTTTAGTTTGTTAGTGGATGAATGCTGATTATCTGGTTGCTAAGGTCTCTTTCACTGTTTTTATCTGGTTAATGGACCACACTTTCTGTAAACTGATGACAATGTCATATTGAGATTTTTTTCAACTTCATACGAGTATGCTGGCTTCCTCAAAAGTTGTCTTGTGCTCTGTTTATTTAGGGGCCTAAGCATACAGCATCTGTGGTACAAAAAGATTCTGAAGTCCCTGGCTTAAGTGGAAGTTTGTCCAGAGCTGACCTTAACTAAAGATAACCTGACTTGAACACATGCAGACCATGTTGCATAGCTCCAAGGTAAGGCTGGGGCCTAATTTGTTTGAATTCCTTAAAGGGAGGGGTTACAAAGCAGAGTGAACAAAGCTTGTAAAGCAGAAAACTCAAGGGTGAGACTGAGAAGCATCCCCTTTCAGGTCCTACAAGCTACCAAATGGAAAAAACAATATTTCAGAATCCTCAGCACTGCTCACTGTGAGGAAGATTTCAAGACCTCACAAACGGGTATTTGTACACTTGGAGAAGGTCTATTAGCGAGAAGTTCTGTGTGAAGATAACACCACTAGCTGCTGTTTCATCCCTTATTCATGAGAGTTTGTGAACATCCTGTTATCTCAAGAATCTTTCTTTTGCTTTTTCTGTTTTGCTTTTGTGTTTATTAAGTGGGACGCTAATCAGCCCTTTCATATTCTTTGAATTTTAAGGGTGTTAAAAGTGTGGTCATCTTGCCTGAGTGCCTGTATAGTCCCTAGGGGAAAGGCAACAGAATGAGCTCATGAGGTTTAAGCAGCCCTAAACAGCCTCTTACAGAAATTCATGAAATCATGTTACATATACTGTGATTAAAAGACCTAAAGAGCTGTGAACTGTGGTATATGAATGTTCTGTTGCAGTCTGGCAATAGTATGCCTGTTGGAAAGGAAATGGATAGTCACTACATAAGAATATAAATCTAAGGAGGAAGTTTTATACGTAGCTCTAAGTTTGTGGTTTAGACATTAGATAATCATTTTGGTTTCAGTATCAAAATACGTAAGCATCTGCAGATTAGTAGCTTTGATTGACTTTAGTAAAATTCCTTTAATTGTTCACTGTAACCTCATATATGGCTGCATCTACACTAAAAAGAAAAGTTGGGAAAAGATACACAAATTGCAAACCACAATTTGCATATCTAGTTCCGCTTTTCTTTCGGAAGAGGCTTTTCTGAAATTTGATGCATCTACACCGTGTCCAATTTTGGAAAAACCTCCTTTTGGCACATGCCTTCTTCCTCGTACAATGAGGTTTACAGGGATGGTGAAAGAACACGTCTGCTTTTCTGAATTTTTTTTTCGGAAGAGCAGACACATTCCTTGGACGCGACACAGCTTTTCCGGGATGCCTCCGGTATCCCAGAAAAGAGCCGAAGTGTAGACGTAGCCATAGACAGCCACTTCCTTGGGTCCCTTCGTAGGAATTATAAGATTCAATCCTGGGTATGGATTTGATGATTTAACTCACTTGATTCAATTCTCTTCACATGTGTGAAGAGAACTTGTTTTTTTTTTTCAACATTATTTGTTTTGTTCTTAATATAAAAACTGTAGTTTAGCTGTGGTGATGTTTCCCTGATACTTATTTCTTTGTTTAATGTTTTTAATAAAATTTATGAAAATGATACTGGGTCATATTTGTTTCAGCAAGTAACATGGGGCCTGAAGTTTCAAGGACCTAGGGAGGTATCAGATGGTCACACTAAAATCCTGACCAGCTTCCCCTAATTAGCCAGTTGGTTCTCTGGGAAAAGATGAAGTTGATAATTCTGTATATTACTTACCTGGGACACGTTGTTTCACTTTCACTCTTAATACCAGTAGTTATGCAGCTGGTGGAAAGGTGCCACATGCTTTCTAGTGTCAGAATTACCCCAGTAAATGTTTTGTGAGGGAACGGGCTGATGTTAATTAAAACAGAGATGTATTTACTAGCACCTAATGTTATGTAAGTGAACTTGTTTTACCAAACCCACGGGGATGTAGAAACCCCTAAGCACAAACTCTGCAGCTTATTTGTACATTATTTACAGAGGAAAAACCCGCCTGCATTTATTTTGTAACTAATGGAATCCTTCCACTTCACAGTGAAGGAAAAAAGAAAACCTGGCAATAGCTCCAAATCCAGGCCCACCAATGGTGCATGTAGGGGTGGGGCAAAGGGGTGATCGAAAGCCGGCAGCAGCAGTAGATGGGGTTGTGGGCCCCTTTGAATTGCTGAGGGGCTGGCGGGTGAGGGAGCTAGATGCAACGCAGTCCTGGCAATGTGGAGACCTAGCTGCCTCCACCCTGCCCCTTCTGCCAGAGGTCTCATCCCTTCTGAGGGATGAGAGCCGGGGCTTGTGGTGTTTGTCAGCCTGGCCGTCCAAACCTGATAAATTCTGAGCAGCCCCTTTGTACCTCTGACACCTTCCTACTCGAGCTAGCTTCAGGTACTGTAATCCCAATGATTTATATGGGGGGAAAAAAGTCATTGCTGACTATGAGGTGTAAGAATCATGCATTGTGCTGAAAGTAACCCCAACAAACTTCTACAAAGCAGGAACACCTTTTATCTCTTAAAGACAGAGCAATGTTTTGGTAATGAGTGATAATCAGATGAAGGGAAATCCTTTGATCATGTAGCTTCTTAAATTTTCAGAGTCTTTACTGAGACCAATGGATATAACTAGCCTTTTTCTGCCTCATTCACCTGATAATACAAGTACATGTGTTCAAAGTTCCTTTAAACTCTTTCCCTAAGTGCAGTCTCTCAATTTCATTTCCACAATTACCATTGCTATCCCCAGAAGCTGGAATAGGTTCTGTGAAAGTTCACTAGGGCTTAAAAAGCTTTTATGTTAACCTGAACTGACTAACAGGAGCCCTCAAAACTCATGAAGGGGTTCTGCCTTTTGCAAGATTTCCACAGTTGTAAAAACAGGTGAAATGTGATGGGCTTGAGTTTATGATGGATTTATTTAACCCAGGTTACTCAGTGTAAAACTAAGAGGGATGTGAATCCCTAGAGATCAAAACGGAAGGAATCCCCAGCAACGTGACACCGTTGCGTGTTTACATTGCTCTGGTCCAAGGTGAGTTTCCAGAGAAGTGTCTGCTTCCTTACTTGTTCTGTGCTTGTCATCATTGGGTTTGGGGAGCATACGGAAAATGAGATAAGTATTGAATCACCAGAAATCTCCAGTCTCAAGAAAGAGAGGGATACTCTATTTAGTTGTCGGGTTGGTCTTTTAAATGGGAAGGGTTTGAGGGGGTTGTAGCTAAAACATTTATTTAACAGTCAAACGGTTACCAAAAGATTGGCTTTCTTGTGATGTGTGTGGGTGTTTTTTTTTTTTTTTTTTTTTTAAGATTGGAGGCTAGATTCACAGTGCTCATCTGTGCTGGCGGAAGAAAATCAAGGTAAACGTGGTTTTAAGTCGCCTTCCTGATTCCCGGATTTTTGGGGATGCTGATGGAGTTGGTTTAACCCATTGGTGGAATGTAACCCTGAAGGCTGTTTTCACTTCCGCTGGTTGCAGAGGTCTTCAAGGAGCCATTACACCGGATAAAAATCAGATCTGCAATTAGAATGAATGACCCAGTAGCTAGATATCCTCTCAGTTTCATTTTCAGGATATGGTCATAATTATTCTGGCAATATACAGGGGAGTTTGGATACAGAAAATAGAAACTCTCTCAAATTTGTGAACTTTTGCCTTCAATTTCTACTGTGTGTGTTGTGGAACAACCAAATGTATACTAATTTAATATGTTCATGGATTTCACAGTATCTTTTTGCTGGGTAGACGCTGTCAATTTTATTGCATAGTGATATCTAAGGCATATTCTCCTTACCATTTTCTTTTGAAGTTTGGTAGCCAGCCCAGGAAAAATAATAGAGATGTCCTGAGCCCAATTTTAAATGCTCCATAGTGTGTTTCCATCATTTTCATATGGAGTTTAATTTATGTAATGAAAAATAATACGCTATTTGAAGCTACAATACAGGAAAGACAACAGTCCAATTTATCTGAATTTAAACAAAGGAATAACAAATAATAAAAGAAGTAATGATCCATAGTTAGCTTTCAAGCAGTTGACAAAGTATTTGTTGAATGAGGTCTAGAGAAGAGGTGAAGAGACAATGAACAGATTTTTTTGTTCAATGAAGAACACCAAATTGCCTTTTAAAAAAAATTTTAGACTAATTTTGTATGTGATATTTAAGTTAGAAATTGTCTCTGAAGCCCCAGATGACTTAAGGGCTGACATCAGCAATGAAATGATGAATGATACATTCGACTTATTGGAAAAATTATCCTCCTATTACTTTTGGAGAAACTGAGGCACAGAGGAGAAAGGACTTGTCCGAGCCTATCAAGCAGGTTAGTGGCAGAACGGAAAATGTAAGTCTTGGTCTCCTGTGTCCTCCTGATCCAGTGTTCTCTCCAGTAGGCCATGATATAAATAGTAATAAAATGCTGGACTTCCTGTAACAAGGTGTTTACTTACCCTTCTCCTGTTCATAAGTGTGTTTTTGACATAGGTTATACACAGAGAGTGACCGATCTGAAGAATGTCTGTTCTGTGTGTGGAGAGAGAGCAATAGATCCTTAATATATATATAGATATATAAACGCCTTGTAAAGGGAAGCCCAAACCCACACAATTTAGAAAACCTGGGGAGATGAAGAAAAAGAAAGAAAACAAAATGTCTATGGGTTTGAATTTGACACTTTTTTATTATATTTCGGAAACTTCCAGTTTTTGGTGACACTTTTTCTGCATTTACATGGGAGAGGTTTCTTTCTCTTTTAGTTATTATAATAAGATTTTGACCTCGTATGAGAAACAGCCTATTTAAAGATCATGCAGGTGGACAGAAAAAATAGTGCTCAAACTACGGGTGCTGGGGGTCTACTATAAAAACTCTTTCAGTCTCCCCCCCCCCCCCCCCCCCCCGGGGCAGAAATACAGCAGGACTCTGAACAAGGCCTGATAGATAAGAGAATGCTTATAGACATCAGGGGCTGCTGAAAGAGAAGTGTGCTTTCTAGACAAAATGCAATGTATGCAGACAGTGGCAGAAAGGAAACCGCTGCTCATCCCTTGATTTTTTTTCCTTGATGGACTTGAGAGAGAGATTTGTGCAAGGTGAACAGAGAGATTCATGTCATTCATGACTTGTATGGAATGTTTATGCTGAGGGAGGGGAAATATGAAAGGATTGAATGGAGCACTCCAATCAAGAGCTGCTCAAATGAATAGGAATCACAAGAGGTTCGGCGCACTCAAAGCGACAATGTTTTGGCGTGTGTTCATGCAGCTAAAAGATATGGAGGCATTAGATAATAAGCCTCTCAACCTTGAGTGCAATGGAGACAGAAACATGGAAAATGTGCATATAAATGGTGACAGACTCCCAGGAGAAAAGTAACTGTCACAAGGATACAGTTGGAATGGGAACATGGTGATTGTCCCCTTTTTTCTACTGAACATGATGTTAAAGAGGGAATCCACTGACCAGAGCCAAAGGGCCATTAAATTATTTAATGTGTGATGACCATGAGAAAAACAGTTCTAAAAATAGAGGAAATAATACCAGAGAGCTGTTCTTACACACCCTCACTGAGAATCTGTCGTGCTTGCTCAGTTTTCATGTTGGAAGATTGTTTTCTCGAATTCCCCCAGGGGATCTGAAAATTAAGCTGCTAGTTTTTGTATTTTATGTACATCATCACCAGCAAAAAACTTAAAAAAAAACAACGAATTGTCTAGTCGCAACTTAAAGACTAACAAAACATGTAGATGGTATCATGATACCATCTGCATGTTGTGTTAGTCTTTAAGGTGCGACTAGACTATTTGTTGTTTTTTTTAAGCTTTTCCAGTTACAGGCGAACTCGACTACCCCCTCTGAATTTAACATCACCAGCAGTGACTCTTTCTTTAATATGAAACTGATGTACGAAAGAAGATAAAATCTCTCTATTGATTCAACAGTGGTAAAAATAAGCACAAACCTAGAACTCCAGCAATTGTTCCTACAGGGGAAGCCATAGGAGGATGAAAAGGGGTGTGCTCATGTGTCACTCTGTAAGGCTATCCTGCTGCACTGCCTGCAGCGGTGGGGGCAGGAGGTTGAAAATATTTTTGGCTGAACTCCTCCCAGACTAATGGGTCTTGAGGTCTGTGAGTAGGATAGAAGGGGTTGGGTGCTGGGAGCAGGTTGTCTTGGTTGGGGGAGAAGTGCATGCACACACCTACTGGTTACATCAGACATGCCGTCCTAGCTGAGTCTGAGTCTCACACACTCCTGAACAGGGGCATTAATGACAAAAGCCCTTCTTTTTAAGTCCAAACACTTTGTACATTTGCTGTAGTGAGGTGTGACAGGGCGTTCGCCCTGCACTGGCCCTTTAAGGGCAAACCCCAGCCTGGAGCAGGGCCCGGGAGTTTAGCCCCAGCTGAGGCTGTATTAGCTGATTAGGGCCCAGGTGGGGGCTCTATAAGAGGATGAGCTGCTGTTCCCAGGGGGAGGGCAGTGAGCCTGGCTGCTGGGGAGTAGGAGGCTCCCTGGAGCTAAGGCAGGGCTGGGGGAGCTCTGGCCAAGCAAACCTCCAGACTGCAGGGCCTGAAGAACGGCCCGCTGAAGAAACAACAACCCCCGGAAGGGGGGGGCTCAGACTGACGTGGGCACTGCCGGAGGGCCGTGTCCTGAAGAGGACGCCGCGGCCTGGAGGAAGGAGGGGAAACACCACCTGAGGGAAGGTACCCTGCCAGCAGAAGGAGTGAATTCCTAGGACAGACAGCAGGGGGTGCTATAATGGTGAGTGAACCCCCTCACATGAGGCTTTCAAAGTTATCCACCTCCAAGAAAGGGAGATGAGACCTTTGGTCTCAGCTCTGCTTTATCATGGTGCTATTTTGTTCAGTGAAAACAATTTTAAATTTCTAATGGAAAAAGGACCTCTTCTTTTAAGAGAAAAAAAAAAAGCGGAGTCAATGTCTAAAAATTGGCTGTTTCCCATTCCAATACTGTGAGCCATGAGTTGTTAACTCAGACTTCTGGCACCTTGGGAAGTCTGCAGTGGTTTTTAACCCTTCCTATGAAAAGACTGTGAGATCTCATGTACACTCTGTCAAAAATATATTGATTTCATATCTTTACCACTCCTGTTACAGTATTTTTCTATTGTGTCTCGTATTCAGAGTATTTTTTACAAATGGATAACTACTCTACCTGGCCTCAGGTCATTTTTCTGAGTTGTGTTTATATTGTGAGGTGTTTTTTTTTTTCTGCTTTTAATACTTCATATACTTCATATATGGAATTTGTCGCTCGCGATATATATACATTTATGTAATTATAAATTTTATTCCATAGAGATTCAAGCTCCCTCTTCTCCCCCCCCCCCACCTTCAAAAAAGGTCATATCAAGTTATGGGACACTATTCAACTGTGCTTTCACATTGCCCATATAGCACACTTACAGGAAGAAGGACGAGTCTGTATCAGCTTAAACTTTACGCACCTAACCTGTCGATCCAAGAGTCAGTCCTGGCACCCTAAGGCCTATTGTTGTCCAGGGCCATGGAAAGGAGAAGGAAGTGTGTGTGGTAGGCACCGTGACACTAGAGCTGAGAATCAGCACCATGGTCCCGGCAGTGTTCGGACGTGCAGACAAAAAACAATTTAGAGAAAACCATCTTTTATTGACTGTCTAGCTCCCTAAATATCGAGATGGCTCTGAAGTTACTGGCTCCATTATTAAAGTCAACTAAAAGTTTGGCTGGTGGCCTGAGCTCTAATTAATATTTCTGTCTCCTTGTTGCTTTATGTATTTGGCACCCACGTTATGGACTTTTTGCTTGAAATGAGTTTACATTTGACCTTGAAGTTTACTTGCAAAAGAATCAACAACTTTGCCTTTTGGGAAGGGCAACAAGTTGTGTTTTTTTTTTTTGTTACAGTAAGTAGCAATAAAATAAATTCTAAATGGAAGCAGCTGTCTACATGGAAAAGATTATAATGCAGGAGGTAGAGGCACAACTATCATGCGCTACTCAGAGCTCATTTTTCAAAGTATTTGTGCTGTGAATTTTGTATAAGTTCTAGATGAATTACCTGAAAATGAAAAGAAAAAACCCTTCATGCTCCTCCGTGTCTCTCCCCCCCCCCCCCCTTAAAAAAAAAAGCCTTCATGAGGCATTTACAGACTCATTTTTCTTTCACTGTCTGGTAAGTCACTGAAAGCATTATCCCATTTTTGAAATATTTTAAGTGGAATATCCTGGCTTCCATCCAGTAAAATAAAACATAATTTTAGGAAACATAATTAAGACTCTGTCCTGAGCTGCCAAAAACAAACGTGGAAGTTGAGCTATGAGGCTTTGACTCCATCTTTAATTCAGTACACGATGTTATTCCTAAAGGTGGCCAAACCAGGTTCGGTAAAAGAATGACTTGTCCATGCCAGGAAAGTGACCCACCAATGACACTAGAGGTCGACCTCTTTCTCCGTACCTACCCATCATAGCAGCAGTCTCCACAGCTTTTGTCCCCAAGGTGTTCCTATTATGGATCTTGAGCATGTTAACCTTGCTCAAATTGTAACCTCTACTGTACATCATTCTAATTTAAGTACAATAAGATTTTCTTTTCAGGAAAGATTTTCCAGAACGTAATCCTATGAACGACTATGGGAATTCACTTCCTATTTTGCCCAATTTTCCATGGTTTTTTAATTTCTGCAACTGTACCAGGAAAAAAATTTCAAATATATACTGGTACAATCTTTCAGGCTCTTGTATTTATCAGCATCTGTGTTCAGTCTAGAAGGCCTCTTTAATCCTGTTGTCTAACTTTTTATTTATTGTATGGCATTTTAACTGTTAACTATTTGTTGGGCATTCTCATCCCTTTTAGCTATTTCAGAGGTGCTCTTTAGTTCCTAAGCTGAACCATTCTTCTTCCTTGTAAGTGAACAAAAATAGTAGTTCTTGCGTCGTGTCGTAAAGGTGACAAAAAGAGTGCTCATTGCTATCCATGAGCTCCATAGTTGAGGGCCCTTCACTGAGGGTACGTCTAGACTACAGGGTTTTGTCGACAGAAGTTTTGTCGACAGATACTGTCGATAAAGAGCGTCTACACTACATTCAGTTCTGTTGACAAAGCAAGCTGCTTTGTCGACATGGCAGTGTAGACGCAAGGATAGTTTACATGCAATAACACCTTCTGTCGACAGAACTCTGTCGACAGAAGGCGTTATGCCTCGTAAAATGAGGTTTACCAGCGTCGACAAAACTGAGTTCTGTCGACGTTATGTCGACAGAACTCAGTGGTAGTGTAGACGCAGGTATAGTTTTGTCGACAAAAGTCCACTTTTGTCGACAAAACTCTGTAGTCTAGACACACCCTAAGAGTGCCCTTGCTCTGGTACATGTGCCTTCTGGTTCCCCCATCTGTAGCAGTCTCTCAGTTGCTGCAGAATGACAATATTCTGTGTTGTATATCCATATAATAGTCTATGCTAAAGAGAATGCAGTCTAAGGGCTCCATCCCACCTCTTCTTGCAACAGTCTAGGACACTAATGTAGACATTGGCAATGCAATCTCTCTCTCTCTCAGGGTATGTCTACACTGCCACCCTAGTTCGAACTAGGGTGGCTAATGTAGGCATTCGAAGTTGCAAATGAAGCCCGGGATTTAAATATCCTGGGTTTCATTTGCATCTTGCTGGGCACCACCATTTTTAAATCCCCGTTAGTGCGGACTCCGTGCCTGTGGCTACACGTCGTGAGGAGTAACGGTAGTTCGAATTAGAGAGCCTAATTCAAACTACCTACTCCATGCCACGTGTAGCCGCGGGCACAGAGTCCGCACTAACGGGGATTTAAAAATGGCGGTGCCCGGCAAGATGCAAATGAAACCCAGGATATTTAAATCCCGGGCTTCATTTGCAACTTCGAATGCCTACATTAGCCACCCTAGTTCGAACTAGGGTGGCAGTGTAGTCATACCCTCAGAGGTTCGTCTAGTTCCTTCGGGGGAGGCTGGGTGGGTGGGGGGGGGGAGGAAGACCCCTGACAGCGGGACCCTCCCCCCACCTAAGCCCCTCCTCAGCCTCCAACACTCACTCTTGCACACTCCCTTCCTCCTTCACACTGCCAGCCCCTTGCCCTGAAGGATTCTGGCACCACTGGGTAAGTCTTCTAGTACAGCTATAAACATCACTGGTAAAATATTCCATTTTACTTTGGTAAAAAGTTCAAAATAGGGGAGATATCAAGGAGAAATCATTGAATTCCTTATTCTCTTGATATTTACCCTGGGAGTTCCTAGAATGGAGGCCACAAGAGTTTATTTGTATGGGGTTGAGGGAGATGTCATGTCTACTAGGGATAAGGTTCTATCTCAGAGATGCCTGTCTTAGGAGCAGGAGAGAAAGGAGAGAGCAGCAACCTTTCTTTAAACCTGTAAGACTAAGTAGTGGCAGCTGCTGAGGAGGGTAGCATGGGAGGAAGGCTCGTGTCTAATCCCCCTGGTTAGTAATGTGTTTGCATGGAGAAAGTTGCAGTCAGGTTCTGAGGATAGTAAAAAATGGTCATAAAAGTATCAGTGGTGAAAAAGTGTCCTAATTTGATTTGGAAGCACTCACTTTGTTTCTTCCCTTTGGGAACCTGTGGTCAGGTAAATTAACAGGTGACTAAATCACTTAGGGTGTGTCAAGACTGCCTGATTCAGGGTGGGGCACCCCAACAAATACAGTTACCTTGGCACGAGCCGGGAGAGGGAGACTTCCACCCAATATATGGGTTGGCAGGGAGGATGTGGGCCCTCCCTATTCCACCGTGTCCCGGCCCAGGATGCTAGTAGTGGCAGCCCTGGCTGCCACTGGGGTCTGCAGAGATCCAGCCTGCAATATGCTGACACACTCTAGAACGTTATGAGATCAGCCTGACCGTCATCGGCTTCTCCTGGGCCACTTCTTCACTCCCCCTGAACATCTACCTGTCTCCACGCTGTCTGCTGGTTCTCGGGGTCATGATAATCTTAACCTTTGGGTCGGGAGTAGAAGGTCCCCTCTTTGGAGCAAAGACCCGGCAATCCAGGCCAGTCCTCAGTCTCTCCAAGGTACCGAAGGCCATTCTGGCTTGAGAGCTCAGGGCAGACTTCTGCTTCCTCCAGCAGCTGGGGAGTTAAAGGGGCAGGCCATAGTTCGGTCCATGCGGCTCAGGCGGGGTTGTTCTCCTTTGGGGTTAGTGTGTGGCCACCCTTGTTTTGATGGAGGGAATTTCAGACTATTGGCCCAGAGGGTAGTTTCCTGATCTAGAAATACCTGCTGTGAAAGGCAAAGGACTCTCTTCTGCACTCTTTACTTAGTCAACATATCCAAGCAGTGGAAGTTTTGCCAAAGCACCAAATGAAAGACTGGATCCCAAACTGAGGACAAGGAGATTGTATGATGGTAAGACTATCTACTGAATTTTTCATAGGCAAGGGAAATTGGCATGATATCCAGAGCCCTAAAATTATTCCTAAGTGAAAACTCCAAAATCACAACTAATTACAAGATGATGGCTACATGTACCGTACCAAGGCAGACCACTACTGACTTGCTAGTTGATGAACTTGTTTTAGCATAAATGCAGGACTTAACTCTCTGAAAACTTCCAGTGTTGTTCATAAGCCACCAAATGGCTGTGGCATTAAAAACTGTCTGGTCTAGCCTGGATCATTCTACTAAAAGTGTCATCAGTTTGAGCTAGATTTTGATCTATTTCTTGTGAGTATTTCCATAGATCCTCAGAGGTGTTATTTCAGAGAGAAAACTAAAAATGAGATTTTTGTTTTATACGAGTATGTGTAAAATAAAGAAAATATTTGAAGTCTATCATTGAAATAGTACTCTTGAGGCCAGATCCTTGGCTGGCTGTAATTTGCTATACTCTTTGGGATCGATAAGCCAATCTTTCAGAAAAGATTTTTTTCAAGACCTACTATAAAAATAAATGTAAAGCTGCAAAGTCTGTTGGGTAAAATAGGCTCCTAACCTATGAAAAAAAGTTGTGGATGATGGTAAGAAATCAAGATCAGCATCTCCTGAGAGTGTTGTACTATGATTTTTATCTCTGATTTGTGTCTTGTTACCTGGGAGAATAAAGCCAAAAATAAAGATAGACGCTCAAACAAAAAATGAGAAAGCTGTAAAATATTATTGTGTCAATACCTAACAAAATTGGTGATGGACTCAAAGGGTACCTATCATTTAAGTGACAGAAGATTAGGATAATGAATCAATATATGTAGACCGTACAGTGAAGGACAGCTATTCCATCAAGTGCACTAAAGTATCAATCGTTTGCAACCAGTGTTTCCCTAGTGGCACTGATCCACAGCTGTCGTGGTAGTGTCATTTAAATGGTAACTTACAACAGGTATTCAAAGGCTTGTGAGTGACTCATGTAACCAGGAGCCTTTGTGGCTGCTGAAACTTTTTTCTCCTCCTTCAAAAATATGCAAGCTGTAAGATTGAGACAACATGCCAAAAAGTTCAGTTGGAAAAAGTCAATATCTGTAAAGTGCTTTTAAAACACAGTAGTGTCAATCACCATTCACCCACTATCCATTTCCTGTTGAGGAAAGTCTCCTTTTAGTGTGTGTTAATTTCAGGAGACTGGATGAAATATGAGCTCAGCTACACTAAGACAAAGAAAGACAATCCATGTTCATAGCTATCAAACCTAGTGCCGACCCACATACCTAGAGTTTTTGCTTGACCTATGGTGTTTCATATGAAGGGGCACACTTGTGTCATGATAGGACTTCCAATGGAGCGATTTGAACATTATCAACATAAATGAAAATTTGCATATTGGCGGGTCATTTGTGTAGCTATTAAACATCAAGGATGACAGCATTGAATCTTGGAGCAACCCATTCCATTGGCACCGAACTTGGAACCTCTGGAGTAGGGATGTTAAGGACTAGTTGACTATCCAATGCTTATCGGCTAGTTAGTCGACTAGTCAATTTCCCCTCCCCCTTGCTTCCTGTATCAGGAGGAATGTGGAAGTACCTATTGAGTAGCTGATGGAATTTTCATCCACTACTCGACTAGTAAATTAACCATTACTTAACATCTTTACTCTGGAGCTTAGTGCATGAGCCTCTACAGCCTGAGCTGTAAAGCCAGATGGCTCTCACTAAGGCTCTGTCTACACTGCAATGCTATTTCAGGATAATGGAGTATCCCCAAATTGCTATCCTGCATCTTCACAGCAAGTCCATTATTTCGGGCTCGCTATTCCGATGTCCCTGTAAACCTCATTCCACGAGGAGTAAGGGATGTTTCAGAATAGCAGGTTATTTTGAAACTTAGTGCTGTGTAGATAACTTGTTTCATCATTAGGTGCTATCAAAATAAGATACTCAATGCAGCGTAGATGTTGCCTAAGGCTGCAAAGTACTCATTCTTTCTCTTGGTAAGTTGTTTAAGTGCTACAACATGGGACAATGCACCACTCCCAGTTGATTTGTGGGTTACATATGCAGCTGATGTTCTGGCCATCCATCTCTACAAATATGATACAAGTCCTCTTCACCCTTGAGCAGGATGGGAAAGATTTGCATCCTATATTTCTGAAAACGTTTCTACATTTCAGTAGAAATGTACAATGGTTCACAGTGCTGTAAGTCATTGACAGATCAGCGCACACAAGCCTTACAAATGTGCGGCTTTCAAAGCCATCCTTGATGTACTGAGTAGTAATAGAGATGTAGCCGTGTTAGTCTGATCTTGCTGAAACAAAAGACAGGACTATGCAGCACTCGAAAGACTAATGAGATGGTTTATTAGGTGATGAGCTTTCGTGGGCCAGACCAACTCCCTCAGACCTCACCAGACCTGAGGAAGTAGGTCTGGCCCACAAAAGCTCATCACCTAATAAACCATCTCGTTAGTCTTTCAAGTGCTGCATAGTCCTTTCCTGATGTACTGAGTTAGGTTTGCAACATAACTACAATATGAGTGTAGGAAAAAACAACGTGGTCAGCAATCAGTCGCTGCATGAGAGGGTGTAGAAAGTGTAAGATATTACTAACTGTTCAAGGTAATTTTCTCTACCCCCTTTGAGAAACCATGTTAATTTCCAAAGCCTAACAAATTATTATATAATTCATGCATTTTAATATCTTTTTCAAGAGCGAGGACAATAGATAATTGTCTGGAAATGTTTAATTGGAGTAATACAAAGTAAATGGCACCCTGGAGTTAATAGCTATACCTTATTGGCTTATTACAAAAATCAAGTTTATTGAACATGGGAACATGTTTTATGTAAAAAGATTAGTTGAGCTTTAAAATAGTACAATATTAAAGAGTTTTCTTGATAATATTTGGCTATTGAGAGAGTTTCTCTTCCCTTTTAAACACAGTTTTGCACAACCGATGCCACTGATAAACTGTAACAATGAATATAACTGTAGTGCAGAATTTGACCTTAAATACAAAATAAACATTTTTTCCCTTTCAATTACTACCATACAAGTCAATGGCTCAGAATGCAACCTGAGTTGAATAAAGCTCTGATTATAACCACTAATCCTAATATACTTATTCAGTGCACCATATTTCTTTCATTTTCATAACTTTCAGTTGTTTTAAAAAATATTCCTAAACCCCCCCCCCCCCCAACACATTCAGGTAATTGTCACTATTAACCACTTCTTAAATTTTAAATATTCTAGATAACCTTTGGTATCCAAAATTTCTGAAGATGTATACACTTAAGTCCAGCACAACAACCAGAAGTTGATGAATAACACAATTTTCTCTTTCTTTTCCTTTGAATTAAACTGGAAAAAATGTTGAAAAACTGGAGAGGGCTCAGAGAAAAAAACTATTAGAATAATTCAAGGATTGGAAATTTTGTCTTATAGTCTCAAGGAACTCATTCTATTTAATTTAATTTAATTTAACAAAGACAAGGTTAAAGCATGACTCAAAAATGTATAAGTACCTATATTGGGATCAAATAGTTGATGAAGGTATTATAAGATCCAATAGCTGCAAGCTGTGGCTAGACAAATTCACACTAGAAATAAGATGCAATTTTTTAACAGAGGTAATTAACAATTGGGGAAAAAAACTATTGAGGATTGTGGGGATTCTTCATCCCTGGGAATTAAATCAAGATGGGATGTTTTTCCACACTGTGCATATCTTTCATTGATAAAAATAGTTTACCTTCTAAGCTTTCACTGTGTAAAACATTTCATTTGGGGTTTTGGGTCTCATTTGGGGTTTGGTTCCCTGAGGCTGTGTCTACACTGGCCACTTATTCCAGAAAAGCAGCTGCCAGCGGTCTACACTGGCCGCTTGCTTTTCCGGAAAAGCAATGACGATCTAATGTAAAATCGTCATTGTTTTTCCGGAAAAACTATGCTGCTCCCGTTCTGTCAAAAGTCCTTTTCCGGAAAAACTGTTCTGGAAAAGGGCCAGTGTAGACAGCCCAGTAGTCTTTTCTGCAAAAAAGCCCCGATCGTGAAAATGACGATCGGGGATTTTTTGCAGAAAAGCAAGTCTACATTGGCACGGACGCTCTTTCGGAAAAAGTGCTTTTCCGGAAAAGCATCCTGCCAATGTAGATGCACTTTTTCCGGAAATACTTATAACGGAAAACTGTTCCGTTTTAAGCATTTCCGGAAAAGGGTGCCAATGTAGACGTAGCCTGAGTGTTGAGCCCTAGAACTATGTCCTCCCAAAGCTGAAGTAGTTCAGTGTCTGCATTGGCGTGGTAACCCCAACTCTATGTCTTTCTTGCGGGAGACCAGAGGATTTAGCTCAGCAGGACAGAGTGGGAGGGAGCCGCAGAAAGCAAGAAGGTGGAAGACAGTGGCATGACCAGCACACCGGGGAACAATCCCACAGGGTTTTTTGTGACCACACCCCATCACACACTCATCCGGGTAGGGAACAGAAAAGGTACTCAATTACTAAGATGATCAATCAGAATTAGCCAATGCAGTCTGACTTCGGAATATCAACTCAGAACTCTTTGCAGTCCATCCACTGAATTGTTTTAATTGTCCCAAAGAATTCCAAGCACCCTTGATTAAGAAATACATTTAAGAACATCAAGATATTTCCTAAGCAGAGAAAAGATTAAACTCATCAGGGGAGGTATTTATTATAAATTGTTTTGCTTAGCTCCAGTAACAACTACACTAGCTTATAGGGTGTAGCATTGTGCACTTGTACGTTATATTAGAAACCATTCGGGAAAACCATCATAGGAAGGCACTCCTTCAAAAATGAATTTTATTTATAGCTCACAAATTTGCTTTTATTTTCTAGGATTTCATGAATAATCATGCAATAAAATAAAAATGTCAGTTTTAAGTACCTTCCCATATGGTTTGAATATGGGCTCGTCAGCATTAAAATCAAAGGCCTCAACTATTTGAACTAAAGAAATAGTCCTGTTTGTGAGTAATTTAATAGTCTCTTTTTTTCTTATGGGGAGAGCTGACGGGGGGAGGGGGGGGAGAGCAAACCTTAAAGTCCTCAGTGTGGGTTACACAACCATTTTGCAAAGTGGACACGCCTAATACTGGTCATGTCATGTGTACTAAGAAGTTTGCTTGTTTGCCTTCTTATAGAATCTTAGTTTCCTGTCTTAGTTCGCGCAAATCTCATTGAAGCCAGTGGAAATTTGGCATATGAAGTACAGCAGGATCGGGCCTGTAGAAATTTTAGAAGGGAAGACTTATGATAATAGGAGATTATGCTCATCATCCTGTCAAAACAGTAATATTACCTACATTACACTCTGAGGTACCACTTCCAATTTGTTTTTAAAAGCTTTCACTATGGGAAGAGTCTTCCAAGGTAAATGGTGGAGTGGAGAAAATCCTATAATGAACAAGCCCACATTAGCAAGAGAATGGATAAAGTGAACCTATGTGGTAGATCTTCACTATCTCTGTTATGCACAATTCTATAGTATTGCAGTATAACAAAGATGACTTGCAGTCATCTGACGAAGTGGGCTGTGCCCATGAAAGCTCATGATACTGTGTTAGGCTTAAAGGTGCTAACAATTTGTTGTTGTTTTAAGTTTTTCCTGTTACAGACTAACTCAGCTACCCCTCTGAAGGTAAAGCAAGGTTAGTGTAACAACAGATTGACTGCACCTGGCAATACACTCTGTATGGGCGGATTCCTGTGTCTGTCTGGTTTCTCATTGGCTCCATACAAACCCTGGTGTCTGCCCAGATAAATCTAACCATGTGATCTGAGGCTTAGTGTGCTCACTTGCTATATTTACTGATTTTGGAGCATGAGAGTCATGGCAGATGCCATGAGCATGTCAACACGAAGAATACGGAAAGTGAATCAAGCTCTCCCACCTGGAAGAGTTCACTAAATGGTTAAGCCTAAGCTAGTGCTGGTGTTTGGTATTTGGAAGATAACAGCATGCAACAGCAGGACTCCAAAACAGCATGACAGATGGCAACATGCACCCCCCATATGTGAGGGCAGGAAAGATTTCAGCTCAGAAATGAGCATCTTTAAAATCTAACAGAATCCTTATTAAGTGTCATCTCTCCAGTGTAAGCAAAGAGAAAATAGAGACATCTTTAATAGCCTGAATAGAAAGTTAGATGCTGATATTTATGAAGTTGTCACAGTAAGCTAATAGCTTAACTATCCTTTTTGATAGTACCCGGCATTTAGCAAACACAGTGCAGAATCTCACCAGGAAAGCATACATGACATCAAAAGCACTTCTCTCTGATTGCTTGTCATACCTGATAGTGGCAGTCAATTTAAAAAAAACCCTGACATTTAAATGCATTATGAATAAAGCTGGTTTAGACTCTAAAATGTTCCATGGAAATTAACACATTTGTATTTATGATCATGAATCATTTCACCTAATTTTGGCCAAGCAAAGAGTTGGTGCATTATATGAACATGTTTATTCTTGATAGAAGTGGAAAACAGGGATTTGAAACATTTTCATGTTAAATCACACATACCATTGAAATTCTTGGAAGTTTGGATATATTATTTTGTTTTGCCTGTCTACTTCTCTCAATATGGCTGTGTCTACACTGGGCCACTTATTCTGGAAAATCAGCCGCTTTTCCGGAATAAGCTGCGAGCTGTCTACACTGGCCCTTGAATTTCCGGAAAAGCAACGATGCTCTACTGTACAAAATCAGCCGCTATTCCGGAAAAACTATTCTGCTCCCGCTCGGGCATAAGTCCTTATTCCGGAACACTGTTCCAGAAAAGGGCCAGTGTAGACAGCCCAGTAGTCTTTTCCGGAAAAAAGCCCCGATCGCGAAAATGACGATCGGGGCTCTTTTCCGGAAAAGCGCGTCTACATTGGCCACAGATGCTTTTCCGGAAAAAGGGGTTTTCTGGAAAAGCAGCCTGCCAATGTAGGCTTAAGTTTTTCCTTTTCCGGAAAAACTTAAAACGGAATAGTATTCCGTTTTCAGCAGTTCCGGAAATTCATGCCAGTGTAGACACAGCTTAAATGTTGTGCACTTCTGGTATTTTGCCTGACCAAGTGAATTGTGCCTTCTACTGTTTCTCATTGATGGTTAAACGAATACTCATCAGCATGTTAGCTAATTACACATTTAATACTGGGGAACCATAACTGGAAGACGGGAAAGGGAAATTAAAGATAAATATGCATTTTAAAACTGAGACGGCAGTAGAGCTATGACTGTTTAGACAAAGTGAAGATCTGAGCCGTTCAAAGCAATGACACCACAAAATAAGTTAATCATAAGAAGACTGACTTATTGCTCTCTTGTTTTAGGGGGTTTTGAACATTATCCTCCAATTGAAAATTAATTTAACTTACATTCATCTTAATCAAATTTTTGGCTCTGACTGTGCTTGTACATAGGTTCAAACCTGGATCTGACCTAACTAGCTCATTATAAAGAGATGAGGGTTGAGATTGCTCATCTTCTAAACAAACACGCTTACATTTTGATGAAGTCAGGGCCACTTCTGAAGTTAATATCTTGGACCCATCTCTAATTCCAAATTATTATGCCGTTTCCCCCATTTGTATGTACAATACAGCTTGAACCTCTGTGGTCTGGGGCTCCGATGTACCACAACATCCGTGGTCCAGCAAGACCACAGATAATGCCAGACCAAAGAGTTCCAGCCACAGAGGTTGCCAGCAGCTGGTAGGCTGTGAGGCCAGTGGCCAGGGGGCAGGGAGCCTTGCTAGCCAGGGGGCAGGAGTCTTGTTGGCCAGAGTGAGGTGAGGAGTCCCACTGTGCAGCAAAGCCCAGCAGGCAGGCTGGTTGGCAGTGCACTGGCTGGGACCACAGCCAGGAGGGGAGTCCTGGGAGAGCTGAAAGCTTGACCTCCCCTGGTCTGGCAAACTCCCTTGTTCAGGACAGCTCAGGTCGTGAGGGTGCCGGACCAGGGAGATCCAACCTGTAGTTGGAACTGCTTCTTCAGCCCTTGAGTATTTTTGTATGTATTCTCCATTTGTCACCATGTGATCCTGGTCTCATCCTAGTATAGAGAATGGAATTCTAGTTTTCTGACACACTTGTGTAAATCCAAAATAATTTCTTTGAAACTCTGTTACAGAATATATATTTCTTCCGCCTGGTCCTTTTGGTCCACGTGTCTTCACTTTTATGACTTTATTCACAATAAATTCCGGTGTAGAATTGCTGATTGTTGTCATTACTGAAATTATTAGCCTCTTTCTAGCTATGCCATCTAAATTGACAAATGCCAGTGTTTTCTAGAAAACAGTATTTTTGATGGTCTGAAGAAGTCCAAGGTTTCAGTCAAAATATACAAGTTTAACCCCTCAAAAAAGATACTGTTCTGTAACTTTAAGAATTTTTGACTTTGCTCTTTCTGTCTCTTGATCAAAGATTTCTAAAAAATGTAAACATAATATTTTTACAGTTACACAACTTTGTCTCGGGAGTTGGCATTTCCTTTTATCATATTGTATGTGTTTTGTCCTAAAAGCTTGTATAGCTATCAAATGGTGGTGTTTAATGACTGATGAGACCGATTGCTCCAAACTTTCATCTAGCAAAGATTTCCAGCTGTGATTGAGAGGAAGAAGAGGTGAAATGCTGTAAATAATTGAATCACTTTAGGAATTAAGGATTTTTTTTGAATCCAGAAGGCTATCGGGTCACTAGTTACTATTGACTAGAGGAGAATTAAAAGATCTTTCAGTGGTTAAATGTCATATTTTTAAACAGAAACATATTATTAAACAGAACCGCTGTATAGCATACAGCTATAAACTGAACTGAAAACAGTTTTGCAACTCCCTTTAATGGTCATCTGAGAAGTACAAAAATATTCTCCTTAATCATCATTTCTGTCCCTCCCTACATAGATGATTTTTACAGTTTTCATTCTATTATCTGTCTCAGGGAGTAAAGTTTTAATGCCTAATCTATTGTTCCAAATGGGGAGAATGTAGACCAAGAAATACTTTGATTAATTCAAATTTTATACCTCTTCCTAGCCATTTATTGTGCCTAGAAAAGTGAAGTACTATGCTTGGAAACTCAAAAGAACAGACAATATTATGAGCAGTACCATAATAGTTTCTATGGTAAAACCAGAAATATAAATAGTAAATATAATCTTGGTTTTTATGTAGAATTTTAAGTAGACTTCTATCTGCAAATTGTAAAGAACTGCTTTCTGTGTGCACAGTATTTATTGTTGCCTACATCTGTATGGAGTTTAAGTCCTAACAAGTTCTTTTAAGGTGCGTCTACACTTGCACCCTTATCTGGAAATAAGCTATGTAATTTGAGCTATGCAAATTGCATAGCTTATTTCAAGTTAATTTTGAAATTTGAAATTTGGCGCTGTCTACACAGCACCAGATTTTGAAATAGCACTCTGTTATGCTTAAAAGAAGCACACAGGATCTTTTTCATGGAGATACGGCAACACGCCACATCTATTGATAATATAACAAAGTTGCATACGCATTTACACACACATGTATGAACTCCCCCCCCGCTGATGGAATAGTTACCAGTCTGTTGGTTGGCCCACCCTCCTGGCCAGATAGGTGGGGTGCAAGGAAGGAAGCCGAATTCATGTCAGTCCAGATTGTTGCTCCTCATGGTCTTGCTTAGCAGGACAGAACCCGAAGAACCATACAAGACGCACCATCTTTTACGGGCTTTTCCTTCCATGCAAGTCTATGCATTTTGCCTTCCTAGGCCTTAATCAGTCACTTAGCATCACAATTAGCCTTCCTACAACATATGCTTATTGGGAAGAAGTTGTTCTCACAGTCATCTGATATCAGTATGCTGACGAACCCTCAGGGGTGTTGTCTTTCCGGAGAAGGTTGTGATTGGTTCCCTATCAAAGGGTTCTTGCCTCTAGCTTCCCGGTTTATCAGTCTGCCCGGGTAGTCTGTGTCTTCAGTGTGCTTTGATTATTATTTGGTGCTTCTGAGTCTCTGGCCCCTCCTGACCATTTGAGCATGCAGTGGCCGTCACACTTATCTCTCTTAAAACATTCTCTCTCTCATTCACACAAACAATACATTTACAGAATTGCAGCATGGAACAAAGGGTACTTCTAGTCACATTAACAAAGTGACAAAATCTTTCAACATAAAACTTCTTTCTATCTACTACAAGGCCTTATCTAATACTAACATCACTATGTATTACAATATTCCATCCCTTCACTTGAACATGCTAACATCATACAGAGCTGGAGCTAAGTTAACAAAGCTGCCTGGCCCTCTGTGAAGGCTACATCTTATATTTAAGTTTAATCCAATCCTTTTGCTATAACGTACATTTATTACAGCTGACTTATTAGTTACAAAATTATATTCCAGTGCTACAACTCTATTCCAAAATGTCCCTTAATCGTCATGGTACAAGGTTTTCGGGGACATCAGAATGGCAAGCCCATTATATTTCGAAATAATGGGCTCACTCAAAAGACACAGAATAGCTATTTTGGGATACTTCCAGTATTTTGAAATAGCTTCACAGTGTAGACAGAGCCTTACATAGCAGTAATTTCATGACAGGGCAAATTCTATTAGTAGAATTCCTATTCTCTGAATCTTTAGTTTCTGATTAAATTCCTTCACTTATAACTCTATAAGGCTGGAGAGGAAATAATTTGGAATAAATAAAAATGGCCTCATGGACTTTTCCTATTGGATCACTGGCTCAAATCTAGCTCAGGATGGACATTAACAAAATGTAAAACTCCTGACACTATCAAGTGGTGGAAAAGTAGAAATGAAGTGGTAGTCTCATTCTCGTTTTCACTGTTAAAATGTCCATATAATTTGCATGGGCCAATTTTGTTCTTCCTTGCACCATGTATATTAAGAATAACTCTCTTGGCTTCAATTCCTTAGATGACTTATCTGTCCAATGAGGATAATTATCCCTGCCTCATGAGGAATGTGGGAGTGTTCATATTTATAAAGCATTTTGAACACAGGAATTGTTCTGATTGGTTAAGAATTTTGAGCATATCGTCTTTCTACTCGGTCTCCCTTGCCTCTTACTCCAGAACACTTGTTAGTCTTATCAACTGGTTATGTCTTTGTCTTTTACATTGTAAATTCTTTGGATCTAGGTCAATCGATTTTAGGCTTGGTTGGCCTCTCATAGCTATCACAATGAATACATTAATAATGTAATGAAGCCATCCTTTATATGTATTATAGAGTTATAGTAGGTTCACTTTTAATTGAGCGTATAATAAGTGAAACAATCACTCGCTGATCTGATGATTTTTTTTCCCCTCTTTAAATGTGTTTCTTGCCTTTCTATATTTCACTGAACTTATTTAAGGTTTGACCTGAAATGTTTTCCCACTTGAGTTCATGTAAATTCTACCCGTCACTCAAATGTGAGTGAAGCTGAAACATATGGAATGCCATTGGATTGGATGATACATTTACATAATCACGCAATGAATGGCTTGTATTAATTCAATTTTGTCTCTGCAGTGGAATTTTTTTTTGTCAGCAGAAATGTCATATTATTTTCTCAGTCCTCCTTTCAGAGTCTCTGTCATGACAATAGCTCTACTTTGTGTCAATTTCATATAATGTTTTTTGTTAAGTAGAGAGAGATACTTTGTGACAATGAGTAGTCCTGTGGTACCTTAAAGTCTAACAAAAATATCTGTAGTATCATGTGCTTTTATGGGCATAAACCCACTTCTTCAGCTGAGCTTGAGTGGAGAAAAACGACTTAAGCTCATATGAAGAAGTGGGTTTTGCCTGTGAAAGCTCATGATACTATATATATTTTTGTTATTCTCTAGGGGCTACTTGTTTTTAAAGTTACAGACTAATATGGCTATCCCTCTCATACTTTGTCACAATCATTGGTCTTGTTAAAAACAAAAAAAATAAATTCTAGTTTTGAGAGAGGATAACTTTAAGAGACTTATCATACCACTAAGAACACAATATTAAACTACATTCATTTTGACCTGTGTTGCTACTCAATGTTGATGATCAAAATATGACCACTGTAGCTTTTGCTAATGCATGAGATGGCCCACGGTGAATTCCAAAGTTACAGGTGACTATCATGAAATGAGATCACATTATTTTCATTTTCTGTTAGCTTCAAAGCACAGGTTTCAAGTCCATGCTTGAACTTTTTGCTTCTGAATCAGGCATTGTGTACATTGCTACCCCACTGATGTCTTAGATTTCCATTCCTGTTAAATAAAAATATGTTGCCGTTTGAAACTGATGGAAAAAAAGCTTTGAAATGTTGGACGGGTTGAGTCTTGAAAAGCTGGGTGGGCAGGTTGTGATTTTGGAATTGTTATGACTGAATGGTGCTCTCATCCAGTATTTTTCCACTTTGAATCTAAACATGTAGGATGAAATTCTTTTGAATGGCAATAACAGAACATCCATTGATTTCAATAAGTTCTTGGGGTAATTGGAGGAAAAATACTGAGCTGGCTCTTCCAGTGTATGGCTAGCAGATACAGTCTCACATTCCATCTCTAGGGAGCCTCCACTTTCTAGTGCGTCTCCACACTTCAATATTTATTTACTGATCAGGGTCCATGGAGTCAGGTTGAAACTGTTTTGTGGTGGTTCCAGTCTTATCTCTCGGGATGCTTTCAGAAGATGGAACTGGGGGGTTGCTGTTTGACCCGGTGGTGACTGTGCTATGGGGTCGTGCAAGGTTCCATCTTCTCTATGCTGTTTAACATCTCCATGAAACCACCGGGAGAGGTCGTAAGGAGATTTGGAAGATGGTGCTATCAATATGCAGATGACACCCAACTCCATTTATCTGTGACATAGGATCCAGATGTGTCAGAGACTAATCTGAACTGGTGTCTTGAGGCGGCGATGGACTGGATGTGGTTGAATAAGATAACACCAAGATCCTGTGGATCAGGAAGTTATCTGTCCAGGAATGTGGTGTGTTATCTGTTCTGGACGGGGTTGTACTCCCCCAAAAGAACAGGTACACAGCTTGGGAGTCCTCCTGGACCCTTTTCTAGCATTGAGAACTAGATTTTGTGACCCTTCCTGAATAAGAATGACCTGACCACGGTAGTTCATGCTCTAATCACATCCCAACTGGACTGCTGGAACGTGCTCTGCATGGAGCTGCCTTTGAAGAGTCTTTGGAAACTTCAACTGGTCCAGAATGTGGTTACTCGACCTCTAACTAACACTCGCTATATGGAGCACATCCTGCTGGTGCTCCAGCAGCTGCACTGGCTTCCGGTGTATTTCTGGGCATTATTCAAGGCCTTGGTTATGACCTATAAAGCCCTAAACAATTGGGACCAGGGTACTTGAATGTCTGGCTCCTGCTGTATGAACCTGCCTGGGGATTAAGGTCAGCTGGGGAGGCTCTGCTCCATGTTCCTCCACGTATGGAGATAAGGATGACAGCTACATGGAGCAGGGACTTCTCAGTTTTTGCTCCCAGGTTATAGAACTCCCTCCCCTGGGATATTTGCCTAGCAACAATGTTGGCATTGTTTTGGTGCCAGGCTAAACTCACCCTTTTTACCCACGCTTTTATTGGTTCTTGAATTTGTGTGTGTGCACCCCTCTTCTTGGTGTGTCTTATTAGGTTTTATGCCCTTCCCTTAGGATCTTTTATTTTACTGTGTGCCATCTCGAATAGTTTAAATAGAAAGGCAGGGTAAAAATATTTTTAAACGTAATAAATTCAGTTGGCTCTGTGCATCACTGCTCTTGTACACTTGGATTTCACTTTTAGCACTCATCTCAGGAACTATTACATGAAGTGGTAAAATAGATAGGCAGTGAATATCTCTTGTATGATGAATAAATCCTTCCATCCTCGACAATGCATGTTCAGTGGGCCAACGTCCATTTCGTGAGACCCATCATCATGATTATCACCATTTGAAAATCTCTGAAAATTTAGCACTCAGGGATATTGTCTGTGAGTCCAACATGCCAACTATCTCCCCATTAGGTATGGCAGTCTTAGCACAAACGGTGGGACTACAAGCTTCCTCATTCTGCCTGGCACCATATATCAACCAGTTTCCAATAGTCCTGGAAGTGCTCATCAGCTTCACGGAAAGGCAAACTGTGGTGACTTATTCTTTGGGGAAGATCCTCAGCTGATGTACCTAGGTCATAGTTCTGTTTTAATCATGGCAGCTGAGGGTCTTTACCTTTTCATCACAATGTTCCACCTAATCCCTGGGCTATCAGAAGGGCACCAAAGAAGGAAATCAGGACCTCAGTATTGCACTACTCAGTGGATTTTCTTCAAAAATGGATTTTTTAATGGAAAACCTCATTAGCATTCATTATTCTGGAATTAAGCACATTATTTTTCATATACTGTGAAATGCAGATAATGAGCAGAGCGAATTAAGAGGGTCATTTAGAAACTCCCATTATCTTAAGAATCATTAACCTAACCAAAGACATTATGGGGTAAGAGAATGTCAACAGCGTCACATCTTAATAAATTAAAATAACCTTCCCCCCCCTCCAATGCTGGATCATATTATTGACCTTTCCCTCAGCAGTATACCATTTGTTAACAGAATTGCTGTATGTCTAATTGGGTTTCTCTGATGTGGTTGCATGAGCAATCTGCAACCAATATGCTTGCAAGTCTGCAATATACCAGAAGGATGGCATGGGAGTTAAAACTGGTTGACACGGTGCGTGCTGTATTCTGATATCAATTTTAAAGTAATTAAACCTACAAACAAAAGGAAGTATTTCTTCATGCAACACACAGTCAACCTGTGGAACTCCTTGCAAGAGGATGTGGTGAAGGCCAAGACTGTAATAAAGTTCAAAAAGAGCTAGATAAATTCATGCTCCATCAATGGCTATTATCCAAGATGGACAAGGATATCTCTAGCCACTGTTTGTTAGAAGCTGTAAATGGGCAATAGGGGATGGACCACTTGTAGATTATGTCTTCTGTTCATTTCCTCGAGGGGCACCTGGCATTGGCAACTGTCAGAAGATGGAATGTTAGGCTAGCTGCACCTTTGGTCTGATTCAGTATGACTGTTATGATGTTCTCTGTCCCTATAGACTTATATGCACAGTATCTCATATGATGTCCTTGACTCATTTATATGTATCTGGTCAAATTGAAATATGGATGTGTTCTCTAGGTGACTTTTTCTATTGACTTTTTATCTCTGATATTTTGGAGAAAGGTTTCATAAACACATTTGCATTGCACATTTGATAGTTGTATGTTTTATCTTTGTGTATTGGAAGTTTTTCTATTTGAAAAATTCTTGGAAGACTGAACAGTTGCCAAAAATACAACTCTCAAAATTCTGAGCTTCTGACAGGGTACTTGCTGACTGCCTCCATGTTAATGCATTTGACAAAGTGACATTTCAGCCCAACACCTCCGAGTTAGCACATTATCAGAAGTTATTACTTTAATGTCAGGCTGAGAACTAAGTACCCACAGGGTGTCTTGCAGGAAGCAATTGTACAGCTTCAAGCATCATCCTTTTTTATTTTTTAAAGTAGTTTAATTGCTTTTGGGAAGATGGACAATTTAATGAATAGGCTACAAGATCTTACATGTCTTGCAATGACTTTAAGTTATTATTTTTACGTATCATTGGAAACTACAGAACAGCATTAAGAACTAAAGAATAAGCCCGATCTGAATGTTTGACCCCCCCCCCCCCCAAGAACGTTTCGATCAAGTAAAGATACTTCAATCTGTCATGGTCAATAGGCTGTGATTCTCTTAGGAATTGTTTGTCTCATCACTTTTACCAGTGCTCCTCCAAGGTTTTATACTGTATAAGAAAGCTTGTCTTTCTTTCAGTGTTTTCTAGATTTACTTCCAAAATGTAACTGTTTTAAAAAAATGCAACTTCTCTTGGCTGGCACTTCATAAAGATGCTCTCAAAATGTTTAAGGAAAAACAATTGAGAGCTATTATTAGAGCAGAGCATAATTTGCAAATGGTTTAAAATGTTATTTTCATGCCTCTTGCAAAAATGGAGGATAATTTCTCAGAACCAAACATTTAGCAGGGTCATAACCTGAATTTGATTGTTGTTGTTGAAGATGATTTTAAACAATTTTTAAATTTGGGGTGGGAACAGAGCACTTTTTCATGAATATTTCATAAAATTACCACCTGTGGATCAGTGAGCAGTAACTATTCCTTGCAATTATTGAATAGCTATCTTCTTATCTGTGTTCCAGATATTTCCAAAGCATCCATTATCATGCATAACCTCTAAGGTCAAGGATGCAATTCCCTATATTCAGCTGAAAAATACAAATATACTTTAATTTCCACTGTTAGCTTACAATTAGGGTAAAGATTGTGTATAGCTGCTGCCAACGTATGTGAACACATTAGCAGCACCCTATTCTAACTTCAACATAACTCCATGTAAAAAAACAACAACAAAACCTACTGCTGATTCTTTCCATTGTCTTGATTTGATCCATTAGGCGTCCTTTAAGGGTGAAGCACAATTGCTAGATTTAAGGAGAAACTATGTAGCACGTTAAAGACTAATAGGATGGTTTATTAGGTGCTGAGCTTTCATGAGCCAGAACCACTTCCTCAGATCATATTCTGGAAGAGAATTGGCATGACCATATATACCGAAGGAATACAATGAAAAAAGTGAACAATACCAAAGGAATACAGTGAAAAAAGTGAATAGTTTAATAACGTGTTCACTTTTTTCATTGTATTCCTTTGGTATATATGGTCATGCCAATTCTCTTCCAGAATATGATCTGAGGAAGTGGGTTTGGCCCACATCATCTATTAAACCATCTTTTTAGTCTTTAAAGTGCTACATAGCTTTTCTTTTTGTTTTAGCAAGATCAGACTAACACGGCCACCTCTCTATTACTAATTGCCAGACCTGACAGGGAGGGTGTCCAGGGTTTGTACTTGGAAGAGTAAACAGGCTACATTATAAGAATCTCCACCCTCTTCATCAACTTGAACCTTCTTTGAATTTTAGGAAAATTTGATTAAGGAGCTTCAAAAGACCCTGTGAGAACTCCAGGCTTTCATTAGAACTGTCAAGTCTCTAACTGTCTTGCGTTTCTCCAGTCACTGGCTCTACTCATGAACTTCTTGGTTAACGTGCAGTTGTTCATTGAAGCTAACAATGGAAACTGATGGTTTAGCTCTTGTCCTACACAAATCGGTGGCATGCTTTGTCAAGTGGCAGAGGTTGCATCTTTGTAGAATGGTTCTACCTACTGAGTTCAGATCCAGAGGATTCCTTTTTGTCTCCGAATTATTACTCACACAATGGTATGTTTTTAATGTTTTAGATTATGTTTGGAGGGCAAGTGTAAAAACAGAAAAGGGGAGGGGAGAATCTCTCTTGTGTAAATAGTGGTGCACTCTACAAAATAATATGGACTCTGGGGTGTGTTAGTACTACTTATATGTAAATGTGTTTTTCAGCCAAGCAAATATACAGCAAAGGGCGATCATAAATTTCTGGTAAATGAACAGAGCGATAAATAATTTATACAGGAACCTCAGGTTGGTCTGCCTCTTTCTGTTCCCTGGTGACTCATCTCCCATGGAAGTAAAGGAGAAATCTCATTATCTTAAACCGGCAGGGACTCTGCTGTGCTTATGTGACAGTCCTTCTTGTTGCCCCCACCCTATTTAATCCACAGTTCTTTACTCTGAAGGTCATGAAGAAAGGTTGCAAAACATGATGATTTTTCAACATAAATGTCCACAGCTGAATCCAGGAAACAGCTGAAACAGAATCTATGTTTTATATAAAGAAAGCAAAAATTCCTTTGTTTTGCTTCTGCTGAAACTGTACAGATTTTTTTTATCCCTTAAGATTTTATTTCATTCAAGAAAGACAGCGGGCCAGTGATCACAGCGAGAAGGAACATAGGAAAATATTCTTCCCACATATCAGTATATACAGCCTTTCATGATTCTGTGTTGTGGGGTCCATCACTGTTTCTCTTTTTCCCACTAGTACCCGCTCCCCACCTTAAGGATCAGCTTCAAGTATAACTGAGAGGGGCCACTAGGGCCCAATACCTGGGTAATAGGGAATCCCCTATCCTAGCCTTCCTTGTTCTTATTTTAGGAGCACCAATGGCTTCCATACATGGCTGGTCCATTTCTTGCCTATCACCACCCAGCTGATAGTTTTATCTTTATCTTTGTCTTGTCTCATACAATTGAATTCTGGGCTGAGGTGCTGAAGGCCTTAGGTTCAAACCCTTCTGCTAATCCACATGTGGCATTATACAAATAGGAAAAGCAAAGGATAGGAGAAAAAGAATGAGGTAACTGTTCCACCCTTCTCCCCGCAAAACAAAGGTTCATGCTATGGCTTGTGCTTTGAGGAATCAGTGGGCATAGTCGTTACATTTCAAAATCTGTCAGTCATCCCAATCTCAAGCACACTTCTCCTTTCCTGTCAAGTATAAACTGCATAGCAGGATTAGGGCACGGTCTTTTGAGGGGACTACAAATAATTTATTGAACACAGTCTCATATTAATACTACCTTTTCATCACTGCTGCATACTTGCCTCCCCTTCAAGTAGGAGAGGGCCTGGAATTAGTCCATCAGCTTCAGAGTGTATTCTAAAAAGGAGATCAGCTTTACTAAAGACATTCCCAAGGAAAGGAATGAACATTTGGCAAAGGTGTGTCCTTGCTAATGTATAGACCATAGCATAATGTATGACATGAACTTAATCAAAGCCTCCCTAATGTTGTTGCGACTGAACATGAATTGCAAAGGCAATGTTAAAAACTTAGGTCTATATTTAGGTCCATAGGAGCCTGCACATAAAATGTCCCATTCACTGCAGGAATATTAATAGAACATTCTACTTTTTTAGCTGGAAATCTAGTCATTATGATGGGAAAAATGCACCCAGGCCAATCTACGAAGGCCTCTCCCTTTTAATTCCTGATTTAAGTGACCTCCTTTTCTTAGTGGGGGGCATTTTAAAACCAATATTTATAAACAATGAGGACACTGGGATCAAATCTGTGGCCAATATTCTGTCTCTTTTCTTCTCTTCTACACCACTTATGACATTACAAAGATGAAAGAAACATTTACAAAAGATTGTGTCCGCTATAGGTTTTGTCTTAATGGGGGCATTTTGAAGGTTATATTACTATATGGTGTAGTTTCCCTAATACTGACAATCACCAAATAAACAACAAATAGTCTAGCAGCACCTTAAAGACTAACAAAACATGTAGACAGTATCACAAGCTTTCATAGGCACAACCCCCAGAAAAGCTCATGATACCATCTACATGTTGTGTTAGTCTTTAAGGAACTGCTAAAATATTTGTTGTTTTTTAAGTTTTTCCAGTTACAGACTAACTTGACTACCCCTCTAAAGCTTTTAATCACCAAATAGTCTTTCAAGAAAAGCTTAAGAGAAAAGGAATGTTTAAAACAAGGTGTCAGTGAAAGAAAGAGAAAGAGAGAATTCCAGATATTTTGGGGTAACATGATGAAGAAGCTGTAGAATGTATCAAGAAAAGAATAATGAGGAAAGCCAGCAGGTAACAGCCATAACTGAAGCAGAGAGGAGTTTGATGAATGGAGTTGCACTGAGATAGAGTGGGGTTCACTCAATGGAGACATCTGAAAATCATGAAGGCCATTTGAATGGTATTCTGTAATCCTGGATTAAAGGAGGATTTAGCAGAGTCAGGGTCAAAGGAAGGGCAGAGCCTGGATAATGTAAGATGAAGAGTTCTAGATGAAGGAAGCATGGGAGGGGGAAAAAACTCTCTTTTTGAGGGGAGGGGATAAATTCAGGATTTTCTTAGTAGCAACAATAAATTTTGAACCAACAAGAATGATGCCGAAATCACAAACACGCAACAAAGATGGCATTTTACCCAGAGGAAGGACTTTTGACCATAAACGCATTCACTAGTACTCTGAGGCATTCGTGCAATGTAGCAGGGTAGCCAGGAGCTGACATGACAGACAAATAGATGAGACAGGGAGAGCTGAGAGAGACAGAATTATGTGATATCTAAGTGACAGAAGTGATATTCAAGGTTAACGGTAATAATGAAATGCCCTTGAGGGAGACGGGAGAAGAAGAAGAGATGATTGATCAATTGAGGAGCCCTGAGGCACTCCTTGCAGAGATAAGGGAAGTCACAAATAAAATCACAGGAGCAATGTTAAAGCAAGGAGATGAGAGGGCTGGAAAAGCCATTGTTTTTTCCAGAGCAGACAAAAGCTCATAAGTGTAAGCCGCTGGCACATCGGGATGTTTGTATACTTGGAGCAGCAGCAGGCATGGAGCCTTTCAGCTCCCAATGGAGCTGTGAGAAGCCATGCAGGCCAAGGGATATGCTGGTCATCACTTCTCGCCAGTCCTGTTGACCCGGAACGGCAAATGGCAGCAATGGAGTTGAGTGCCTCCATGCGTGTAGACACTCCAGGTACATAAAACGTCCCGGCATACCAGCGTTTTGCCCTGCTGGGCTGGGAACTGGAGTTTGCTGACCCCCACTACAGTGAGGGGGGGGAAGTGAAATGCAGTGACCGGACCATAAGCCAACCCCTGCTCTTCACAGCATGATTTTTTACCACAAAAATTCAGCTTATGATTGATAATATATGGGGGGTGGGGGTGTATATAGAGGATTCATGTACTGGGAAATGTGCTCTGTAGTAGTTCTTTCAACAATGTTTGTGGAGAAATGTCTTCATTAATTTGGGCATTGGGACATTCAGAAGTTCTTTGATAAGCTTCTTTTGTTGATGGTAATTGATCATCGGCAAATTCCAACGTATCGTTTCAGTGAACTCTCATTTCATAAGTTCCCATTGTCCATCAGAGCGGATTTCCAAGTCTGGGTTATCAGTGGACATATGCCAGGTTTGGCCCATTCTTTTTACTATAGACACCTTAGTTCAGGTGTCTATAGTAAACAGAATGGGCCATACCTGGCATGCCCACCTCTTCACTCCCCTCCCCCTGGCCAGGCACCCTGCCCCCAGCCCGCTCCTGCCCCCTCACTCTAGTAGCCAGACACCCTACTCCTGCACCCAAACCTCGCACCCTCATCAATTCCTGCACCCCACTTCCCAACCAGACCCTGCACCCCCGTCCCTTTCCCGTTCACTGGCAGCCCTGTCTCGCACACTTAACCTCTCATTTCTGGCCCCACTCCAGAGCCTATGTGGGCCCACAAAATGTACTAACCCCAGAACTGCAGAAGGATAAATCTGGTTTGGGGCCTTGAACCTCAGTCCTCCCTACCCTTCCCCCCAGCATGGGACTGGAGCACCAGGGGAGTGAGGTATTTCAGTTGGGGGCCACATCATGAGGATTGGGGGGCTTTGGAGGATTTTTTTTTTTTTTGCTTTTCACTTGTGTGGTCACTGACTGATTTTTCTGTGGGTTCCCCCAAAAAGGTTCCCCCCCCCCCGCCACCATAAATAAAGACAAGGTTGAAACCTTTTGTGCTGGACAGAATATTTTATTCTATTTTAAAATGAAGCCTGGCCAATAAGCCCCCAGTTGGGCCCAGCCCCCATCTGGCCGCAGCATCATAACACTCCTGCACACACCCAAACCCACTGCCCTGAGTCCCTCACATCCCCACATCCCCACATCCCTGGTCCCCTGCCACAACACTCCTTCACTCCCCCACAACCCAGCCCTGTGCCCATCATACACCTGAATGCCCTGCTCTGAGCCCCCCAAACACCTCAACCCAGACTTCTGCATGCCCACCCCCCAGCCCACTGCTATAAGATTGACAGAAAACTTCCTGAATGCATGCATGAAGCTGGATTTGACCAGTTATGATGTAAACCTCAAAGAAATGTGTGAAAAGATGCAGCAGCAGAAGTCCTATTAAATAAAGTCTCTGGGGACAGTGTTTCATGTATGCTATTATTAATAATCTTGTCAATTATCAATAATAAGTTGTATATTTTCAGTCATGCAAATGGGCGGTCTTATGATATAGTTTGGCTCTTTGGTTTGAAAAGGTTGCCAACTCCTGCCTTAGTTCCTTTGACACAAATAATGATGGTAACGATTATGCAATACAGAAGAATTCTTATCTATCTCTTGTATAAATATATGTTCTTAATCCTCACCTCTGTTTTCAGATGGCATAAACATTTAGCAAGCTGAAAAGTGAATTTGTTTGCATTGTCACTCCAAAGGAAGAAAAACAACAACAAAAAAGATCTCTTCTGTAGCATATCAGTTTTAGTACGTTGAAAATAAATTGACTATATTTGTTAATGTAATTAATTGTTGATGTCAAAAAGCTGGGACAAAGATTTATTTAGTCCAGGCCTGTGGCTAAACTCTGTGATATACCTAAATCTGTAAATAGAAATCTTTATCAAACCAAAATTAATTCTAGCACAGAACCACTTCAGGTTATGTTGACAGAAACTAATTTGGAGGTATTAAAGCCTTAGGATGAACTCTCAAAGAGAACTCTTTAGGCTAGCAAACTTTTATGAATAATGATTACAGAGGATTTTTGACATCTCTGTGAGTGTGATGCTAAAATCTGGAAGAAGATAGGGTTTACTATAGAGTTCTATCCTATTGAACTGTCCTATTGAAATCGATGAGACAGCTTCCATGATAGGTTATTTATAGGCTGGATTGTGATATATCCGTATTCTTATTGAGTAATACATTACTTCTGGAACAGTTAATCTATTTGTTAATGCAGCAGATTCAGGAAGACTTTGAATTTAATGTGGCCAAATTCACTGCTATGTAACTACAAAGGAGCAAGTGTGATTTAGTGATAAATGGTATACTAGATTTGGACTCTGGAAAACTCACATTAAACTCTTGGCTCAGCCATACACTTCCTATGCATCAATGGAGTTAATCTAACCTGAACCTCAGTAACTCAAAAAATGTGGACTGTATTTCTCTAACTCAGAGTGGGATTATGAAAGTAAAATCCCGAAATGACTGTGAAGTGCTGATCTTCTGTGGTGACGGAGGGCGTGTTAGCACACGAATCAATGAAGGTATGCCATTAGAAAATTTGACATGTGGATTGGTGAAGAACTCTACAAAACCCACATTTTAACAAAGTTGATGAAACACAAACAAATCCACTTCTGGGCTGATGAGCTGATTTGTATGGAGTTGAGGTTGGAAACAGAAAGTTAGTTTAAATAACCTTCTTAGAGGAAATTTTAAATTGGCTCATGCAATTAAAATCTCAGTTAAAGAAATGTGGATCATGGCATCCATAAGACAAAGTTTTAAATTATTTTATGATGCTAAGAAATTTGTACTAGCTGGAGGTTTCAATATATGAGGACCCAATGAAGATCATGGTAGGATATTATTGAATGTTTTATGGACTTCCATTTCCTTATTTTAAGCAGCAGTGTTGCTGTATTCACCCCGGAAGCAACTGCATAGGAAAGTTGCAAATTAATCATAGTTAGCGGGAATTCACTGAATCCTGATGTGTCTGCCTGATTTTTTTTTATCATTCTTACACTAGTACTGGCAATATATTCCACTTCTGCTAGATATCTGAGCCAACTGCATCATCTGTCTGAGCAATGCTTAAAAATGTGTCCACCCTGGTGGTGTAAAATTCCATTACTTCTACTGTCCTATTGAATTAAATATCTGTCAGGTGTTCCCTGGCATTAAAAGAAAACTGGTATCGTTAGATTGCTTGGCAGCTAGAACAAGATGAAGAGAATAGCCTGTTTTATACAATTATGGCCTCACTTTTCTTAGTCTCTGTGACATATTCCCAATGTTAAATTATGTCTTGCAGGGATATAAGCAGTGAGTTCATTAGCCAAATAATAACATAAGAACATGGAACAATGTATACCTTTCTTTGTGCTATCATTTGTAAATGGAAAGTACTGTTTGTTCTATGCCTTACTTATAGATCTTCATTTTCCATGTGATAAACATGGCCCTTATTTAAAAAGACAGTTGATTCTCTCCACTTGAGAGCTCTTGTGTATACTGTCAGACAAATCCTCTCTAAATAAGTTTGCAGTGTGGTCCTGTGACGGGGCATTTTCCCTGCACTGACCCTTTAAGGTTAAAAACCAGCCATGGGAGAGGGCTGAGGGTAAAGCCCACAGCTGAAGCAGATAGCAGCTAATTAGGGCCCAGCTGGGGGCTGTCTAAATAAGGGTTCCAGGAGGGAGGAAGATGCACTCTTGCTGTGGGGAGCTCTGGCCTGACCTCACTCCTAGGCTTCATGGCCTAAGAACGCTAGAGTAGGACTGGGGAAAGGCAAGCGGAGTTGGGGAAGCTCTGGCCAGGCAAGCTGCCAGGCTGTAGGGCCTGAAGCAAGGCCTGAGTGTTCTAATGCTGCAGAGAAGCAGCCAGGGTAGGCAAAGGCAGCAGGTCCCCACCCCTTTGTCAATGATGAGTGGCCATTTTGGACTGCAGTTTGCCTCTGTGGCAGGGGCTAGTAGGGTTGCCAGGTGCCCTGTTTTGAACCAGACAGTCCAGCATTTGAGCTTTCCGTTCAGGAAACAAATTGAGGAAATATAAATGTCCGGTATCTTCTAAATAAGATGTGGTGCAGACTGTGATGAAGTGTGTCTGGTATTTTTGTTGAAACCATCTGGCAACCTTAGGGGCTAGAAGAAGAATGGCAGTGGGCCACTGAGGCACGGTAGGTATAGGGGAATTGGGGGTTCCCTGAGAGAGGAGGACCCCAAAGTGCAGTTATAAATACCCGCCCCCACCCCTCCCCAGAAGGGGGATGAGACACAATTGTGGGCACTGCCGGAGGGCAGTGTCCTGGAGAGAACATGGCGGTCTGGGAGTGACATGGGTCCGGAACTGACACGGGGAGACACCAGCCAGAGAGAGGCATATGGTGGGCAGATATGAGCTAATTCCCGATGCTACTGGCTGGAGGCACCATGGCGGTGTGTCTCTGCCCTGTGATAGGCCCCCGGCAAGAAACATCAGTAATGTCAGTTGGGTGCTATGAGGAAAACAGCTCCCGTGTACGCTGGTGGGGGTTCATCACATGATGAAGTGATGAATCAGAACAATGTCCTAATTATGTATTGTTGAGATCTGCCTGAAGAGAGGGTGCTTTCAAATCATCACTCCCAAAAGAGTCTATCGCATTCATTCCACTCTGCGATACAATCAGGTTTGTTACAAGTGCGGTAGAGAGTTGGTTTGGTTTCTGTGATCACGCCGCTGCTCTGTATTTCATTGAAGGTGCATGACTAAGTTATATAATGCTTAGTTTTTGCATTCTTCTCCTCAGCTGGCATAGAAACTTTACTAAAAGCAGGCAAGTTCTCTTTTGTTATGCTCAAGCTTTGATTACTACTCCATGCTACCATACTCCTTCTCTTTTTATTGGTGTTACAGCAGTACCCAGGGGCACCAGTAAAGCTTTGTATCTCTGTTGTGCTAGACGCTTGACAGACGTGAAGGTGACAGTTGTTGCTCCCAAAAGAGTTCCCAATCTAGTTTGCAACAGGATGGATGAAGGGGGAAAAAGGGGAGAAGGGAGCTAGTCGTGGTACGTTCTTTGGAGATCTCTGCTTACTTCCCGCTTAGCTGTTAGCTGGTTTTGCTCTAAATCTCACAGCTGAGATTCAGAGTTACAGGCAGACGAACAGGTGATTCATTTCCTGCCCCTGAAAGAGATGTTTCTATGGGGAAGGTGGTAGCTTTGGTCCATGGCAGCAGAAAGGATTAATATCTCACTTACTGGAGGTACCTGGAATACTGTGCTTAGTGCTTCTTTTAGAATCGATGCCTTAAGGGTCCTATGACAGCAGCTTGAAGGAGGATGAAAGGAGGAGAAAGGCAACAGAGTTGAGCTTGCAGAACCTGTTGCCAGCCTAGCGGAGCTTTCAGTGCTGCCGAATCAGCATCCCTGTTCCAACTGTGTTTATAAGTGTGCTCAGACCTAACTCACCAGACTGGATCCCCAGAGATAAGCTTGCACACAACTCCCTATGGCTGGGGAGGACAACCTTCCTCACAACACTTAACCCAATGGCTACGTCTAGACTGGCATGATTTTCTGCAAATGCTTTTAACGGAAAAGTTTTATGTTAAAAGCATTTGCGGAAAAGAGCATCTAGATTGGCATGGACACTTTTCCGCAAAAGCACTTTTGCGCAAAAGCATCTGTGGCTAATCTAGATGCGCTTTTGCGCGAAAAAGCCCCGATCACCATTTTCACGATTGGGGCTTTTTTGCGCAAAACAAATCTGAGGTGTCTACACTGGCCCTTTTGTGCAAAAGGACTTTTGTCCGAACGGGAGCAGCATAGTATTTTCGCAAGAAGCACTGATTTCTTACATGAGATCGTTGGTGTTCTTGTGGAAATTCAAGCGGCCAGTGTAGACAGCTTGCAAGTTTTTCCGCAAAAGCAGGTGCTTTTGCAGAAAAACTTGCCAGTCTAGACACAGCCAATGGTTAGGATGCTTACCTGTGTCCCAGATCAAGTCTCTCTCTCCACCTCGGAAGGAAGGAAGATTTGACCGGGGATCTGTCACCTCTTATGGGTTTGCTTTAATCACTGGGATATTAAATTTATAATGTGGGGCTCCCTCATCTCTCTCTTGTTAAAGTTGTTTCCCTGTGGATAAATAATTTCCGATATCACTGAAGTATAGAATCATAGAACACTAGAATTGGAAGGGACCTAGAGAGGTCATCAAGTCCAGTCCCCTTCCCTCACGGCAGGACCAAACACATCTAGACCATCCCTGATAGATGTCTATCCAACCTGCTCCTAAATATCCCCAGAGATGGAGATTTCAGAACCTCGCTAGGCAATTTATTCCAGTATTTAACCACCCTGACAGGAAGCTTTTCCCTAATGCCCAACCTAAGCCTCCCTTGCTTCAGTTTAAGTCCATTGCTTCTTGTCCTATCCTCAGAGGCCTAGAAGAACAATTTTTCTCCTTCCTCTTTGACACACTTTTAGATAATTAGAAAAGAGAAGACTGAGAGAGGACATGATATCATTTTTTAAACTAAACAAGTCCTGTTCTTTCAGTCTTCCTTCACAGTTCATGTTTTCTAGACCTTTAATAATTTTTGTTGCTCTTCTCTGGACCCTCTCCAATTTCTCCACATCTTTCTTGAAATGTAGTGTCCAGAATTGGACACAATAGTCCAACTGAGGCCTTTATCAGTGCAGAATAGAGCAGAAGAATGACTTCTCGTTTCTTGCTCATAACCAGCAGCAGATATAGGGCAGGGTGAGTGGGGTGGCTGCCCCGGGCCCTGTGCTTCAATAGGCCCCACACATGCGCTACTACCTGTTGGCCGTGGTGCATGAGCAAAATTGTGCTGCCCCGGGCCCTGCACTTCAATACACCCCGTGCCCTAGGCCCTGCAAAACTCTCATCCACCCCTGCTCACAACACTCCTGTTAATACGTCCCAGAATCATGTTTGCTTTTTTTTTGCAACAGCGTCACACTGACTCCTATTTAGCTTATGGTCCACTATGACCCCTAGAATCCCTTTCTTCAGTACTCCTTCCTAGACAGTTGCTTCCCATTCTGCATGTGTGAAACTGATTGATTGTTCATTCCTACGGGGAGTACTTCATGTTTTTCCTTATTAAACTTCATCCTTTTTACTGCAGACCATTTCTCCAGTTTGTCCAGATCATTTAGAATTATGACCCTATCCTCCAAAGCACTTGAAACCCCTCCCAGTTTGGTATCATCTGCAAACTTAATAAGCGTACTCTCGATACCAATATCTAAGTAGGATAAGTGGATCCTGGGTCACCTCACTAACAAGTGAGTTCTCTAACCACCAGGTTCCTGACTTACTCTCGTCTTTGCTCCCTCTCTCTGGCCCATGTTTTTCATTAGTTATGCACAATGCAACCATTTTAACATTGGGTCAGAGGGGAACAGATGCCTAAAGTAGAATAGGCACCTAATTCTGAGAGAGCTTTGACCCTTGAGAGACCTAAACAGAGGGAGGCATCCTGGAGTAAGGCGTCAATCTCTGAAACACAGGCAGAGATCGGCATACACCTTTTATCCCTGACCGGTGCAGGCTTAGGGGAGTAGCTGCCTAGCACGCAAGCTTTTGTGAAGACATCTGTCTCTCCCCATTCGCTGTATAGGGAGCTTAGGTGCTGAACTCGCACTTTGTGAATAGTGATTTTTTTTTTTCTAGGCACCAGAAAAGTGCAGTGGCTCCGAGCGTTACCATACCTAAGTTTCTCTGTGACTCTTTCCCTTGAATTTAAAGGTTAATGCTTTTAAATCCAAAGGTCAGAGGTTAGTCAATGTTTAGATGTCTTCAACAACTGCTAAAGCATGGTATCATTGGAAAATCCAGGAAAAAAGTCCAGATTTATGAAGGCGTAGCTGCTTTTTTTGGTACTGTATTTAGCGAGTGCAAATCTGAACCCCTGCTGCAAGTTACAGTCATTAGTCTGGAATTAACTAAAGGATTAACACTTTTTTACCAGCAGGTGTTAATTTGTGACTAAAACAAAAATGCAGGAGGTCAGGATTAGCTAAAATAAGACTATTTACGCTATGGTGCACATAATAGACTTCAATGGAACAGGGGCAAGTTGCTAGGGCATTAAATAACTGAGAGAAGGTCAATTTTTTCAGCCCATATCTTGGGCATGATATAATGTGCAGTTGTGGCTACATCATGGAAGGACTACACAGCTTTATCTATTATACTTTGTGGTCTATTTCAAGAAAAGGTAGAAAGGCGGAATATCCGTGATAACAGTATTTTCACAATATACTTGAAAGTTAAAACAAAATTAGAGAAACACCTTGAAAGTTGGAGAGTCAAAGTTACTTTAAGAACATCATGTCCCTTTAAAAAGCTTTCTTAATTTAAATAATTCCGGCTTGTAGTACATCTTCCATCTACCTCATCATGGAAGTGATGAGGTAAGCACAGCTGATGGCGAATCTCCTTCCCAAAAGGTGACTTTCCTATCTCTTTTCCATCAACAACTTAAACAGTATGTGGGTTAGGTATAGCATTTGGCAGAATCAGAATTAGCTCACATTTCCCAAATGCCAGGAGTGTTGCATGGCAGAACTGCAGAAGAGCATAAGCGGATCCAACACAAAGACTAACCCCAATCATCAATGATCAACTCCGATTCTTGCTCTTTCTCTCATATCCCCACATTTTAATTCCCCCCCTCCTTATCTGTTACCACTGGTGCCACTCCACCCATGGTAGAGCAGGTACATACAAGGAATTGACATTTTTACCATGGTATTGTTTAGCCAAGTTCTGACCACCTCTAGACAGAGTGATGGAGAAATCACTGGGGAGTTCCAATCCCCAGACTATGTTAAAGTTCATTCTGTTTCTGTCCCTGGTGGAGGTATATTGTAAGGGAAAAATTCAGTAAAAGCTTTGTGTAGGCAAGGCCTCAGTGATCAGCCATACATTACATATATGGGTTTATTATTAGTGAAGTGATCTACCTTGCCTGGCTGTCCTGCTTATTAGCATAAATGACCTTCCTCTCAACCTAGTATAGCCGCTCCCCGAGTTATGAGCAAGTTACGGACCAACACTTGGTCCATAACTCGAAGTATTCGTAACTCGGATCCCATAGAGATACAAGGCGACCGCGCTGTTCATAGGCGTGGATTGCCATTCGTAACTCGGATCCACATTTACGACCTCTTTGGTTGTAAGTGTGGATGGTTGTAAGTGGAGGTGGTCGTAACTCAGGGAGCGGCTGTATAGGTTGGGAAAGGGTTTGACCCATATTACTGGAATTCAGAAACACTTTTCTGTTATTCATGGTAACAATCATTGACTGCTTCCTGTACTGGCTTGGACATGCCCACCTCCACTTACAATGATGATGGGTATTTCTCTTAAGGGTATGTCTAGACTGAAGAGCATCGATACCTTAAAACCGGATTGAAAAAGCAATTTGCTTTTTCAAAAGAGAGCGTCCAGACTGCATGGACGCTCTCTCGAAAGAAGGCCCTGGTTGCTATTCACAAAATGGCCACCAGGGCACCTGTGCCTTTTTTGACTGCCTCTTCTTTTGAAAAATGTCCCTGTTCTGCATCCACACACGGCTTTTATCGAAAGAGTTGTTTTGAAAAAAGGCGTTCTTCCTTGTAATTTGAGGTTTACCAATGTCAAAACCCCCCTCCCTTCTTTTGATTTAATTTAGAAAGAACGTGATTGCAGTGTGGATGCAGGTGAAGTTTTTTCGAAAAAAGGGCGGTGTGTAGGGAATAATTCTGGACACACTGGATGCAAGTGAAAACAAGTCAGAGGATTTATTACATACTCAGTGCTGGTGGAGTGACACCCAGGGGTTAACCTGGTGAACACTGCTTAACCAAAACATTATAGATTATATAGGCAGCAGGTGGATAGAGGGGACGTGATTTGATAGGTCTAGCAGTAAGACGGAATGAGCACGTAAGCCAATAAACTACAAGAGATTGCATAGCTTCTCCGCCCATCACCAATTAACAGCTTATCAATAATACAGGTAGTTATCCCTAACAAGCTAAACAAGTCAACATAAACATAAGACATTTAATGGTAGCTTTGACAATTAAAATTATGATGTGTCTACTATGAGGTGATATTGCTTCATGTTGGCGTGGTCCCATCTGGGGTCCCAGGCTCATTATCTAGGATTAAAGGAAGACAGTAAGTACAACTTACACTCGTTAACTTAAACAGTTTATTGTGGTCCCAGCCTGTGCCTTATCTGAATGCAGCCCCTTGGAATGTGGTTGCCAGGGTAACTAGGGTCATGTTAACAGCCTATACTGTGTTGCTCCCAAGCCTGTCTCAAATTTAGGATTGAATAGGGGTTTCTTAGCAAAATACCATGGACTGCCTCAGTTTCCCCTACACAGTGTAGTCTAGACATACCCTTAAATGTCTGAAGAGTAGTAGGAATGACTCCATATTGAAAAGGTACTACAGTTTTAGGTGTGCAGGCTTCTGCAAGCTGGCCCATAAGCTGTTACATAGGTGAGTTCTCTAGGAACGAAGAGCAACCTAATAAAAATGGAGGCTCTTCTTACAGTGATTGCTAAACTCATAGACTCATAGACTTTAAGGTCAGAAGGGACCATTATGATCATCTAGTCTGACCCCCTGCACAGTGTAGGCCACAATCTCACCCACCCCTCCTAGAATAATCCTCTTACCTATATCTCAGATATTGAAGCCTTCAAATACTTTGAAGACCCCAAGATGCAGAGAATCCTCTAGCTGTGAGCTGTACCCCATGCTACAGAGGAAGGTGAAAAACCTCCAGGGCCTCTGCCAATCTACCCTGGAGGAAAATTCCTTCCCGACCCCAAATATGGCGATCAGCTAAACCCTGAGCATGTGGGCAAGACTCATCAACCAGACACCCAGAAAGTTCTCTATAGTAACTCCTATCATCCCTCCATTGACCTATTTCCCACTGATAACGAATGGTCAATTAGTTACCAAGATCATGTTATCTCATCAAACCATCCCCTTCATAAACCCATCTAGTTTAATCTTGAAACCAGATAGATCTTTTGCCCCCACTACTTCCCTTAGAAGGCCATTCCAGAACCTCACTCCTCTAATGGTTAGAAACCTTCGTCCAATCTCAAGTCTAAACTTCCTACTAGCCAGCTTATATCCATTTGTTCTTGTGTCCACATTGGTATTAAGCTTAAATAATTCCTCTCCCTCCCTGGTATTTATCCCTCTAATATATTTAAAAAGTGCAATCATGTCTCCCCTCAGCCTTCTTTTGGTTAAGGTAAACAAGACAAGCTCCTTGAGTCTCCTTTCATAAGACAGGTTTTCCATTCCTCGGATCATCCTAGTGGCCCTTCTTTGTACCTGTTCCAGTTTGAATTCATCCTTCTTAAACATGGGAGACCAGAACTGCACACAGTATTCCAAATGGGGTCTCACCAATGCCTTGTATAATGGCACTAATACCTCCTTATCCCTACTGGAAATACCTTGCCTAATACATCCCAAACTGTTGGAATTCGATATAGAAGGCTCTTACGTGTTGAAAGCAGTTTCTTCATACCTGTTTGGAAAATCTAGAACCTTGAATGTCACATTTAGGTGTCTGAAATAGATTCAAGCACCAAAAAAGAGAACGAAGAGAGGGACATCAGAGGGATAAGAGTTTATATTCCATCCAGACAACAAGCACAGAGAGTAGACCAAAAATTACCAAAGCAAGTGCATATTCAGATGCAAATCCGTCTGAGGCCATGTTACAACCATCCACATTTCACCCTGCCTAACTTTTCTGGAATAAAGGCAAGATTACATCAGCAATGAAGAGGGAAAATAATCTCTTTGTGATGGCTAATACAAAAAGCTAATTTATACAATAGCCATAGGCAAGTTAACGACTACTAAAAATTCTTCTCTAAATCTATGAGTACAGTCTTACCTTCCTCTGTGAAGGAAGTTCAAAAGCTTGTTTTTCTCATCTACAGAAGTTGGATGAATAAAATATACTTTACCCATTTTGTCTGGTTAATAGTTGATTTACACACCTTTCAAAGAAACCTATCAATGCAACTCACAATGTTTACTGTTTGCAACTATAGGATACAGAATGTATGGGTTTCTGCACCATAATCCCTAGAATGACAGAGACAAAACATCATATTTTGATTGTTTTCCAATAGCTATATTCTATTCGGAAAGCACATTTTGAAACTGGAGATACTATATTTATGTTCCTCCTCACTCATTTTTGAGGTGTGTTTTTATGCCCTCCCATTCACTGAAGGGCAAATTCTATCCTTAGTTGCTTTCAAGCAGGTGACATGGTGACAGTTTCCCCAGAGAGCCCAAGGATTCAACTGATATGGGAACTCTTAGAGGTTATCCTTCTTGGTAGGCAATGAGGCACACTGGGACGGAGGCTGTCTGAGGGAAAATTTGTACTAGCAGCACCTGCACTATTTTTTCTCTTCAGATAAAAAGAGAATTCAGTCTTCAGATCTGTCAATCCAACACGTTTCATAAGGGCTAAATTCCTTTTCAAAAAGGGAAAAAACCAGCAAGATGACAGTGAGATGAATGACTGAAACGAGAAGGAAGAGGGCTGGCCAAAAAACAAGAGGGCATGTCATGAAACAATTTGACCTCTGTTGGCATTGTGCATCAGAACAGAACCATGAGTTGTCACGAGAGAGACCAGAATAGCTAGCACACCAGGCTACGTCTAGTCTGGCATGATTTTCCGGAAATGCTTTTAACAGAAAAGTTTTCCGTTAAAAGCATTTTCGGAAAAGAGCGTCTAGATTGGCACGGACACTTTTCTGCAAAAGCACTTTTTGCGGAAAAGTGTCTGTGGCCAATCTAGACGCGCTTTTCCGCAAAAAAGCCCCGATCGCCATTTTCACAATTGGGGCTTTTTTGCGCAAAACAAATCTCAGCTGTCTACACTGGCCCTTTTGCGCAAAAGTTTTGCACAAAAGGAACTTTTGCCCGAATGGGAGCAGTATAGTATTTCTGCAAAAAGCACTGATTTCTTACAGTAGGAAGTCAGTGCTTTTGTGGAAATTCAAGTGGCCAGTGTAGACAGCTGGCAAGTTTTTCTGGAAAAGTGGCTGATTTTCCGGAAAAACTGGCCAGTCTAGACACAGCCCAGTAGTTAGGGCTCTCATCTGGGTTGTGAGAGGCACAGGTCAGAGGCTGAGCAGGAATTTAGTTTCTTACATGCCCAAAACTATCCTACCTACCAGGCTGTAGTCAGTCTCCTTTCTCCATCTCTTCTGTTGGAGCAGTTTCCCCTTCATAGAAATCCTTAAATATTCATGGGGCCAGAGAGAGACGGACTCTGTAGCCTCCATGGTTGGGATACTGCCCTGGAAGTCAAGACCCAGTTTCAAATCAGGCAGAGCAGGGACTTACATCTGTGTTTCCCACGCCTCAGATGAGTGCCATAACCACTAGGCTATTGTCAGGCTGGCCTCACGTGGACCAAAAATTCCATCCTTCTCAGGGAAAGTTTTATTTAAACCAACGCTTTTCCGTGAAAAGTTTCAGATTTGGCGAACAAGCATTTTCCAATGAGTAATTGCTTAGTCAAAAACTTCCTCATCTGCTCTACTGAATAAGAATTGCCTTTTCTGCCTGAGCCGTATGCATTTGCTGCCATTTTGCTCAGAGAAATTTATGGTGGAAGAGCATGTTTGCAGTTTTGGGTCATGTACAATGTCCGAGTGATGTGTTTTGCTTCGCTGAAAGAAAGTGGTGTTCATAGTCTGACCAGTGATCAGAAATCCCTAGAAGTGGGGGCTAAAGTGCACTTTGGATATGTGCAGCACCAGGTAGCTTAACACGAAGACCTGTATAGCTGAAAACTCATCTTAGTACTATAAATATGTAGTTTATGAGGTGAAGTTAGCAGATGACATTTCCAGTGGTACTGGAATTATTTGTAGGGTAGGGTTGCTGGGTTGCAACCCCCAAATCTGTTTTACAACCCTCACCGCCCAGGCTGAGGTCACACAGTGGATTGCCAACTCTTCCTCACCAGGCAACCCAATGCTTTTGTCACAAATGGTGTCCTGTCCATCCAATCAGGGAGAATTGGCAACCATAGAAGTGGCTACAGAGCCGCGGGCTGGCAGCAGGACCTGGAGTGGCAGCACAGCCTCCGGGGCTGGTGTCTTAGACCTCGGGGACAGCAGGATGTAGACCTAATTCTGGGCGGTGCCAAAGCAGGTGAGGCCGGCAGGACCTTGGAGGCCAGGACAGGGGCTTGAGGAGCTGGCAGTGAAGCTAGTCCCTGCGTGTGGGGAAGCTGGAAAGAAAATCTGAGGGTAATGCAGCACTTTCCACACTCCTCCTTCCTGCACCTATGGATATTTGAGGAAACCCGGGAAAGGTTCTCTCCTGCTCCCCCACCCACGGAATTAGTGCATTGATGGGGGAAGGAGAAAATGCAATGTGTACAATTGTGGTTAAATATTATCTTCATACTTCCACATCTCTTCTGAAGTTTTTCTCCATAAAAAGCATACTGACGAGAATAGGTCGAATTAATTGTCTGAAATAGTCCAGTTTTCCATATTTTTTCCCCCAAAAGGACCTTATAATCTTTTAGAATAGGGGTGGGCAATAATATTGGAAGGGGGACCACTTCACAAATTTTGGAAGTGGCCGTGGGCTGACTTGGAAGGGGCGGGGCCTCGGGCGGAAGGGGAAGGCCCTCAGAGTGGGGTTGAGAACTACCGTGCTGGGTATGGTGACCTTACTTTCTGAACCAGATGCAGCTAGTAAGAACAGTTTAATTTAAATCATAAAACAGATTAAGCATTTTAACTTTCTCATGTTAGTTGTTCAAACTTCATTTTAAATAAAGTAAAATATGATGTCCAACACACAAGGGTTCAATGTTTTCTATATTTATGGGAGGGTGGGAAACCCTTTTTGGGTCAGGGGTCACTGACTCACAAAAAATCAGTTGGGGGACCACACAAGTGAGAAGCAAAAAAACTCCTCCTTAACCCTCCAATGCTCACTGATGTGGCCCCAACTGAGACATCTCACTCCTCTAGTGCCACAACCTCATGGGGTGAGGGGGAGGGGAGGGAGAAATTGAGTTTCAGGGCTTCCCATAGACCAGATTTACTTTTCTGGGATTCTGGAGTTAGTGGATTTTACGGACCTCCTTAGGCTCTGGGATAGGGACAAAAATGAGGGGTACAAGGTGTGAGACAGGGCTCCCAGCAAGTAGGATAGAGATGGGGTGCAGGATCTGGGAGGTAGCGGGGGTTCAGAAGCAGGCTGGGAGTAGGGTATCTGGCCAGGTGGAGGGAGCAGGAACAAGGGTGGGTGCAGTGTGTGGCCAGGAGAGAGGGTACAAGAACAAAGGCTGGTGTTGAAGCTGGCTGGGGGTGCCGGGTCTTGGGAGTGGGAAAAGGAAGTGAGAGAAGTGGTTGCGGGGGGAGGGTCTGGGCATAAGGGGGAACCTTATCTGGCTTCGTGCTCCCTTGCAACGACGGCTGCAGCCACGCTGTCCCAGCCACCCAGGAGGGAGGCCCCGCTTCGACGGCCATGCAGTCCCAGAGACCCCACTGCTGCGGCCATGCAATCCGGGGCTGGCCCCAAGGCACTGCGACCCCGGGAGGCACTTGGAACAGGCCCTGGAGGTGCCACTGCCATGGCTACGTGGCTTGGAGCAGGCCCTGGAGGCACCAATGCCACAGCTACGTGGCTTGGAGCAGGCCCTGGAGGAGTGTGGCCCCAGGCCGCTGTAGCAGCACTGTGCCCCAGGGCCAGTCCCGGAGATGCCACTATCCTGCCCACGTGGCCTGGGGCCACCCTGGAGGTGCCACAACCAAGCACCATGGCTTGGAGCTGCCCCCAAGACGCCGCAACCACGTGGCTCTGGGCCGTTCCGGAGGCATTGCAGCTTGGGGCCGGTCCTGGAGGTGCCGCTACCATGACCAGGCGGCCCGGGGCACTCCCAGAGGCACCATGGCAGCTGCGCCTCTGGGGTTGGCCCTTAGAACCGTGGCCACGGTAGCGGTGCCTCTGGGGCTGGCCTCGGGCTGTGGCACCTCCGGAGCAGCCTATGGCCGCGTGGCTGCGCACCTCTGGGGTGACCTTGTTGAGGAGCCTGAGCCCCCATGCTACCTCCTCTCCAGCATCAGCGTGAGGCATGGAGCGGCTCCCCTCTCTCTCTCCCTCCCTCTATTTAGGGGGCGGGGCGTATAATTGCCTCACGGGCCGGATCCGTCCCGCTGATAGGCTTTTGCCCACCCCTAAACTAGATGCGCCACAAGCAGCACGCCAGGAGGAGGCCTAGAAGAAGGACTGAACTGCTGCTGGGGTAGAGGCTCTGCAGATGAACGCGGGGAACAAGCCTTTGGAAAGCAGAGACTGTGGAGAGTGCAGTTCACTCCAGCTAGCGCCAATCCAATTCTTTGAGCCCAAGCCTAGCAGCAGGACTTCGTGCTAGTTCTACACCCACTTTGGAAATGTTTGCGCAGGGTGTCACTGCAAGTGGGGGTTGCTGCCCCCTTGAAAGATCCGTTCTGCTGCCGGAGATCCTAAAAGGGCCTGCTTCTTTCCATTATTATACGCCGCCTGGAAGGGCCGTTTCTGACGGGAATATACATACTGCAGGTGATTCTTCAGAACAAGGAATGTTGTTTGTAGCCGAGTGCTTGCCTCAGGCCTCTGCCTCTAACAATGCCACAGGTATTTAAACATCTTCACAGTGTAACCATACTGGTTGACTAGAGGTCTCAAATAGACTGTCAGGATGTACAAATCCTGGCTCCCCTCAGTCTTAATTCAAGGGATCTCTGAGTCATGGGCTCTGAGATCTAAAAACTCTTCCATTCATCCCTGCAAATGAGGTTCAAGCAAATCTATCTATCCATAATGGAGAGCACCTATTGGCAAAGTGCCTTAAAAAAATCGTAGACAAACATAAAGTTAAAGACCATTAATTGCACATGATTTTATGAGGCCAAAATTGTAATGAGAAGAAACATGGGGGGGGGGGGGGGGAAGAGGGAAACTACTCGGAGATTTTTGGTGAACCTAGGCTGAAAACTAATCAGGAAAGTCTAGATATGTCCAAATTTCTCTGAACAATGGAATGGAATCTTTCCCATGGCCTCAAGATATGGGATGAACAGGCCCCAGTAAAATCAGTGGAAAAGCTACCAGAGACTTCTATGGGGCCAGGCGTTTGATCTATAGCATCAGGAGTCTAGGAGGAGACATTTTTTTCCTTTTTGGGGAGACTACATTTGCCCCCAAGAGATGGGAATGGGCAGAGCGTCTTCCCCCTCTTGTGAATTGTGGCAGGAGTATGTACAGTTGCAGTCTCCTCTCTCTTTCTGTGTCTACTTAATACAGGCAAAGAAAAGGTGGAATGACTCCCTTCCTCACTCTGCATGAGTAGTGGGACTGGCTGGCACCACAGATCCTGGATCTGGTATGAAGCCCTTTGAAGTTAATACAATGAATCCTCTGATGCTCTATCATATCATGTGGGTGCCCTTCATGCTGAGTGAAATCCTAGCCCCACTGAAGTCAATGGTAAAATTCCCATTGACTTCAATGGGGCCAGGATTTCACCCATGGTCTATTTAATCAGTAGAAATTTCCTTTCTTCTTCAAATTTTGTTTTTCTCTCTGGTTTCACTTTGCCCATGTTCTGCTCAATGTCTTAAAATCTATTTTTCCTCCCTGCCTTTTTTGGGGGGTGGGGCATGCTTTCTCCCACCCCAAAGCCGAATTAGACCAGGATATTCTAATTCAGAGTGCCGATGGGTAGGAAATTAGCAGAGTGTTCACCCATAACCAACATGTAGGTAACACTCTTTCCTTGGAAACAGGAAAGTGAGGAGATAAAAAAGGACTCATGATGTGGAATGCCATATATATGATCTCTGTATATACCAGTGGCCACTGTGGAAAGCATATCAAAAAAGCATCCACGGGTGCTACATTTTTACTAGCTAATGCAGATTTCAGTCAGATGATTTGCTCAGACACAGGAAGCTATACGTTCCCAGCATGCATTGCGGTCTATGCTACCTGTTTGTTCTCCCCTTTAGAGAACTTTAGTTTTTCTTTTGGGAACTGGAGTGCTGCTAGAATCTTAGACCTAATCAATCACATGTTATCTGAACCTATAGTAGTTTGATCTTATGTCCATACACCAGCTGTCAGGGAAAACACCAAGCCCACAAATTACTGATTAGAATTGGAGTACAAAGAATGCAAGCTGCTGCAATTTGGAAAGCTAAGCCCTCTTTCCGAAGACTTTGAACCATTTAACTGGTACCAGTTTTCCTTTTGCTAATGACATATTGTATAGCTGGTTTGGCAGTGCAAAATTTATCATCAATATCTCCTTTGTTCAGCTCTGAAGTCATGTTAACAGATGTAATTACAGTCACTTGTCATCAAAGGTCACGTCCTTCGATATAGAAAGGCACAATGCCTTTTAAATAGTTCCTTGATGAAAATTCATATCAGGAGCCCATTAGAAGTAACAGTGTGATCACGCTGTCTCAAAAGAGCCTTTCATCAAAGCTGAGAAATAATATTTTGCATTCAAGAAAGAGCATTTTTTTGCACAGAAGCTTAACAGGCCACATTATCTTACAATCTGTGGGCTAGTTTGTTCTCTCTCTGTGTCCCTTTAGCTTGCAGGCAGTAGCATCTGTTTTTTGGGAGGAAAAAGAGCACTCGGCCAGGGAGTCTTTTGTAAATATTATGTAGGAAGAATGCATCTGTTGTTCTGTACAAGCATCATTTAATCCACATTGGCCACTGTTTCAAACCAAACCACCCTGCGTAAAGCGAGGTACCCAAATCCGGCATTGGGCGCCTGAATAGAATAATAATACATAGCTCTTGTATAATGATTTTTTGCCATCAGTAGATCTCAAACACTTTACAAAGGAGATTGGTATGATTAACCCCATTTTACAGAAGAAACTGAGGTGCAGCGAGGTGATGTGACTTGCCCACGGTTAGCCCAAAGGCTAGCCACACTGCCAGGAATAGAAACAAAATCTCCTGATGGGGCATGCGTACATAGTACAGCACTGCACACTGCAGAGCGGTGAATTTTAAAACACACCATGTCGCACGCTATCTGGCCTGTGTAGACCCTGCTGCTGCCCACTAAAAATTCCCTAGTGCACATTAACATGGTACTGTTTGAAGCTGGCCTATGTTCATGTGCACTTTAGAGCACTCCGGTAAAGTCTACATGGGCCCGTTGTGCACTCTGTCAGTGCACTTTAGAAATCACACTCTATAGTGTACAGTGCTGCACAGTGTAGACATGGCCCGAGTCCCAGTCTAGTGTACTGTCCCCTAGGACAGGCACTGTACACCTGCATCTCTCATTCTAGGTGCGTCTACATTGCACTGTTATTTTGAGATAACTAGCCTTATTTTGAAATAACAATGCGAGCATCTACACAGCCATCCCGTTATTTTGAAATCATTTCGAAACAATGGATGGCTTATTCTGAAATCTGTAACTCCTATTTTGAAATAGCTATTTCGAAATAAGGTGTGTGTAGACGCTCCACTGCTGCTATTTCGAAATAGAATGGCTCTGGTAAGGGGCTAAGTTATTCCTCCCCAGTGCCTCCTGAGGCTCTAAATCAAGATAGCATGTCTACATTAGAGAAACCTACTTTGGACTAATTTCGAGGCTTCCCTGCAGTGTAGATGTGCTATTTTGAAATAAACTATTTGGGTATGTCTACACTTGCGGTCTAATTTGAAATAGGGCTGCAAATGTAGGCATTCGAAATTGCAAATCAAGCCCGGGAATTAAATATCTCACGCTTGATTTGCATCTTCCCGGCTGGGCGCCATTTTTGAAATTTACAAGCCCAGAATAACTTCCCGCATCTACATCTCAGAATTAGAGTTTACCATATCTGAGGAAAGGTGAACTTATTAGGGGTGTGTCTACACTGCATCCTTAGCTTGAAATAAGCTACGCAATTTGAGTTATGTAAATTGGGTAACTTATTTTGAGTTAATTTTGAAATTTGGTGCCGTCTACATCGTGTCAAATATCAGAATAAACCGCTATTCCAAAACATCCCTTAATCCTCGTGGAATGAGGTTTACAGGGATGTTGGAATAGTGTGCCTGTTATTTCAAAAGCTATTTCAAAATAACGGGTGCATTGTCAAGACGCGGAAAATGCTATTTCAGGATACCAGATGTATCCCAAAATAGCGTCGCTGTCTAGATGTACCCCTAATTGTCTGGAGATTACCAAAGAAACTTTGCGTTAAATACTTAAGTTACACCGTTAGGCAGCAGGATGCGGATGTGTGTTTAAAAAAAATTGAAATGTCTATGGAAGTAAAATGAACCAACTGATTTAATCTAGTTTCTCCCAACTATATGGACTTTAAATGGAACTGCAGCAGTACGATGGGTTTGTAGATCTGTGTTTCTTAGAGAATGAGGTTCTAAGGGTTGGCTATTGTGCTTAAAATGACAAAAGAAAGTTGCTGCTTCCTTCTGTTACTTCTTTGGCCCGAAGCACACAGCTAATTTTCTCTTGCCTAATTCATACGATCTCTTCCTTGTTTCAACTGCACCAGCACTGACAGATCAAGGGACTGGCTTGGCAGCAGGCTGTCTCCACATAAAGCAATATCTATCAGCTAGCAATGAGATGAAATGTTCATGCTGTTACTTTGATCTCCAGTTGGTTTCCTCATGCAACACATTGACTGGGTCCAACCGGGTTTAACATTAAGCTACATTAAACCTAGCAATAAAAAACATGTTGAAGACATTTAGTTTTTAAATATAGCTGATAATGAAACCACAAGACAGTAGGAAAAATGGGAGGGTAAGAATAATTGTGAATGAAATAAATTTCACTGTGGAAAATACTAGTGATCATCGGAAATAGAAAGAAAATATCTATACAAAAATCTGTCAATACTTACTTTTTAATTATGGAATTTATTGCTGCCCAGGACTACGTATTTCAAGACCTCATCAATATCACTCATGGAAAGAAAACGAAATTGAATAACACCACCTGCTGTGTGGAGTGCAACATTAAATCTTTGGCTAGAACTGAGCTTGCGAAGTAGCTTTTTAAAACCACTTTCACTGTGTGATAAAGCAAATGTCCTCCGCCAGTGGCAGGAAAAAAAAGCTGGCTTGTGAGAACCCTGCTGTTAGAGGTACTGTGATGTGAAAAATCAAGAGCTCTACACTCTCCGCTGTAAATGGAAGAGAACCATGGTCAGCAGGTAAATAAATATAAGCACTTTTTGCCGCAGGATTATGCTTATATCTGACTGCAAGTACGGCAGAAACTTCACACTGAGAAACCTTAATGGAGCCATTTGTATAGTCTCCAGATTCATGGCCACTGCGGAAGGGATGTTCTATGCTACCAAATTTTATCAAATCACTTAATAGCATGATTTCCATGCACTATCCAAGAACTACAGCTATCTAGGATTAATATTTGACTTTGCTTATGCCATGTAAATGTAATCTTCTCTGCACGCATATGTGCGTATTCTCTCTGAACCTTGCATTCATCCTGCATGATCCAAGATGGCTCATGAGACTACTGCTTCTGCAAAATAGGCCACAAGATGAAAAAATAATCTCTTTACACAATTCAGCAAGCATATAGGCAGTATGCCGTACTTTCCGTGTTAGTACAGATAACTGAGTTCTGAGATGCTGATGGACCTGAAATATGTTTGGTGTTGCCATTCTATCTCGACTGGGCTAGTAAGCATCAGAGGACAGTATTCTGAACTCATTCCCCGTGTTGAGCGGTCACACTTTATTTTAAACATGATTTACTGACAAACTTGCATTGACAAGCAATACAAACCTCTTTAACAACCTTTTCCCTATAGTAGGGCCTTACGCATGCCAATCTGCAGTGTCTTGTTGGCTTTCATTTAACCTGTTATGCGTATTTGGTAATTGTACCCCATTGCTTTTTTTGTTCTTGTTGTATGGCTGTGATCAACTTCCCTTTAATCTGCTTTTCCTGGTGTTGCTTAAGCTTTTGCCATTTTGATTTTGCCCTTCACCTGTGACAGCAGTAATGGATATGGGATAAAGACAAAGTGGTCAAAGCTAGTCTTCTGCTTGTTTTAGTGTCTCCATAGAAGGTAACTTCGAAAAATTAACATTTTTGGACAGTGCAAACATTTTTGGTGTATTTCATAGCTCTTTCTGGACATATAAGCCTGAGAATACATTTAGGATAATTTGACTAGAAGTTGCCTATGTGGGAAAAGGGCCATGTGACCAGATGTATTTGTTTATAGTCTGAAAACATAGCTTGTATCAAATGGATAGTGAGATCACTGAATATATTAATTAATTTTAGAAACCTAATTCCTTAAAAGTGTAAATTGTTGATAGGAGGAAATTATTCATATATCTTTTGAAGATGACCAATAAAGCAATTTTCTTAATACAGATATCTAGCTTGATTATAAAATATGTTTGGGTGAGAAATGTGCATATTTCTTTTAATGATAAATATAGTAGTTAAATTATAGAGGGGAAAATAACTATACAGGGATGCTACATCTACACTGCAAGGTTTTTGCGGAAAAACAGCTGGTTTTGTGCAAAAATCTGTGGCGCGTCCATACCACAAATACGCTTTTGCGCAAGGAAATCAAGAGTAAAATGGCAGAACAGAGGGCTTTTTCTGCTGTAGGTAAACCTCCTTTTATGAGGCATAACTCTCTTTTGAGCAAGAGTTCTTTCCCAAAAAGGCAAGTGTGGGCACTCCAAAGGGGTTACTTGCACAAGAAACCATTATTGGAAAAAGCACAGGTGCTCTGATGGCCATTCTGTGAATGGCCATCAGAGTTTTCTTGCGCAAGAGCATCCATGCAGTGTGGATACTCGCTTGCACAAAAGCACATCGCTTTTGTGACGTGCTTTGAGGTGTAGACATGCTCTTGCACAAGAAGTTTTTGCGCAAAAACTCTTGCGCAAAAGGCTTCTTGCACAAGAAGCACGTAGTGTAGATGTAGCCGGATTGCCTAGCAGTAGTAATTTCTCTTTATTTTGGCACAATACTTTAGCAGATTTTTTTTCAATAATCACTTTTCTATTTTGGTATATAAAAAGAAATAATGAAGATTCTAAATGATGAAACTATCTTTAATTTCTCTCTTACAATTAAGAGCATGAGCTTATTGATTAAAGAAAAAGATGTTACCATTATTTCTGCACGGCTTACAATTGTTGTTGTTCCTCTCCTGACCTCTAATCTGTTTACAATCTTGTAAATTTACTTACATCAATGGAGAAAACATACTAACAAATATTAATGGTTATGTTTTCCCTAAGGGACATATTACATGATTACTCTTTTTTGTCTCTCTCGTTTAGCAGTGAACACAGTTGGCATTTAGGATAATTTAAATACATAGGTATAGATAATTAACCTTTGTAAGTAATATGTTTGCACTCTTTTGAAGCTCTGAGATTTTGGTCACATTTGTCACGGAAGCTTTTTATTAAAACCAGAGCTGTCAATCGCAGCTAACTATTTCTGAACTAATCACAAGAATCACAATTAATTTTAATTGCAATTGCCATTTTAATCTCAGTGCTAAACAATAGCAAACCAATTGAAAATTGAGTCTTTTATTTTTAACTACAACACAAAATACAAAGTATACAGTTCTCACTTTATATTATTTTTATTACAGACATTTGAATTGTAAAAATGAAGAAATAGTATTTTTCAGTTTGCCTCATACAAGTACAGTAGTGCAATCTGTTTATGGTGAAAGTGCTAGTTGCAAATATAGAGTGTTACACAAATGAACACCACAAAATCCGTGCAAAACTTGAGAGCGTACAGATCCATTCGCTCCTACTTCTTGTTCAGCCAATCTTGAAGAGAAAAAAATGTGATTAAATTGTGCATTTGCGAGAGATTATGTTTCCCACTTCTTATTTACAGTGTCCCTTGAAAGTGAGAAGAGGCACTTGCATGGTACTTTTGTGGTAGGCACTGCAAGTTATTTCCATGCCAGATACACTAAATATTCTCATGCCCTTTGGTGCTTCATCCACCATTTCATGGGTCATGCTTCCATGCTGGTGATGCTCGTTAATAAAACTAATGTATTAATTTGTGACTCAACTCTTTGGGGGAGAATTATGTCTCCTTGTGAAAAGGCGACCTTCCTAAAGGGTCCTGACCCCTTCCTCTTTCCTTCCCACGTTACCCCAAAACCTGGCCCACCAGGTGACTGACGTGGATTCCTGGCAGGATATTACCCCAAGCGGGGTATGAGGGGGGCCTGGGCCTGCCCTCTCTCCAGGCCTCAGCCCAGGGGCCTAAGGTGGGGGTGTCCTCTTCGTCCACCCCCGACCTAGCTGATGGGGCTAACCTCCGCAACTTGTCAGCCCACAAGCGAGACTCCAGCCGCCCTCCCTGGGCTACTTCCTCACCCCGGCTCTCCCGAGTCTCTCCTCAAGCCTCCTTTGCTTGACACCATCACCCCTCACCTGTCTCTCCTCCTCCCTCCCCCTCTCCACAGTGGCCGTTCCCCTTTTGTAGGCCACCAGTCTCCTCCCTTGCCAGCCTCTGTGCGCCTGTGCTGGCATTCTCCAGACTGCCCCGCCCGACCTTGACTGTACTGCACATGCGCCGGTGTCTCCTGGGTTACCTCCCAGGGCGCATGCGCTGGCATCCATGGTGCCAGCATCTCGCGCCCCAGTCTCAGCGTTCTCCCCAGGGCCCACTACATCACCATCAGGGCCGCTTTCATTCTCCTGCTGCCTCTCCCACCTCTGCAGGAAGAGCTGGCCGGCCGACGCCGACGTCCGGGGTCTTGCTTGGGTCCGTGAGGGGTTCCTTTACCCCGTCACACTCCTGCTCGGTGTTTTACCCACATTCTGCAACATATTTCATATTATGGCAGTCTCAGATGATGATCCAGCACATGCTCATTTTAAGAACAATTGCAGTGCAGATTTGATAGAATGCATAGACGGTACCAGTGTGAGATTTTTAAAGATAGCTATACCATGTGACTCCAGGCTTAAGAATCTGAAGTGCCTTCTAAAATCTGAAATACAAGGTTTGGAACGTGCTTTTATAAGACTTAAAAGAGCAACACTCTGATGTGGAAACTACAGGTTCTGAACCACCATGAAAGAAAATCAACCTTCTGCTGGTGGCATCTGACTCAGATGACAAAAGTAAACATGCGTTGATCTGCCCTGCTTTGGATCGTTATTGAGCAGAACCCATTAGCAGGATGGAAGCATGCCCTCTCGAATGGTGGCTGAAGCATGAAGGAACATACAAATCAACAGTGCTTCTGATATGTGAATTAGGGACATGAAAGGTTAACAGGTTTACTGGTTCTGGTCAACCGGTGGGGGCTGGAGCAGCTTCCTGCCTGCAATGGGCAAGGGATTGCTCCAGTCTCAAGGGGTCCACCGTGGACAGGGGCACTCCAGCCTGGTTCATTTCTGGAAGAGGCTACTCCAGCCAAGCTGAAGCAGGGGGTGGCTGACAGAACATCTTTCTCCCCCCGCCCCCCCCCCCCGCTTCCCTTCTCCTATTAATTTTGAGTTTCCTTATCCTCTAATCATAACTGCGGTCATCTGAAGAAGTGGGGTGTGCCCACGAAAGCTCTTGATACCATCAACATGTTTCGTTAGTCTATAAAGTGCTACCAGAACATTTGCTTGCTGTTTTTTTTCTGTAAGGGTATGTCTACACTAGCCACCCTAGTTCGAATTAGGGTGGCTAATGTAGTCATTCGAACTTCCAAATGAAGCCCAGGATTTAAATATCCCAGGCTTTATTTGCATGTTCCCAGGTGCCACCAATTTAAATGCCCCGGAGTTCAAACTATCTGCAATGAGGAGTAACAGTAGTTCAAATTAGGAGCTTTAATTCGAACTACCTAGCCCGTGCCACGTGTAGCCGTGGGCAGATAGTTCAAACTGCAGGGCATTTAAAAATGGTGGCACCCGGGAACATGCAAATAAAGCCTAGGATATTTAAATCCCGGGCTTCATTTGCAAGTTCGAATGACTACATTAGCCATCCTAGTTTGAACTAGGGTGGCTAGTGTAGGCATACCCTAACAGACTAACCCCTGAAGCCCCTTTAATCGGTTAATGGATAAACATTGTGTTTAACCGGTTAATCAATTAAATGGGATTTTACCTCCCTAATATGAATATTTTCCGATGGTGGCTTTGTCAATGACATGCAAACATCTGTTTTCACTTTCTGATGACATAGTGCTGCCTGCTTCTTGTTTACTGTCTCCTATAAATGTAAAAAAACTTCTTTGTCTGAATGGATGAGAAATAGGACTGACTGGACTTTGTTTTATTTTTGAATGCAGTTTTTTTTGTACACAAGTCTACGTTTGTAAGTTCAACATTCACAGTAAAGAGACTGCATTACCATACTTATGTTGGGTGAATTGAAAAGCACTATTTTTCAAGTGCTAATATTTATAATAAAAATAAAATGAGCATTTTACAATTTGTACTCTGTTATAATAGTAATCAGTCTATTTGAAAATGTAGAAAACATCTAAAATATTTAAAACATGGTATTAACAGTGTGATGAATCACAATTAATTTTGTAAAGCTATTTGCAGCTCTAACTAAAACCATTCATGCAAATTATAAATTAAAAACGGACCAAGGAACCACTCCTGTTCCATGGAATATAAAGAAGTAAGTCAAGTCAATTTAGCGAACAGTAGTACCTGGTATTCTGATATGCACTAGCTTGAAAAAAAAAGTTGCCATTTCTAGCTTTCCACGACTTGCTGTGTGTAATCAGATCTCATCAACTAAATCTTATCAGTACAGTGTATTAGACTGAACAAACCTCACAAATCACTAGAGCTAGAGCTGGACCTGCTATGAGTCCATATTTCCATTTATCAACAAATTCATTGTAGCTGGACATATTATAATAAAAGTCTGATCCAACTCAGCTGACAGTTTTATTGATTTCTGTTGGAGATAGATCAGGCATTTTTGTATTAAAAAATAAGGACTATATCATCACCAGAATTGGTCACTTGAAAAAGATGGTATGGGTTTGTTTATTCATCAGCATTAAGATCCGATTCAATAAAATGAAGAAAGAACAAGATATGAAGAAGAGTAAAGGAGAGAATGAAATGGTTTTGTTTTTAAAATAAATTCCTCTACGTTTTACCATATTATTTCCTCCTGTAAGTGATTTGTTTACATAGCAACTTCCTGATATGTGATGGCACAGAAATGTTGATTTTTCTTTACCAGTTAGCCAGTAGCATCTGTATTTCTTAGAGGAGGAGAAGTGAACATAACAGAGAATTTAATCTGGAAGGAGGAGTGGGACAGTAGATCACTAAAGCTGTGTCTAAACTACATGGCTCCATCGATGGAGCCATGTAGATGAGGGTTGTAGGCAAAGGGAAATGAAGCCGCGATTTAAATAATCGCGGCTTCATTTAAATTTAAATGGCTGCCGCACTGAGCTAACAAACAGCTGATCAGCTATTTGTCGGCTCAGCACGCTAGTCTGGACGCTCCCACGCTGACCTGAAAGCCCTTTATCGACATCCCTGTTATGCCTCGTAGGATGAGGTTTACCGGGGATGTCGATAAAAGGCTTTCATTTTGACAGGGGAGCGTCCAGACTAGCGTGCTGATCCAATAAACAGCTGATCAGCTGTTTGTCGGCTCAGCGCGGCAGCCATGTAAATTTAAATGAAGCCGTGATTATTTAAATCGCGGCTTCATTTCCCTTTGCCAAAAAAACAAATCTACATGTCTCCGTCGACTGAGCCATGTAGTTTAGACGTACCCTAATATATAAATTAGATATGATCTTAATAGCGTTTCATTACTACTTTTATATTAGAGATGGACTCAACTATGAATAGTTAGCAGCTTGGTTTCTGATTTATATCTTTACCTAGAGAACCGTGGACTAATCAGCTGGGACAGAAGGTGATTGGACGGCACCAATATTTTTCTGATTTAGTTTCCTTTGTTCCTTCTGGTAATAAGATGTGGCAATGCTGTTGTTGTTGTTGTGGAAGGCATTTTTTGTTTAAGTACTTGTCTAGAAATCTCTAAAACTTCTCATAAGTACTTACTACTTCATATCACATGAAAGGTTACCAAGTAGGTTGGTCCACTCATGCAATTTTTGTAGCATTTAGAACCTGATTTTAAAACCCAACTCTTTGGTGCACCCACAAACAATTGATTAAACTGCTTCTATCAGTTTGACTGATTCCTGCCATCATTTGTGCCTACACAAGATTGTGGGCATTAAATGTGAGGCTGGTTTTCAAAATCAGATATTTCATGCCCTGAGTAAATAATATTTGCATTGTCAGTAAACCTCTAGTTTTTGAGTTCAAATGGTTTCTGTTTTGAGAAGTACCTTAATTTGAAGAGACTATTTTCATGTTATGTTATTCTCGTGGTATTCTCAAGGTCCTCTTATCTTGTGCATAGAGTCTGATCCAAAGGCCACTGACATCAGTGGAAAGTCTTTCATTAACTTTAGCAGACTCTGGATCAGGATCTGAATGCACATATAACAAAGTTATGTTTGCTCCAAAGAGCTTACAATAAAAAGACAAGAGATGACAGATGGATACAGTAAGCAGACACGGATAGCAAAAGGTAGTAACAAGACAGTTATGTTTAGTGTAATAAGGAGTGGGCACAGTGTACCAGCTGCCTCCTCATTGTCAACAAGTTTGTAGGCATCTTGACACAGGTAGGATTGTAGGTATCTTGACAAAGGTAGGTAGGACATATTTTGTAGTCTTATGATAAAGGTCACGTTGACATGATGCTTTATGTATTTTGATAGACTTTCGAAAGCTGGCATATTTCTTTGTTGTGGGAAGGGTATAGAAGACAGTTGTATCTCTGCATTTCCCCTCCTGATTCTATATTGCTTTCAGAGGGGCATGACACTAACTGAGCTGAACGTTTAATATTGTAATACTGTAATCTTTGACAAGCTTTCTTTGACCACTTATTTTTAGATGCCTGTATTGAATCTCATATATTGCCATCTGACTTTTGAGATGATGGTCCTTAGTAATCATTTGATTTAGTGAAGAACATCACTTGGTCCCGAGCTGTCGTCTTGTTGTTAACAAAGGAATTGAAAGCGAGCTAACTTTTTCTATATTTGTATGCAGTGTTTCTATAGCTGCGTCCACTCCCAGGATATAGGGAGGCAAGGTGGTGACAAACTTGTCTCATAAGCAGAACTTGGTCCAATTACAGATATTACCTCGCCCACCTTTCTTTTATTTGATTTTTTCAGAATATGTACATCTGTATATTGATGACCAATGCCATACTGACTTCTAAGATGAGTATGGCAGAGACAATGGTATAGCAAGTTTCTTCATACCCATCAAAGTGCCTCAAGTCTAATCCGGAGAGAAGGCAACTCTAGAGCTGAGAGTTCTCCTTGGTTTCTCAGGAGCCATTAGATGGTTGCAGTTGACCCGGAATAAATCCATGTACTTGAGGTGAAAGTCTCCATACGCCACTCCATTCTGGCGAACACCATGTACTCCTTAATTTTCAAAAGTGAAAGCTGAAGTGTGAAATTTAAGGAGACTACAACCAGTACAACAACCATTAAAATGTTGGCTTTCAGGCTACTTGTCATAGGGTGTTGTCTTTACATGGAAAAGATCAGATACCAGGCACATCTTAGTGCAGTCTTTTCATTTTAATTGGAGCCTTTCCAGTTACGGTTTCAATAGTAATTACACTTGACTGTAAAATATACTTGTAATTTCATTTTCATAAAGGCCACTATCACCTGTTGCTGCACCAATAACTGCAACAGTTGGATTAGTGCATCTTTGTGATATGAAATAGTCACAGTATTTTTTGTACAATGTAATATGCCATCAGAACTCAGTACAGAGTCTCACTATACAGATTTGAACATGTGAGTGAACACTTCTTTCACTAGTCTTTCCCATTACATGCTTGTAAAACTTATTGAAGTACAGTGAAACCTTTGTTATCCGGCACTCTGTTAACCTGAAAACTTTAAGCGGCATTGCCCCCAGCCACAATACTGTCACGTCTTCAGAAGCACAGGACTGGCTTGGCTTACCATGATTGGCTTGGCTTAACAATTTTTTATTTAAGTAGTACTGATCATCTCTAACTCAAAACAGAAATGAGACCAACTGCCTCACACTACAAAACTACCAATATTATAATCTTGAGTTTTACTATTATTGTCCATTGGTTTTTCTTAGGTTGATGGGACCCTCAGATAACCGGAATTTGTAGATAACCAGAACACCCTAATCCCCGAGCATGCCGGATAACACAGGTTTTACTGTATTAGGTTTTACTCTTTGTAGTCATTCTTCATACCACATTTGCCATATAGTTGCACTTCTCTTTACATTTGTTAGTTTCACAATTGGAAACCATATCCACCTGAGAAATAGAACTAAGCTCGGATTCTATGGGTGTTTGGATTCAAATCCAGGTTTGAACATTGGAAATGGCAAAACAGCAAAAGCGTATCTCCGTTTTGAATTTTTGAAAAAGTCAACACGTCAAAACATCCTTAAGCATCTCTCATGTTCAGACTCATATCTAAATGTGTTGTCTCTGGCTCTTAGCAATACCCATCATTTTTAACTGTGTTCCTAGCACAAACTCCTGGCCAAAACCTTGCGCGTACACACACACACTTTCCACTAGCAAGCATTCATAGGAACATTACACTTGTTACACTGGCTAGAATCTTTGGCCGATCATGTCTATTAATATGCTTTATGGGAGGATACTTGATAGTTCAGGGGAAGACTCCTTGCCCCATTGTGGAATGCTATGAATAGAGAGACCATTGTGCATAGACTTATACGCTTGCAAGGGGCGGCTGTGTGCAAATGTGTCTTTAAGCTACCTTTTATGCACTCTGCATTCTATATGACCATCTTAATCCTGAGCCAATCAGGAAGAATGGCCTATCTGTGGGTCCTCAGAAGAAGCCTTTATGGTAGTGAGAGGTCATAGGGGGTGGAGGTACCAGGAACAGTTTTTCCCCAGCTGCCCCCTCTGCAATGGATTTTGGAGGGGGAGAATAGGTCAAAGTGAGACACCCCTGGATTCCTAGCACAAGAGGCAGTTCAGGCTGCTTGATGGCTCTTTTGTGCAGCCCAAGAGGACCAAGCACCTAACCCAGGGTATGTCTACACTACCCCGCTAGTTCGAACTAGCAGGGTAATGTAGGCATACTGCACTTGCAAATGAAGCCCGGGATTTGAATTTCCCGGGCTTCATTTGCATAAGCGGGGAGCCGCCATTTTTAAAACCCCGCTGGCTCGAACCCCTTGTGAAATGAGGAGTAACGGTAGTTCGAACTACTAGGAAGCCTAGTTCGAACTACCTAGTTCGTGCCCCGTGTAGCCGCACGGCACGGGGTTCGAACCAGCGGGGTTTTAAAAATGGCGGCTCCCTGCTTATGCAAATGAAGCCCGGGAAATTCAAATCCCGGGTTTCATTTGCAAGTGCGGTATGCCTACATTACCCTCCTAGTTCGAACTAGGAGGGTAGTGTAGACATACCCCCAGGAAGTACAGTTGGAGAATGTGAATAACGAAAAGTTATTAAGTTGTTCCCGTAATGTAAGAACCAGGGGACACCAAATGAAATTAATACATAGATTTAAAACAAGCAAAAGGAAGTTTTTCCTTCATGCAGCACACAGTCAATCTGTGGAACTCCTTGTCAGAGGATATTGTGAAGACCAATTCATAGAGGTTAGGTCCATCAATATTACTTAGCCAGAATGGGCAGGAATGGTATCCCTAGCCTCTGTTTGTGAGAGGCTGGAAATGGGTGACAGGGGAAGAGTCACTTGAGGATAACCTGTTCTGTTCGTTCCCTCTGGAGCATCTGGTATTGGCCACTGTTGGCGGATGGGATACTGGGCTAGATGGAACTTAGGTCTGACCCAATGTGGCCATTCTTATGTTCTTAGTTATCTGCTGTGCAGTGAAACTGACTATACATAAGCTGCTACAAAATTTATAAAGTAAAGTCAAACAGGATCTCCTGCGTATTTAAAAAAAATCTCCCTCCAATCTTTCAGCTATTGTGATCTTAGAAGCTCTTTGTAAACAGAGTAGGAGCAAGAATAGGATTACCCCCTCAAAAATTGATGGTGTCAGGTTAAGAAGTGCATGATACATTATCTTATCTGTTTTAAATATAAATGCTCTTACAGGTCCCCAAGTCACCTGATCTTTAAATGAATAATATTGTCTTGTGCACTTTTTTTTGTGGTATCATGGATTTTAGTTGAGCTTTCCCAAGCATTGTGCTTCAACCAGAATCAGCTACAGAACTGAGATCTGTCTATAGATCCATCTGTAACATGTAGTATATTAACAGGGGTTTTTTTCTATACAGCTTCGTTTGTTCACTTTTCTGTATAATCAGTGCAAGATTAACAGGCTCTCTGGCTGCGAAAGCAGAGAGGAGGGGGTTGGTGAGTGCAGCAAGCACGGGGCACAGCCCCTAGTGTTTATTTAAAATAATCCCACTGGCACTAGAGAGTGTTCAGAAGAATTCTTTACCCTAGTGCTCAGTGGTTATTTATCTTGGAGTTTCGGGTTAGTGGTAACACTTCCCTTGTGTCTGAATGTAATTTCCTTAATATTCCAATTTAATCTTTACCAGGTCTTTCAAGCACTTAAGACACTTTTTTTGTCTTTCAAACAGGAGCGTTTGAAATATATTCGACCACTGATCCTTTGTCCCAGGGACGGACTTCATTTGGAGAACACAGTTTTTATTGGCAAATGAAATACCAAAGTTCTAATTTTTTTCCCCCAAGCAAACCTGTAGTTTTCTGTGCTAATTAGAGCATTGGGCATTCACAACCTGCCTTTAAGTCCCATGAGAAATCATGGAAAGAGGCCAGCTGTAAGTGTCTCTTCTTATGGTTTCTGAGGTTTTAAATGAATACCTCTTTTGCTTAATGAGAAAGGTACCAGTTTATTTTCACAGGGAGAGGTAGGGGGACAGCTCTATGCTTCATGTTTCCTTTGGTGCATGACCTTTTAGTTTAGAAAACCGAACAGTGACTAATAAGGTAATGTCAACAATGCTCTTCCATTTATTAGGGAAATCAAGGATCTTTGCTAAGAACCCTGCACCAGATGAGTAGTGTAGGACACTGCAGGACAGAAGGATGCTACATGAGATTTCACTGGTGAGTAGGATGCCTGGTTGAGAGTCTTCAGCACAGAAGTGAATGTATCCACAGTCAAGGTTCCCTCTAAGCTGTGTGGCAGGATTGCCCCATAGCTGCCTAATCAGTCCCGCCCAGCCCCGGGCTCAGGGCTCTATGCACGGAGCTGCCTGACTGGGAGGGGCTGATTAGGCAGCAGTGGGGCAGTCCTGCCACGCAACTTGGAGGGAGCGTTAACCGTGGTGGATAAAACCCCTCACTCTAGTGCTGGTATATCCCTGTGAGATGCATTAAAATACCTTGTCTGATGTTAAATATACTGTGTGTGACTTCTCCATGGGCTTTGCACCACATGTTAACATTTGCACCAGTGCACTGAAGGTGTAAAACATGATCCTTCTGACTGGGTATCACTTTGCCTTGGTGAAAATATGACTTTGCAGGAGCAGCAAGCCCGTTGTACTGCATTGACCATGCACAGGAGCTGAATGGTTTTTGCTTTGGGTATTGGTCATATTCTGTGTGTGTTGACCAGAGGGATGTTGTCTTCCTCTTTCACAGTCAGGAGCCATTAGATAGGAGATTTGCCTGACATGCATGTACATCTTTTCCAGCTAGGTCTCACTGGCATAAGTATTCATCATTTTATTTCAGTTTGTCATGAGGGCAGCATGTTGTGGAGGGAGCATACTAAGCCCACTGCTGTTAAAGGAATTGCATCTGCTTAAACCAGCCATTACTATCATCGGTTGTTTGGTCGTCTGCATTAGAGATTGGGCCCCAGTCAGAGGTAAACTTCATTGCAATTTATGACATTACATCAGCACGAGAGCCGAATCAAGCTCATAATCCGTGCTGCTTCAATAGAGGCGCTAACTTGCCATTATGTTAGGGTTTCTCCAGAAGTTACATCCTGTTGTTCATTCCAGCCAAGTGATGAACTGAGAGACAAATGGTAAGCTTAACAGCCTACCCTTGAGTTCCATTACCTTTCCCGTGGATTCTCTATAGGCTGGGATGAGAAGGACCTGATGTACAGTGAACCCTCGTTTATCGCGGTAGATAGGTTCCAAACCCGACCGCGATAGTTGAAAATCCGCGAAGTAGGGACATGTATATTTAACATGTATACAGCGAGCCCTCGCTACTTCGCGGTTCGACCATCGCGGATTCACGTATATACATAATGTAATGAAAAAAGTCCGCGAAGTCGTGAATCCGCGATGGTCGAACCGCGAAGTAGCGAGGGTTCACTGTACATCTCTTCTGTTGCCTTTTCCAAGGGTCTACCAACTTCCCCTTCTCTACCTCCTGCACATATAGATCTTGCTTACAGCTCTGTTCCTAGCATACCTAACCCTAATCCTTACCCATTTCCCTGCATGCATCCTGATCTCTTGGCTTCTGGGAATGGAGAGGGAATGATGATATGAAGGCAGCTGCTGGTACCCCAAGCTGTAGAAGAGGTTTGAGATCATTAGATGGAGATTTTCCTCTCTTCATGGATAGGGGCATAATTAGGCCCAGAATATATTTGTGTGTGTGTGCATGCGTGCGCGCCTCTGGAACACAACATGGAGAACTAATGTGTCTGGGAATTCCAAAACATGGACTGAAGTTAGTGGGCACACTTAAAATGATCTCAGAGCTAGGGGAATCTTTCAAATGGGAATTCCCTGATTTAATTTCTATTGGCACCAAGAGAATGTTCCAAACTGGTGGGCCATTTTGAAGGGGCTTAATGAATATCCTCTTTCTTTACTCTTTCGTGAGACAGTGTTAAGATAAGTCTGGATACAAAGAAACTAGGAGGAATGACTCTCCTAATACATGCTAGATAGGGAATGGGTGGGGGAAAGCACAGGTCAAACCTAGATGAATCATCAGGTGAAATTTAGATGTACTGAAGTCAAAATATCTTGATCGGTTTCCATGGGGATGTTAATTAACTTGAGGGCTCAGCATCTGATAGTGGCTGTGAATATTTCATGTCCCCTTATGAAGAAGTTGGGTCAAGTAGGCTGACAGCCCAACATGAAGGTAAAATGTTTGTGAATCATGTATGAAGAAATTAAAGCTTCCCTTTAATACGGAGCTGGCTGCAAATGCCAGAAGGCACAAAAATATATCCTCTTACAAGTCTGCTTTTTCACTTCATGTAATTGTTCCTTGATGATTTTTTTCCTGTGGATTTCTGTATTGTTACAATATTAAAAGGTCAAAATGCCAATCAAGTGTTCCCCTTGTTTAAACATTTCCCATCGGGTGTTTTTGCATTGATCTGAATAAATTATTCATGAAAAATGTTTGCCTAGCCTTGAGTTCCATTGGTATATGTTCAGGCTCATGATACAATTATACATTATTGCCTCTGAGTTTTTATTTCAAACTTTTTATTATGAGTAGCTTGACTACAGTGTAAACGTCTGAGTACTCATCCTTGTCAATCTCAAACATTAAAAAAATCTGTCATGACACAAGAAAGCTGACTAAAATCTGCCTTTGAAATACTGTAGAAAGTTTTATTTAACTAGCAATAAAACAAATGTCAGTCATGAGAGGCTTGAATTGCTCAACTGAAAATTAATAAGTGCTACATATGTAAATGCATTGCTTCAGAGTACAATGGTAGAGATTATCTGCTCTCTTCATGTCCAAAAGACAGAAAAATCAAAGGGGGTATTTATTTTAGAGATTCATTGGAAAAAAACATATAGCTTTAAAGAAATGGAATGCGTGCCTATTAGTGTCTTGATTTTAATAAGCTATGATCATGTACAGCACAGACAACATGGGTTTCTGAAGCATTCAGTACCAAACACACAGGCCTCAACTGACTTCATAGAAAGAGAATTTCATCAGGTGGAAGTATCAATTACAGCAGTGGTTCCCAACCGCTGGTGCATGGACCAGTACCGGGCCATGAACCGCTGCCTGCCGGGCCGTGGCATACTGCCAGGCCACACCCCCAGCTGGGTTCCACTGGGAAGCAGTATTTCCTCTAAGGTGCGCACCTGCACAGTTTGCACCAAGAATTTGAGGCCTACCTGGCTGCTCAGCTGCTCTGGGGCTGGGCCATGTGGTGGGTGCCCTGGCCCCTAGCAGGCAACCAGAGGTCCATGTGCAGGGAGTGCTGCCACAGGATGACCCTCCAGCGCTGAGGAGGAGGCTGGAGACACATTGCCGGCCTTGCACATACCAAGTGCGGATCCCGCCCCATCAGACCGCACCATGAAGCGGTAAAAGGGGCCTCCCCGGCTGCTGGCCACCCTGTCTGTGCCCTGCCCAGGTCAGCAGGGTTGCCCCAGGAGCCGCTGGGTCTGGCCCAAGCCCAGAGTCTTAGTGGTGCGATTCTCCCATGCAGCACCACTACCGGGGGCCACAGCTGGGCAAACGCTGAGACATTAATCCCTGTGCAACTGCTCCCCACACGCTGGGGCCTGCCACTTTCCACCCAAGTCCCCACGTCAATCACTCCAAGCAGCCTCCTTCCTCTCTCCCAGATCTTTCTGCCTGGCCCTCGGGCTGATGAATTATGGGTTGTCTTAAGGAGGGGGGCTATAAGAGGCAGGGGGCTGACACTGGAGGGCACTAGGATGTCCATGTGGGAAGCTGGTACTGGGGGGGCTCTGGAGGAGAGCTACAGGGGCAGGGCTGGCACGGGGGGGTTATTGGGATGGGGCTAATATTGGGGACTAGCGTTGGAGGGGCAGTGGGGGATTGGGTGCAGATAGGCTCTGGAAACAGGAGGATGGCATGGGGGGCCTGGTGGTGGGGGTTTCTAAGCGTTAAGGGGCGGGTGGCTGGTAGAGCTGAAGCCAGCTGTTCATGGCAGCCCTGGGGGTCGGGGCTTATGGTGGACTGGTAACATTTTATTTGCATATTCATTATTTGTATAATGAATATGCGAATAAAATATTACCAATCTACCAAAAGTTTGTGAATGAGTTTGCCGGTCCGCAGTATAAAAAAGTTTGGGATTACAGCAATTATAATGCTGTGTAAAGCTACTAGGAGACTTGGTCACATCGACTAAGCCAATGTATTTGGTTAGGATTAATTCAAATTCAATGTTATTTTCCCATTTAACTATGTCATCTGTGGTAGATTTGTAGGATGTGTGCAAAGGTTCCCAAAGGCGGAGGTTTCACACAAATCTTATTTTTGTTTGGGTTCCTGCAGGGCTTACATTCCATGTTTCATTTTCAAATTTGCTATTTGAACAGAGACTCCAGGCAAAACTTGAGCAATTTAGAGTTCTGACAGCTCAGTGGTTTCTATGGTTACAAACAAAACCTATATAATGGCCCAGTTTACTTGCCTTAATTCAACAAAGAATGGTGGAACCACTTAATGAACCTCATCTGTAGTAAAGTCTCCAAACTTTGGAGTTTCACATTGTTTCAGGTTTGATTACAGAATTTTAAAAAGCTTTGTGTTTTAGGCCAAAGATCCCATTGAAAGTCTGCTTCATTGCAATATGTGATTTCAAAATAAAATTGACTTGGTGTGAAGACTGGTAGATAATCTGAAAGGAGAGCATACAAATACCATTCTAGGATAAACTTGAAGTTTTTTTGTTTTTAAATTATCTTTCTGCCCCAAGAAAACCAAACCCTTGTGTGACGTTACCTGATTAAACTATGCTCATGTAGATCTTTGTTGCTAACAATTATATAATTTCAACAAATTTCATACAAAGTGTATCAAATAAGGTGTCAATAGAAAAGTTATGATTTGCTGAATGTGATTATACTAGTTGTATGAATATATCATTTCTTTATTAAGTTATGAGCAATTGGGTCAATACATTTATTTCATACATTTGCTCCTGTGGTAATGCCCACATAGTATTTATCCTGCACATCTTGAAGGGACTATTCGGGTTAAATATCCTATCAAAAACATTTTCTTTACAGCGGAAGACATGCTTGTATAATTAATGACATTTCCTGTCAAAATTCCATCTGAAGTAAACACAGTGGCTTCTGCTGTGAGGCTAGGTCTACATTAGGGGATAAATTTCAGTTCAGATCTGCAACTCCAGCTACGCTAATTTGCGTAGCTAGAGTTGAAATATCTTAAATCAAATTTTGGCACTGGTCACACTGTGGGAGGTTGACGGGAGCATGCTCTCCTTTTGATCTCCTTTACTCCTTATAGGAGCAGTACTACCACCATTGACCGGTGCACCCTGTCAGTTCAAATTAGCATCTCTTCACTAGACCCACTAATTTGAACCCTGGAAAATCGACGGTGGCAGCTTCGATCTTCTCTGTAGCGTAGACATGGCCTGAATGATTAAGTGAAATCTGGCATAGTCGTGTGACTTGCTCATGTGATTCCAAACACCATCTTGTTACTGTAGTTCACTATAGTGAGAACAATCGGTTTCCCTGCACCTGGGCAAAGCTACAAAAGATCTTGAAAGCATTTCAGTGTTGCCTCTTTCACGCTCCAGCCTTTTTCCTGCTCAAACCTCTGGACTATGGATTTATGCTAATGTGAGCATTCCATTCAAGGGGCTGAGGACTTTCCAATGATTTGGAAGGAACCACAGAGATGACCTGAACCACAAACTTTGCAATTACTTTATGTATTTGATTCCATTAGCCAACTTTAAGTCTCGCCTTTTTCTTATTCTTTCGTTGAATAAATCTTTCACTCTTAGATGCCAAAGGATTGACCAGAGCATAACTAGGTAAGGGTATGTCTACACTACAAAGTTAGTTCGAACTAACGGACGTTAGTTCGAACTAACTTTAATAGGTGCTACACTAGCGCTCTGCTAGTTCGAATTTGAATCGAACTAGCGGAGCGCTTAGTTCGAACTAGGTAAACCTCATTTTACAAGGATTAAGCCTAATTCGAACTAGCTAGTTCGAATTAAGGGGTGTGTAGCCCCTTAATTCGAACTAGTGGGAGGCTAGCCCTCCCCAGGTTTCCCTGGTGGCCACTCTGGCCAACACCAGGGAAACTCTATGCCCCCCTCCTGGCCCCGGACCCCTTAAAGGGGCACGGGCTGGCTACGGTGCCCGTGCCAGGTGCAAGCCTGCCAGCACCCAGCCAGCAGACCCTGCAACTGGCACAGCACAGAGCCACCCACCCGATGTCCCCCAGCCCACCCCCTCTTCCCGGGACCAGGCTGGCGGCTCCCGGGAGCTTGCCCTGGACCGCAAGAGGCGGGCACCTTCCTGGGCTAGTGCGGACATCGTGGACCTTGTCCACGATCGCCGCACTAGGCACAGGAAAGTGGCCGGCTAGGGCAGGAGAGCTGCCAGCCTGGCCACCCAGGAGCAGGTGTGCATGAAAATCAAGGGGGTCCACTGAGACCCCCGACCATGAGCCCTGAGCTTACAATGGCCGTCCTGGGTCAGACCAAAGGTCCATCTAGCCCAGTAGCCTGTCTGCTGACAGCGGCCAACCCTAGGGACCCTGGAGGGGATGGACCGAAGACAGTGACCAAGCCATTTGTCTCGTGCCATCCCTCTCCAGCCTTCCACAAACTTTGGGCAGAGACACCACTCCTACCCCCTGGCTAAGACCACTCCATGGACCCAACCTCCATGACTTGATCTCACTTCCCTTTAAACTCTGTTCTAGTTGTAGCCTTCACAGCCTCCTGCAGCAAGGCGTTCCGCAGGTTAACTATTTGCTTTGTGAACAACAACTTTCTCTTACTAGTTTGAAGCCTGCTACCCATTCCTTTCCTTTGGTGTCCTCTAGTCCTTCTTTATGGGAACTCAGGAAGAACTTTTCTGAATGCACCCTCTCCACCCAACTCCTGCTTTTAGAGACCTCTATCCTGTCCCCCCTCCGTCTCCTCTTTTCTAAGCTGAACAGTCCCAGTCTCTGTAGCCTTTCTTCATCTGGGACCTGTTCCCAACCCCTGATCATGTTAGTTGCCCTCCCCTCTCCCAGCCTTTCTCTTCCCCTCTCCCACCTCCTTTTCCCAGTCTCCCCCAGTTTTTTTCAATAAAGACAGAGTCAATGTTGGAAGAAACGTTATCTTTATTTTGTACATCAATAAGAAGGGGGGCTAGGGACGGGTAAGTGGAAGGAGGTGAGGGAGGAATGGGGTATGAGCCCCCGATGGGAGGACTGGGCTGGCTCTGCGGGCTTCTGGGGGTGGAAGCTCTCCTGCAGCCCCCCAATTACCCCCTCTCCCCAGATGGCAGCCTGCAGCAAGTGCAGCTGGGCTGATGGCCGAGTGCTGTGATGTGCCCAGTGTGGGTACTCCGGGCACTCCAAGCCAGAACTTCTTTGCAAGCAGGGCACCCCTTAGAACTGTGTGTCCGGGGTGGGGGTCGGGACCCTTTAAGCGCAGCCCTCGGCTAGCCTGAGACAGCATCTCCATGCTCTAAGTCCTCCTCTTATGCCCTGCCGGCACTGCTTCCGGCCATCCTTAAGCCCTGTTCAGAGTCCACTCAATGTGGACTTGCTAGTTCGAATTAGCAAAACGCTAATTCGAACTAGTTTTTAGTTCTAGACGCGTTAGTTCGAATTAACTAATTCGAACTAAGTTAGTTCGAACTAGCACTGTAGTGTAGACGTACCCTAAGATTTCAGTGATCTATTGAACTGAGCGTGAGCGTGCTGCTTTGGCCTAGGAAGAACCCTTTGTTTAATGAAAGTGGTTTTTAGGAACCACTCATCGTTCAGTTCAATGTTTTTGGTGGTGATACAAAAACTGGAATGCCTAAGGAAACTGCTTTTCTGACTTGTTAGCCAGTGTGGTGAAACAGTATGGGGAAAACCCACCAGTTTGGGGATGGTTCTGTCCTTTTTTTTCAACAGTTTGTCCTGAATTTGGTATTTCCAGATGTGACTGACTGAGGCATGGTCACATCTTGTAACCTTTCCCTTACTAACAAGAAGTGACAGTTTTATAATTTGTTTTGCTTGCAGGAAAGATTATTGATTGGTATTCTCACAGATAGATATATTGATTTGACCTTAATATGGCAGTTGAATAGCTTAACTTTGCTTCAGTTAGTAGTATTTTTAAAAAAGTAGTTTAATTGAAATAATGTGTTTGGTTTTATCGTTGCTTCAGTTTTTTTCAACTTTAAGAAAATCTATGAAAAGAATACAGAATTATATTTCTTTCAGTTAGTAGCACCTGCGAGAACCCATGAGAACCTTAATGTGTTTCAGCCTTAATGGGGACCCTATTTGCTGCCCTCTAAATTAACGCTGTGATTTTCACAATAAGAACTAATTATGTCAATCCCATCTCATTTGTGAATCCACCTCTCTACAGAGACCCTTTTGTTGTTTTCACTCCTTCTGCACCTTGCCTGCCAATTCTCCTTTCCCCTCTCTTACTGATGCTACCTTATCACTTTCTCACTGCTAAGACACAAATTTGTCAGTTACCCTGTTATCTGTGCCTTAGACTGCTTGGCAGATTTTGACAGGGAATCCCAGGGTGGCAAATCTTGTGTGCTATGGGAATTGTGCTGGAAACAGTGTTACACTGTAAGCGAGTAGTACATCAGGCCTGAGCAGAGAAGCAACTATAGCGGTTGAACCAAAATATAAATGGTTGAAGACAATAATGTAGAGAGGCAAAATGATTATATAACACTGTTGGCAGTAGGAGGAGGAAGGTCTACTCCTTTGTTTAGAAATTCAGTTCAGGTTCTAGAATACATCTGACTGTTTTGACGCTTATTACCATTAAACCTGTTAAACTTTGCCTATTCCCTTTGGCGTCGTCTACACTGCAAGGTTTTTGCGCAAGGAGCCTTTTGCAGAAGAGTTCTTGCACAAAAACTTCTTGCACAAAAGTGATGTGCTTTTGCGCAAGAGAGAGTCCACATTGCATGGACATGCTTGCGCAAGAAATCTCTGATGATCATTCACAGAATGGCCATCAGAGCATTTGTGCTTTTTCTGATAGGGGTTTTTGAGCAAGAAACCCCTCCAGAGCATCCACACCTGCCTTTTTGCGCAAGAGCTGTAGCACAAAAAGGAGTTATTCCTCGTGGGGAGAGGAATAACTCTACCAGCAAAAGCCCTCTGTTCTGTTGATTTCCTTGTGCAAAAAGGCGCTTGAGGTGTGGACATTCCCCTGGGCTTTGCACAAAACCAGCCATTTTTGTACAAAAACCTTGAAGTGTAGACATAGCCTATATAACTGAGGGTATGTCTACACTAGCTCGTTAATTCAAGCTAGGTAGGCAAATCAGGCAACCGGAGTTGCAAATGAAGCCCGGGATTTAAATATCCTGGGCTTTATTTGCATGTTCCCGTCCGGCCGCTATTTTTAAATCCCCCTTAGTTCGAACGAACTGCATGCGGCTACACGCGGCAGTTTAAAATTAATCCGAACTAAGTCCTTAGTTGTATACAATCCAATATATAACTACTGAGATTAAAACTTCAGTTAAAATGCCTGCACTAATTTTATTATAAATAGTCTTATTCTCGAGTTCATGTTGTGTATAATTTTTATTAGAATGGGTGCGACCTTGGGGAAATGTATGAACTATTTGCCTTGAGACGTTCTTAGGTGACTTGATATAAATCTTTTGTGGCATGACATTTCTGTGCTGGAAATAATCTCTTATAATTTTGTGACTAAATTAACGGAGGCTTGATATGCTAATGGCATTGCATTCCCAGGTAATGACAGTGATGAAATCATTAAAATGAATTAGAAGTGTAATATACTACAACGTCTCATCCATCGACTCTATACCACGTTTTTCATTCAGCCATTTTCTGTAATTTGATATGGCAGAATAAGAGCTGGTCATATAAAACAAACCAAACAATTAATTGATGGATGCAAAATTAATATGGTTCTTTCATTATGAACACACACTGCCTAATTTGCTTATTACAGTTTAATGGCAATGAAAGGAAGTGGCATACTCCATGATAGTAATGAACTGTCTCAGCATCCATTGGACTTCCAGGAAAAATTAAATATAATTACTTTTATTACATCTATATTTGACAAAAAGCAAACTGATGCACTTAGGGCCAAATTTGCAAATGTGTCTAAGGTTGTGCAAGAGAAATGAAGTTTGATTTGACATCTGGTGTTAACTGTGTGAGTATAGCTATTGTCAATAAAAATATTGCAAAGCCAGAAAAGGTTCGGAAAAGGGCAGCTAAATAGTGTTTGGTGTGTGTACCTTCCACTTCCACAAGGAGAGTGATTAGGAAGAGCAGACTACTTAACTTTGAATAAAGAATAAAAGGAGATAATGACGGAGAGATTTACAATAATGAATGGAGCAGGTCAGCTGAGTGCTTTTTTTGTATGCTTTATCATGATAAATAAAGAAGAAGAAACTTGATGAAGTTAAAATCTTTATTGGATTAAAGAACAAAACTTTAAAAATGATAATGTGCAATTAAACTTTGGAACTCACTGTCACTTGACATTTGTGAGGCCAACAGCTAAAGCTGAAAAGAGTTATGTAGTCATTTAAATAAGACTAGTATTGGTGTTTTCACTGGAGAAAATAGAGGTGCAAGCATTATTAAATATCATGCAACAGGACACACGTATGTAACCAGATGATGTCAGGGAGAAGTTTTCCTTATGCTATCGGATTGTGTGATTAAACTCATTATGTTTGGACTTATCTCTGTCATTCCCTGAAATGTTCAGCATTTGGTACAGTTTGTAACAGGATATAGAAATAAAAGTTTCCTGCTTGGAATGACAATGCTGATGTTTCAGTGATTCATACCTGAGTATGAGAGAAACACTGATATTTGTCTGTGAGAGAAATACATGGGTTGTGTAGAAGTGTTTTATTAAAGAGGAAGTTGATAAATTGTTTTCCACGGACACCAAGGGTGACAAGAAATAATTGGCTTGGCTTGCAGCAAGATTAAATATAAACTTTCCAACTCTAATGGGAGTTAAATACTAAAATGAGCTTCCAGGGTAGATGGTGGAAGCCCCATCATTGGGGTATTTTAAGAAACAGGTCACACAAACATCTGTCAGGGATGGTCCTGCCTCTAGGGAATATGGACTAAATGGGGCGCCAAATGGTGGTGCAATATTGTTGAGGGGTTTGGAGGTGGGGGATTGCATGGTTCACCTAGGGTGCCAGTTGCTGGCAGCTAGTCTAGAGCTGCCCCCGGTCTTGAGGTCTCTCCAGGCATACTTGTCTGTGACTCTATGAATTTAATGAGCCAGATTCACTCCTGACATGCATCATCTGAACTGAATGGTAATAGTCTATCCCCATGTTGAACAAGTGTATAGGACAACCACAAGTTCAGGCCAATGGTGAATCGAACCCTGAGATAGATCTATGCACATTTCAATTTAAACCACTGAATGAGTCTATTGTTAACATTAAATTTAAACATTCAACATCATTGATGTAAAGCTTGACGAGATCAGAAGACAAAGCTTTAAACACATTAGGACTAAGTTACCCTTGACTGGAAACTCTCTCAGGCTTTTGTTAGTCATAGAGGCAGCTGTCTAGTAGGACTTCAAGGGAAACTTTTATCAAACTCTCACCAGAGGCAGGATAGTGATCATGTGCATCCTCAGATTTACATCTCTCTTACTCCAGGCCAGGACATTTTGAATCATTCAAATGTGATTACAGAAAAACAATGATGTCAGTAGCCCAAAATAAATATCGGTGTTAGGACAGCTTGCATCAGTTAAGCCCCATAAGAAGTCTTTTCAATTTAATAGCCCTTGTAGCTCCTGTAATTCCATGTACCCAATGAAGCTACTGCTTGTAAAACCCTGCAAGTTCCTCAGCTAGAGATGCTAAGAATTTGCAAAGTGTTGTGCTTTATCAATAATTTACTGTAAATTCAATAGAGCACAAACTCTTCTGAGCATGTTCCAGTGAGTTCATAATCTGTGGAAGATTAATTGGAGGGTTTGAATGTCCTCTTTCATGGGAAAATTCAATAGTATCCATTAGCCCCACAAATCACCCATCTCTTGTGGATATCAGCCCAGAATTGCCCGGGGCATTTTTGCTAGTAAATGGTGACTGATAACTCTGGGAGAGTTCCAAATGCAAGGCCACTGTAGATTCACTATAATATTTTTAAGTTTTGTATTGCTTTTAGGGGTGATGCTTTTATACACGCAGATGAGAAGTTCTCAGATAAGCATACAGTCCAGAAAATGTGAGGGTCTGATGATTTTAAAAGGGTGTCTAACTCTGGGTTTGCAACAATGCCTGTTGGCTTGTTTATAACCATATAATTGTGCACATATCTAAATCCAACTAACCAACTTACAAAGGCTACATAGGTAAAATCACAAGTTTAAACCCTGACATTTGCACTTTAATTTCAACATTGCAGGTCAGCAATGCAAATTTGGCCCTAAAGACTAGGGCTTTACTTTTTGCATATCAAACGGCATAGCTATGTTGCCAGTTTTCATAGTGTAGATGCAGAAGTCTATCTTGGCATAGCTGATGAAACTATGAAACTCTTAGGGCTCGTCTAGACTGCGGAGTGGCTCTGTATGTGAAAGATAATGTAGAATCAAATGAAATAAAAACATAAATCAACATGTTCAGTAGAATCGCTATGGATAGTAATTCCATGCTCCAATAATAAGAAATTAGCAGTAGGGATATATTATCGACCACCTGACCAGGACAGCGATATTGACATTGAAATGCCGAGGGAGATTAGAGAGGCTACCAAAATGAAGAACTCTATAATAATGGGGGATTTTAATTATCCCCATATTGATTGGATACATGTCATCTCAGGAACAGAAGCGGAGATAGAATTTCTCAATGGCTTCTTGGAGCAGCAGATACAGGAACCCACAAGAGGAGAGGCAATTCTCGATTTAGTCTTTAGTGGAGCGCAGGATCAGGTTACAGGACCGCTTGGGAATAGTGACCATAATATAATAACAATTAACATTCCTGTGGTGAGAAACACCTCAGCAGTCCAACACACTGGCATTTAATTTCAAAAAGGGGATTACATAAAAATGTTAAACAGAATTTAAAAGGCACAGTGACTAGAGCCAAATCCCTGCAAGCTGCATGGAAACTTTTTAAAGACACCATAATAGAGGCCCAACTTAAATGTATACCACCAATTAAAAAACATAGTAAGAGACCTAAAAAAGAGTCACCGTGGCTTAACCACCATGTAAAAGAAGCAGTGAGGGACAAAAAGGCATCTTTTAAGAAGTGGAAGTCCAATCCTAGGGGATAAATAGAAAGGAACATAAACACTGTCAAATCAAGTATAAAAGTGTAATAAGAAGGCAAAAAAAGATTTTGAGGAACAGCTAGCCAAAAACTCAAAAAGAAATAGCAAAATGTTTTTTTAAGTACATTAGAAGCAGGAAGTCTGCTAAAAACCAGTGGGTCCCCTAGATGATCGAGATATAAAAGGAGCAATCAAGGACAATAAAGCCATTGCGGAGAAACTAAATGATTTATTTGCTTCAGTCTTCACGGCTGAGGACGTTAGGGAGATTCCCAAATCTGCACCGTCCTTTGTGGGTGATGAATCTGAGGAACTGTCCCGAATTGAAGTGTCATTAGAGGAGGTTTTGGAACAAACAGAAAAATTTAATGTTAACAAATCTCTGGGACCGGCTGGCATTCATCCAAGGGTTCTAAAAGAACTCAAATGGGAACTTTCTGAACTATTATCTGTGGTTTGTAACCTAAATTGGCTTCTCTACCTAATGACTGGAAGGTAGCCAACGTGACACCAATATTTAAAAAGGGCTCTAGAGGCGATCCTGGCAATTACAGACTGGTAAGTCTAACTTCAGTACCGGGCAAATTAATTGAAACAATAGTAAAGAATAAAATTGTCAGGCACGTAGAAGAACATAATTTGTTGGACAAAAGTCAACGTGGTTTCTGTAAAGGGAAATCATGTCTTACTAATCTATTAGAGTTATTTGAAGGGGTTAACAAACATGCAGACAAGGGGGATCCAGTAGATATAGTATACTTAGATTTTCAGAAAGCATTTGACAAGGTCCCTCACCCAAGGCTCTTGTGTAAATTACATTGTCATGGGATAAGAGAGAAGGTCCTTTCATGGATTGAGAACTGGTTAAAAGACAGGAAACAAAGCGTAGGAATAAATGGTAAATTTTCAGAATTGAGAGGGGTAACTAGTGGTGTCCCTCAAGGGACTGTCCTGGCACCAATCTTGTTCAACTTATTCATAAATGATCTGGAGAAAGGGGTAAGCAGTGAGGTGGTAAAGTTTGCCGATGATACCAAACTGTTTAGGTAGACAGAAGCAGACTGTGAGGGACTCCAAAAAGATCTCACCAAACTGAGTGACTGGGCAACAAAATGAGAAATGAAATTTAATGTGGATAAGTGTAAAATCATGCACATTGGGAAAATTAACCCCAACTATACGTACAGTATGATGGGGGCTAATTTGGCTATGACAAATCAGGAAAGAGATCTTGGAGTTATTGTGGATAGTTCTCTGAAAACTTCCACACAGTGTGCAGCGGTGGTCAAAAAGGCAAATAGGATGCTAGGAATTATTAAGAAAGGGATAGAAAATAAGACACAGAATAACTTACTGCCCCTGTATAAAACTATGGTACGCCCACATCTTGAATACTCTATATAGATGTAGTCTCCTCACCTCAAAAAAGATATTTTGGCCTTGGAAAGGGTTCAGAAAAGGGCAACTAAAATGATTAGGGGTTTGGAACGGGTCCCATATGAAGAGAGGTTAAAACGAACTTGGGACTTTTCAGTTTAGAAAAGCGGAGACTGAGGGGGGATATGATAGAGGTATATAAAATCATGAATGATGTGGAGAGGGTGAATAAAGAAACGTTATTTATTAGTTCCCATAATAGAAGAACTAGAGGATACCAAATGAAGTTAATGGGTAGCAGGTTTAAAACTAATAAAAGAAAGTTCTTCTTCACACAGCACATAGTCAGCCTGTGGAACTCCTTGCCAGAGGTGGCTGTGAAGACTAGAACTATAACAGAGTTTAAAGAGAAGCTAGATAATTTCATGGAGGTTAGGTCCATAAAAGGCTATTAGCCAGGGGATAGAAATGGTGTCCCTGGCCTCTGTTTGTCAGAGGCTGGAGAGGGATGGCAGGAGACAAATCGCTTGATCATTGTCTTCGGTCCATCCTCTCTGGGGTACCTGGTGCTGGTCAGGCTATTGGGCTAGATGGACCTTTGGTCTGACCCAGTACGGCTGTTCTTATGTTCTTATGTTCTTATTCCTCTCTCGAAAGAGGAATGAAAATGAAACAGATCAAAAATTCAAATGAAGCACAGATTTACAAATCTTGTGCTTCATTTGCATAACTGCATCCGAGTGCTTTTTGAAAAAAAGTGTTTTTCAAAAAAACCCTGCAGTCTAGATGGGAGTACTCCTGAAAAAATGAGGTCTACAAGTTCTTTCGAATTTTTTTTTTTTCAAAAGACCCATGTCTAGACTGCGGGTTTTTTTAAAAAAACAAAAAAACAAAAAACCAACAACCCTTTTTTGAAAAAGTGCTCGGATGCAATTATACAAATGAAGCATGAGAGTTGTAAATCCACTTCATTTGAATTTTTGATCTGCTTCATTTGCATTCCTCTTTCAAGAGAGGAATGCAGTCTATACAAGTCCTTAAAAGACCAGAGGAAGAAGACACCATCTTGCAGGAGTAGTCCTTAGCAGGGAACCCCTGTAGGGAATTATGTGTGAGCAGCAGGAGGAACAGGGCTGAAAAATGTCTGGGTTTCCCAATGCTTGGTACCTATCCCAGACATCACCTGTCCAGTACTCTTAAAAAGCACACTTGTTCTCTTGTGCATCTGAGCCAAAGAGAGAACACACAACATGTGCATTGTACATACAAGTCTCTCATTTGAACTGCATGGACATCTAAAATGCAGGCTGTTGCATTGAGCACTTCCAAATTTTCCTTGGGAGGAGACCCTACACCTTTCATGATTGTTGTAATATCACTAAGGATGTTTCATTCTGATTGAGTAAACAGTGGTATTTCTAGATAAAGAGAGTGGAAATAATGCCCATATACTTTTGCTTGACTTGCTCTCTGCAGAGAGGAACTCCTTTTGAAGACATTTCTTCTCTTCCCTCAGCTGCAGCCCCATTACCACAAGCTTAATACCACACTTCATTACCACACTGCATCAAAACCTTTGCCAGCACCACCTCCAAATGCAGTCATCTTTCCTTCCTGTTTTGATCTACCTTAACCACTGGTGCTGAGTTACGATGGTAGAATTGGCTTACTCCTCCTGCATTGAGTAGTGGAGAATCTACTGAAGATTGATAATATAAGCCAAATAGAAAATGGTGTTTAATAGCTATGAATATGTGTTGCTTTTTCCACTTTCTAAGAATTCTTCTTTAGCAACTACCAACAATCTATTTATTCATATTTAGTTCTTCCTATAGTCTTTTAACACCTGATTTGCCTGATCTGCATGCTCTTGGAAGAAACTGAGATTGGTTGACAGCTTGCAAGAGAAAGCAATCTGTGACTAGGCTAAGAAGGAGCAAAGGGAATGCTCTTGGGACAATCGAAAAGTGTACTGGAGTGGAGCTATAAACACAATCCATGTCTGCTAGTTATAAAACCTGGCAATTTATCTCTGTATTGAGTGAAATACAATTTTTAGCAGCTGGAAGAAAACAAAATGTTTTAAGGGCACAGAAGTGAATCATCAATTAAAAAACATAAAAAGCACTTGCTGTTTCCTCATTGTGAAATGATCAGTTGTAGCATAGTAGCTCTTTATACAAGTAAATATACTTTCTCAATGTTTTTGGAGCCTTTCTTACATGTTGTGCATAAATATATATCAGGAACTTCTTAAAGGTGTGTTGGAGACCGTGATAATGCTGGGAAGAGTAACAGGGTTTGTTAGAAGGCAGGTGATATTTTTCTTTTCATATCAGAGGGAAGTAATTTCAACTAGAAATTTGGGTTCAGTACTAGGGTTTAATATCTAGTTCAAAAGAGCTCTGATTAAGCCATCCGTGAGCTCTTTGTCCATTTATCCCAAAGCCCAATGAAGCCAGTGTCTCTTTCCATAGGTTTTAGTGTGGTTTCATTCAGGCCATTAGAGAACTGCATTCATACAAAATTACGACTGTCACAGAATCATAGCAACGTAACACTGGAAGGGACTCAAATAGTCGTCAGATCCAACTCTCTGCACTGAGGCAGGATCAAGTAAACTTAGGGAATGTCTAGACTACATGCCTCTAGCAACATCCCCAGTATGCCTCGTGGGATGAGGTTTAGTGGGGAGGTCGACAAATGCCTTTGATGTCGACCACGGAGCATCCAGACTAGCGTACTGAGCTGACAAACAGCTGATCGGCACAGCGCAGCAGCCATTTTAATTTAAATGAAGCGGCAATTATTTAAATCGCCGCTTCATTTTCCTATGCCGGGTAGCCTAATCTACATGCCTCTGTAGTCAGAGGCATGTAGTCTAGACATACCCTTAGGCTATGTCTAGACTGCAAGCCTCTTTCGAAAGAGAGCGTCTAGACTGCACGTTGAACTTTCGAAAAAGTGGCTTGCTTTTTCGAAAGAAAGCATCCAGTGAGTCTGGATGCTCTCTTTCGAAGAAGCCCTATTTACATTGAAGAACGCCTTCTTTCGAAAGAGGAACTTTCGAAAGAAGGCGTTCTTCCTCGTGAAATGAGGTTTACCGCCATCGAAAGAAAAGCCGCGTTCTTTCGATTTAATTTCGAAAGAACGTGGCTTGAGTCTGGATGCAGGTGAAGTTTTTTCGAAAAAAGGCTACTTTTTTTGAAAAAACCCCTGAGTCTGGACACAGCCTTAGAGTGTTCCTGACAGCTCTTTGTTCAGCCAGTTCCAATGTTGGGTTTCCACATCCTCCACTGGAAGCCTACTCCAGAGTTTCCCTACTTTATAGTTAGACCGTTTTCCTGATACCTCACCTGATGCTCCCTTGCTGCCATGTCTGCCAGCTAATCCACTTCCTCCTTTTCGGTAATCTGCTTTGGAGCACTATAATACCAGCCTTGAGCACCACAGTTCTAGAGATATTTCTGCACTGGAGTAACTTTGCACCTCTGAATAATGCCAGTTCAGTGGTTGCAGGAAAGAAGTGTTTGTAAGCCTGAGACCATAGTGTGCAAATTAAACCCGTTCAAAGGTTTTTTAGTACACCGTGCATCTATTTTTCAACCATTCCAGTAGAAAAGAACTGTAACTTGTATTTTGGGGCATATTTGGGTACTTTTGATGCATTTTTTATGCATTTTTATGAGTGGGTGGAGAGGGTGGATAAAGAAAAGTTATTTATTAGCTCCCTAAATAGAAGAACTAGAGGACACCAAATGAAATTAATGGGTAGCAGGTTTAAAACTAATAAAAGAAAGTTCTTCTTCACATAGCGTGTAGTCAACCTGTGGAGCTCTTTGCCAGAGGAGGCTGTGAAGGCTAGGACTATGACAAAGTTTAAAGAGAAGCTAGATAATTTCATGGAGTTTAGGTCCATAAAAGGCTATTAACCAGGGGATAAAATGGTGTCCCTGGCCTCTGTTTGTCAGAGGCTGGAGAGGGATGGCAGGAGACAAATCGCTTGATCATTGTCTTCGGTCCACCCTCTCTGGGGCACCTGGTGTTGGCCACTGTCATCAGACAGGCTACTGGGGTAGATGGACCTTTGATCTGGTCCAATACGGCCATTCTTATGTTCTACACTCATCTGCCTCAAGAAAGCAAAGTTGCCTCCAAGGTATATAAACTATTGTAAATGGGAGCACACCAATATTGTCAAACTGAAATTGGCAAAGATGTGTGACCTACTTTAAATTACACTGAAAATGGAGGGAAAAAACCCAGTGAGATTTGCAACAGCCATAGCAGGGAAATATGAAAAGCTGAACTGAAAAAAATTACCATCCAGCACATTTTCGAAATGCATTATGCTGCCAGAGATGTCAAACACATATTACTAATTTTTCAAGAGTCTGATCCAGAGAGGTACTTTGCTCTATTGTGTGTTGTAAATGCTCATGACCTCTCAGGATCAATCTCCAAATTGTTTCTCTTGGTAAAATGGCAGTTTCTCAATCCCTTAAACAATTGCTATGCCTGAAAAGGCTCAAACAACTAATCTCTGAGGTATGTATAAACACAGACTCAAACAATTCTGAATCATTCAGATGCAAGCGTGAAATGAGGAATTCTTGAAGAGAGACTGCCTATGGAAAATTGCCTATTTGATGTACCAAAAACCTAGGATAACTGCTGAGAAAATTACATCATTACAGTCTAAAAGGACTTCATATAATTATGAAGAAACCTCTCTTGGCTTAAACCAAACTCAGCTTGTTACTAGAGGCTCAAATTAAATTCAAAAGGCCAAATTCTATTCTCATTTACACCCTGTTTACGTCCATTGGGTTTAATCGCTGCAAGTCAGATTATAATTTGGCCCTGCATTTTGAAAGTTGGAAACATTTTTTATTAATTGGAAATTGCTGTATAATTTATGACAAAGGAATTGCATTAGAATGTATCTGAGCCATTGCATTTGGGATACAATTATGGCTTTGATAATGATGTAGGTAGATCAGATGGATACTAGGAAAAAGCTGTGGTTCATTTTATTATTATAAACTCATAACTGAGCATGTCACCCTTGAACGTTCCAGGGAAATAATGTATATAATAAAGCCCCTCACCATCCTTTCTCAGCTCCTCCCATCGAAGCCAGTCATTTTCAATAGTTTTTCAACTACTGAAAAATTGTTTTGCCACATTCTGTCAGGATGGAATTGTGCAAAGATCAGGCATGCATTCCAACTAATCAGTAGGTACTGATGGAAATAGATTTACTGGGCACTATAAACACCTGTCTCCACAATGCTGGGAATCGATGCTGCAATGATCGAGTCACCGGGTGTTGATTTATCATGTCTAAGCAGACACGATAAATCAATCTCCTATCACATTTGTACTTAATGCTAACATTTTTGATCATTTAATGAGTATCAAAAGTTGTACCCAGAATCCCCTTATCTAATATTCTTTCCTCTTTTACTCGTTGGTAGTTACCATTTATGATATTTTATAAGTGGATAAATACTCTTTTAAGACTGCCTGACATAATTTTGGAACTAAATTTGACAGTATGAACTACCTTGTGTCTGATTACTTTTTCAATGTAATGTCAGCATTCATGTTTGCACATTTGCTTTGAAGCTTTCAATGTGATTCTCCACAGAATACTATAACAACACATTGAAAAGCCAAGACTGAAGGCAATAAATTAATACATGGAGTATGTGTCTGGAACTCCATCTGTTGAGATCAAATTGGTCCTCAGCAAAAATGCAGTAACTGAATGCTTACAAACTTTGAGGGCCTTCACAGTTAGGCCCAACTTCAGTCAAGTTATTTATACGTAGTAAAGGTTGAATCTCTCTAAGCTGGACCTCTCTGGTCTGGCAGCATCTGTGGTCTGGCAGCCCCATGAATATTCCTTGAGCAGAGAGTACTGGTGTAGGGCCAGAGGTAGGAGCACAGTGGAGCCAGGAGCTCAGCTGGTCTGTCTTCAAGGGAGCCGGTGGCCAGAAGCCTTGCTATGTGTGTCCAGTTGGGCCCAGCTGCAGGGCGACCAGAGCACCACCAGGCACCCCGGCCAGGATGTGGTAGTGGGCAGGGAGGCTGGGCCAGGAGCAGAGCTGGGCTGAGGAGGGGGGGAAGGGGCGGGTGGTGGCAGAGGAGCCCGAAATGACCATCCCTGCTCCAGCAAAATCCCTTGTTCAGGACCAGTCAAGTCTTGAGGGTGCCAGAGCTGGGAGGTCAAACCTGTACTTCACACCAAAATAGGATTATTTTAATCTTATGCTAAAGCAAGCCTTTAAAGGTAGGGAGCTATTTTATACTAGCCAAAGTCTTTTATTTTATTTAATTATCTTTTTGCATCTCAGTATTACAGGCCTCAGAAGTAGATATCAAAGAGAACATCACCTAACCAGATTTAATGGTATTCTGCTATTCTTCACAAATTCCAGATTCTCAGCCCTGAATGTGCTCCCTACATATTCCGACAATAAAATGAGAGAGTCAGTCAGTAATTGGTATTTCAGTGATTTGGGTATGGACAGGAAAGGGCAGGATACTCAGAGGGTTTTCTGATTCAGTGGGGCCGACAGACTCGCCAGCCCCCTGGGCAAGGTGTGTGTGTGGGGGGCGTGACTCTGAGCACCTAGAAAGGGTGGGACCTTAGGTAGAAGGAGCTGGGCTAGGGCTAGCCTCCCCCAAGCAGTCCTTAGTGGTGCCTGGAGTGTGCAAGCGTATCCTAGGTAGCCCTCAGTGCTGCCCTCTCCCTCCATCCCCATGTCAGTGGCCTGTCTTTCAGACATCCGGCAGGGTTGAAGGCAATAAACCTGCAGCACTTTGGTTCTGCTGGGGGGTGTCTTCTCCTCAGAGCTCCCCAGTTTGGCTTCTTCCTCAAAGGAGTTGGGAAGCAGAACACAATAGCACCTTGGTGTAGTGTAGGTTCAGGGTAAGGGTCTAGGCAGCATACCTGCTCCACAGCCCTGTCCCCCACATGATCCTACTTGCCAAAACCCTTCTCACCACATAATTCGTAATGCTCCCTACAGCTCTCCCCTCCATCTCTCCCTACTACTTCCCTCAGCATAGTCTCACAACAGCCACCTCATGCACCCCTTCAAAACCCCTCCCCCAGCTGCAGTCTCACGTCCCTCCCATCTCAACCACAGTACAGTGCAGCTGCTTCCTGTCTGTAGGAATTCTGCTTTTGCCATGTCCTCCAATCCCGTCCCCATCCCTGTTGCTTTCATGCTGGAATCCTGCACTCAGAAACTGAACTTCAACCTCAGAAAGATGAATACTGTTTACCCTCCCCTCCCCCGATTATTTCAAAAGTCTGTGATGTTATCCCCTCACCAATTGCGTGTTCAGGACTTTGGGAAGTAGTGTAGAACCAGCAGTTTGCACTGTGCACGGGTGTATGTTGGAAGCATGAGGGAGTTTGTTCTAGATTCAAGGAATCTGTGGATGAAGAGGCATGAGATATCTGACATGTGAATTGCAGTGGATATGGCCAGTCCTTTTTTTGCCACAACTGCTCGCTTTCTTTTAATTTTCAGTGACTGTGTTGATAGGAAAGGCGCAATTAAAATGGCAAGTGAATGTAGTTTTCCTTTGTGTAAATAGTCTTGCTGCAGTGACTCCACAAGGTCATGTAAGGGGCACAGCCTGTTCATCTGTTTGCTACCTGTGTGGGCTGGAGAGCTAGCAGGTGCGCCAGTTCTTGGAACTGAGGCTGTCCCTTTGAGCGCATGAACTGGGGCCAAGCAGCAAAGTTGCCATGGTGAGGTGAGGTGAGGGAGCAGATTGATGTGTGTAGAGCAATGGCAAGAACAGAGCATAAAACCGCAGAGCAAAGCACAAGAGGAAAAAAGTGAGACACAAAGCAAATGAGTCATCCAATGGGCCTACCCAAAAGGCATTGCATAGACTTTCTCTCCACTGTGGCTACTCACTCACATGTTGCATGAAGAGGATTATCCAGTTTTATCATTCAGCTTGGATCCACTTTTAACAAATGGAAAATAATCCATAATAGTCAATATTGCACAAATTACCTCTCTCTCTTCTGGCCAGTAGAAACTAGGGTGGCTTTTGTTTGGGGACTATGTTGACAGGAGAGCTTCTCCCATTGTGATAGCTACTGCTTCTTGCAGGCGCAGGAATAGTTAAGTTGACACAAGAGAGACGTTGGCTTAGACCAGCCACCAGACGCACTGCTGTAAGTTTTCTAAGGGAGCCATACCCCGAGAAAAGGGGCTAAAAGCTAAAGTGGTAGAGAGCATGTATATGTTTTTGTACCCTTTATAAACCCAACATTAATGCATACTCGCTACAGGCTACTCTTTCTCATGTGATGTTTCCATAACTTTAACACAGACTCAGTGAGCATCATACGAATTCAACATGGTCAGAGAAGTGAAATAGCAACACTTTAGAAAACTAAGGAAATCCAGATCAATACTGCAATAAAAATGACAAAATATTCCTCCCTCTTCCTCTGAGTGTACCTCTCTCCACCTCATTCCCCAGCAGGCACCAGTAACCTATGAACTCAGTTATTAAAGCCAACACCAACATAACTAAAAGAATATGGCCAACTCACATCTTAACACACCCCTCATTTAGTTACTGAACATTAACACCATTACAGTCTCTCTCATTTCATAACCTTAAATTTGCTTCTAAGTTAAAATATACCACATCAATATTATGCAATTGTTTTTCATTTCAGATTTTTTAAAGAAATTTGCCTTCATGTGTTTCTGAATGCCCCATTCCCCTAATAGCATAGAAATCTGATAAAGGCTAATTTAGAATTGTTCTTTGTGAAATTATGTGCTCATAAGTAAAAAAAAATCTGTCATCAAATTCCCGGAATCTTGTTGAATTTTAGGAGCTTTTTTTTTTTTTTTTTTAAATGCACACTTACAAAACACTAGATATTATTTTTTTTAAATCACCATTTCCCCCCCTCATTTACTACCTGATGACATTTTGGAAGGAAAAATAATCATTCAAAGGATATATCTACATTGCAGAGATTTTTTTTAAAAAACGGCTGTTTTCCCCAAAAAAACTTCACTTATGTCCATTCTGCAAACGTGTTCTTTAGAAAAAAAAATCAAAAGAACACAGGGGTTTTTCCAACATTGGTAAACCTCTTTCTACAAGGAAGAAGCCTTTTTCTGAAAGAGCTCTTCTGGAAAAAGGTGTGTGTGGATGGGGAAGAGGGCGTTCTTTCGAAAAAAAGAGGAAAGAGGAAAAATCACAGGTGCGCTGGTGGCCATTCCATCCATTGTAATCACAGCTTAAATGCGAGATAGAGTCCATTCAGTGTGCATACTATCTTTCGAAGAAACAGACCACTTTTTCGATGCGCTTTTGCAGTATGGATGCTCTCTTTCAGAAAATTTTTTTTTGGAATATCTCTTCCGAAAAAGCTTATTCCAAAAGAAACCTGCAGCCTAGATATAGCCAAAGAGTAAGATTCAGGTTGTGAATGACAAGATTATGTAGTTGACAGCCTTCCAAAATAACACTTTTAAAAATAGTTAGAGCACTTCAGTGATCAATTCCTTTCTTGTACAACAGTGATCGAACAATGAAGGAAGGGGATGTAATGAATGAAGCACATAAACAATATTTTAATGAAATACTGTTAAATAATTCCAGGATGGGAGTAGACTAGATAATAAAGCCTTCTAGATTAAATATAGACATCCATAGATCTTGTTATATTAGGGATGGCCTGCATCCTCTCCTCCTCTTTGGATAATAAATTTCTTACTTATTCTTTATTATAACAAACTATTCCACTACAGGTTGTACCTCCCTACATTGGGACTCTCAGGTCAGGCAACATCTGTGGTATGGCAGGACCATGGATGTTACTGGACTAGAGAGCCCAGAGGCAGGGAGACCAATGGTCGGTAGGGATCTCAAGCAAGGCGGGGAACACAGCGCCAGAGAGCTCAGGTGGCATGGGGAATCCCATGATACAGCTGAGAGCCCTGCGGCACGGTGGCATAAGTAGCCCCACACCAGGGAGACCACCAGCACAGGGGTCTCCGGTGGTGCAGCCAGGAGTCTCACGGAAGGGGCTCCAGTGGTGCGGGGAGCTCCCACTTCCTCATGGGACGAGCCCTCTGTGGCCACAGAGGAGGGCTAAAGGGAGAAGCCGGAGGGGTGGGGGAGGAGCATGAGCAGGTGCAGTTGGGGGCTTGGGAAGGAAGAGGTGCAGGGGATGGGGGCAGCTGCTGGACCACTCAATCACAGCAACCAGGGAATGCCTCTGTATGCCGTTCAGGTGCTCTGGGCCTCATGGGACAGCTCTTGCCAGGTGGTGCAGCGCAGCTCCCCGATCAGCACGATGCCCCTCCAGGTCCGCATCCAACCTCTGGTCCTGCTGCTCCTAAGACCGCCGTAGGGAACGGAAGCAGGCTATGTGTTCCCGCTCAAGGTTTTTGTGGGATTTGTCGTGGCTGCAGGTTCTCATGAGGCTGGCTCACACCCCACTTGCAGCTGGTCCAGCTGTGAGGAACAGAGAGAAGGGAAATCACCCCAGTAGACATGGTGCATGAAGCCTCGCCCTCATGTCTGAGCCAATACCGATAGGTCTTGGGTGAGACGAAGGTGTTGTGCTTCGAGCAAGGCCATGTGAGGCCTGGACAGTGGGCACTTTCCTGCTGGGGCGCAGACATCCTAGGGGGGGAGCCTTGCTACCCCCACACTCCAGGGACAAGCAAGCAAAGGAAGGTGCCAGCCAGGCCAGGAGCCTGCAAGTGGGAAGGGGGTGATGAGTCGGCTCGGCTTCCCTCAGTGCCACGCACATGCTGGGGCCGACAGAGGCGGCATTCCACAGGGAGAAGACACTTATCCCTGCCCTCTGGAAGGAGGGGGATGGGTGTGTGAATGGCAGATGCCGCTTGCAGGGGAGGGTGCTACTGTAGTTTCCTCCACTTCCTCGCCCTCCCGGCAGGCTTCCTGGAAGGGGACCAGTGTCCTCCGCCTTGCCACACTTGCCTGGGAGCGGATACTGCCCCGAGAGTGTGGGCATGCGTGTGTGTGTGTGTGTCCATGACCCCATCCTCCTTAGTGGTGGCTTGTGGTGGGAAGGTATCCCACCATGCAGTCTGGAGTAAGGCAGGCCTGCGCAGGAACCCTGTGAGCCAGAGCACAAGGTTCCTGTGTGGCAGCCTCGTTGTGGCTGTCTGCTCTGGATAGGTGCTCCGTGTGCACCCACATGCACAGGCTGCTGAGCTGTGCTTTTCTTTCTTTCGTCAGCATAGATGGCACCAAATGCCGAATTGAGCTCTTTCAACTTCAGCGACACAATTGACGTAGCTGAAGCTGCGTAGGTTAATTCGGCTTTTGCCCTGCTCTGTAGACTTGCCCCTGCTTATTTCGAAATAATATTGCAGTGTAGACATGCCCTTAGGGTTCTACCGGTAGCACATCACTACAGCGAGCATTTCTCTACAAGCCACCAGCAGTGCAGCCAGGAGCATGGTCTGGGCTCAGCACAAGGAATCCCACGGCGCAGCGAGGAGCCTGGTGGCAGGGGGCTCAGGTGGTGCGAGGAGTTCCGTGGGGCGGGGGGGGGGGAGGGCGAGCTCCGCAGCAAGGGACTCGGCTAGTTTGAGGAGCTCCAGTGGCTCAGCCAGGAGCACGGCAGGGGCTTAGGCAATGCAAGAAGTCCCATGGCGGGGGGCTCAGGCAACTCAGCTGGGAGTCCCAGGGCTGAGGGGTCCAACCAGGGCCAGCAGCACAGCTGGCTGAAGGCCATGAAGGCCTGATGGGGCCAGAAGCAGAGTCGATGGGTGCCTAGAAGGCCGGTGACAGGCGACATCCCCTGGTCTCGCAACTTCCCTTGTTCGGGACTCAACAGGTCCCAAGGTTGCCGGACACAGAGACCCAACCTGTACTGCTACTGGATAATAAAGGATAGGAGATTCATTATGTACACTGGGTCAGATTCTAATCTGGGGTAAATCAGTATAATATAGAATATAAAATGGTCTTTGATAATACTCTTCAACGTTTACAAAACTTAATTAGAACAACTATATGCACTAAATATAATTCCAATATTTAAAAATGGAATTTTATCCGCCTGAGTATAGACACAGGATGCCGTCCACTGAAAGTGCAAGAAATAATGCCTGGACTATTAGCCTTCATTTTACAGAATCTTCCTCTCTCTATAATTCTGAAGAACCTACATTTGGGGAGCTTTTTCCCAAGCACATTAAAAAAAATGTGTCACTGCATTCTTCCCCTCCCCCCCCACTGTCTCATGTTTTAAACTGAGTTGGCCATTTCCCCTTAGTTACACATTGGTGTGCGCACAGGGTGTGCCGGTTATGCCCAGGCACACCCTAATGTCTTGGGCTGCCCAACACGGTGCGGCCCAGCATGGTGTGGTGCCCCTGAGAAACCCGGGAATGCTCCCGCCCAGCATAGCAGCACCGCATGGCACCCCTGAGGTGCCCAGGAGTGCCCCCGGCTGTACGGCACGCATGGTGCGGTGCCGTTGAGGCGCTTGAGGGCGTCCCCGCCTGTCCCGGCAGCACCGCGCAGTGCCCCGCCCTGCAGCACCTTACGGAGCCCTGGGGGGTGCCCCTCCCCAGCCCTGCAGCTTGGGCTGGTTCTGACTCCAGCCCTGTAAGGCAGAAGCTGAAGGTGGGGGGCGGGGGGGAATAAGAGGAACGGGTGGGAGAGGAAGGGGCTTTTGTGGTGGGGGAGGGTGGAGGAGGAAAAAACGGGAAGGGGTGGAAGGGGCTTGTATGGAGGGGGAAGGAAGAGGGGGAAGAAAGGGGAAGGCACCAAAGGGACAAGGTAGAGGAGACACAGATGCTACGGGGGAAGTGGAGACAATGAGGAAAAGGGCAGGAGGGGAGATGTCAGTGGGAGGGGGGACAGGATGATGCTGGAAGAGGAGAGGGTAAGGGGATTGGAGGGGGAGGTGCTGGGAGAAGACTTGACAGAAGGGGTAGGCATGAGGAAGATGGGATTGGAGCAAGTCATATATGAGGGCACAAGGGCATGAGGGGAATGGGGGCAGAGGGTGGTGAGGGGGTGGGCATTGGAAAAAGGGGCAAAGGGGGCAGGGGCAGTGAGGGAAGGGGGAGGCACCAGGAGGGTGCAGGGGTAAGGGAAGGTGTAGGTGCCAGGGGATTCTGGAGGTGAAGCAGAAGGGCAGACTCCTGCAGGGGAGGGATCAGCACCAGAGGAGAGAGGTGAGGGAGGTGTTAGACGAAGGGATGAGGAGGGGTAGCTCACATGATCAGAGTGGGGCTACTGGAGGAGTGGGCACAGGGGGGAGAGAAGGGTTGGTGGAGGAGGGGCAGGTCTCAGGAAGGCTGAGGGCAGTGGGAAGAGCAGGAGTCAGGACAGCAGAGGAGGGTGAGGAGTTGGGGGCCAGCAGGCACTAGGGGAGTTCATGGAGCAAGGGGAAGAGACATGACAGCAGACACAATGTCACATCCAAACAAGCCACATGAATTTGGTACTGGTGTACAACACAAAATTCATTCTGCTCATGGGAGGAAAATTAGAGGAAACACTTCCCCCAGCCTCTCCACCTCCGCATTAATGTCACACACATTGATTTAATGCAATTGCAGGATAGTTGCATGGGGAGAGGTTGGTGGGAGCCAAACTAATACCTATTGGTAGGAGGATGGTGGGAAAAGTCCTTGGGTCGGGGGTCACATAACACTTTTTACTTTTGGTCATTTGACCATCTTGCCCGGAGAGGGTTACCTCCAGGGGCATGGCTAATGGAGGCCAGGGGTGTGGTTAACAGGGGTCAGGGGTGTGGCTAATGGGGGGTTAAAGTACATTTAAAAAAAATTCTTTTGGTGCACACCCTAATGAAATGTGCTGTGCACACCTATGTAGTTACATTGGTGTAAGTCTTTAGTAACTACCTGAAGTTCATAGGTGCCTAGTGCCTGCAGAGGACAAGGGAGGGATGCAGGAAGGGCAACTCAAAGGAACAGGAAGGAGGCATGAAGGGGCATCCTGGTTAGCATTGAAATTTTGAGGGATGCTGCTCAAGTGCTACCATGTGTCGCCTGTGCTGAAGTTAATGGAGTTACTTCAGATTTATACCAGTGTAACCTGGACTAGAATTTGGCTTGTGGATTTTATTGTTTGTTGTGTGGAGCTGAGAATGGAATTTCACTCAGAAGTTGTATTCTGTAGGAAGCAGGTAAAGATATGTGATGCTGAGATTTTGAAAGTGACGTATCTATGAAAAGGTGTGTATTTGTATTCTAAAACAAACTACACAAATTCTGCACAGTTGTTACATGCTAGAATCTGGATTTTCAATGGAGTTACTCTCGATTTCTACTAATAAAAGTGAGAACAGAATTTAGCCAATAGCTCATGAGAGTATATCAGCAATTGTATAAAATAGCATTTGATGGAAGTTCCCATTGACGAAATCATATCCCCACTTTTAATGTAAAAAATGAAATTATATTTAAAATTTGATGAGACTTTCTTTCAAACACCTAGGATTTTAATTCAGTAAGGCAGGTGATTCTCTGACAGATAAAATATTGTCTGCACTTTTCTTCTATGGTGATAAGATAGACACTGACTTTTTTTTTATGAGTTGTTCCAGAATGTCAGCTTTAGTAGGATTAAGTTGACTTGCAAAGGACAAGGCTGTTATATTTATGCTTTTCTTACAAAGCACTGTAAATCTCTTCTACATAATCTGAGAGAAGGATTACCATAAATGAGAGAATTTTGTGAAGCGACTCAGTGAAAAACCAAAAAAGACATCCTTTATTATGAAAAACATTCAAGTGTATTTAACAAACCCTCCTCCCCACACCCACGCACACCTCCTATGGAAATTAGTTCAATTTAAACAAAATTAGAATGGATCATACCGGCTTAAACCAGTAGCATCATCCGTGATATTATTTGAATTTTGGCTAGAGTACTATAAGAGAGAGAATCTCGTAGAGACTTATAAGAGCTCTGTATTCAGTAAGAGCCTATTTATACCTTCACCAAAGGTATAACACAATAAAATTCAATATACAACTATATAGGTGATAGTCTCCTAATGAAATGCAGCCACTGAGACTTGTTCTGAGGAGATGGAATAAATAAAACCAATAACAATAAATAATGTTTCTAGATTTACATAGGACTTTTAATGATAAATACATAAGACTGGTGGCCAACTTCTTCAGGCCTTGGACAAATTGGCACCAAGCCCCCCTGCAAGGTGGGGCCTCACAAGGAAGAGGTAGGCTGTGGGTTACTTCCCCAACCCAGCCCTCAGTGCTGCCTGGAGCACACTGTGAGAAGCTCTGGCAGCAATTTAAAGGGTTCTGGCCGCTGCTGCTGCTGTGGTAGCAGCAGTGGTGACCCAGAGCTGCCCCCAATACTTGCCCTCCCTTTCAGTGGCCCTGGAAATAGGTGTCTATATTACCCAAGCTCTTCTTAAAATCTCAGTGCTTATCTGCTGTCTTTTGGTGCCTGAATACCTTTTCTGATGAAAACAGGGTCTGAATCAATGCTTCCATTATAGCCAGCTAGAATGGGAAAGAAATCCTGTGTGTGTTTATGTAAATACAGTTCACTCAGTTTGCTTAGGCCTGCTAGATATTCTACTCTTACAAGGGTGTTTTGCCCACTGTCACCCATTTGGCTGTTGTGGGGTCACAAACTGTTAACACTAAATGTAGGAATTTTACAATATGATCACCAATGCTTGCAGTTATTGGGGGAATGCAGAAAAGTCAGACTGTGTTCAACTCAGTTCAAAGGAGAGAAACTGTCAGTGTAAAGAACCTCGGATGGACAAGGGTTTCCCTGCCGAAGCCCTGTGAATTGAGAGCGGGGAGGGCAGGACTCTGCATGGTTCAACCTGTTTACCCTCTCTCCCTCCCGCCATGTTAATGATAGAACTAGAATGGACTCCATGAGGAGTCTCTCTTAATATTTTACATGTACTCCACTGGATGCTGGAATTTCTTGTGGCTGGACTGTGCTTTGGGCCAAGAGCTAAAATCACTGAGGGTTGAAATCACTAGATTTGGCCTGGAGCCAAATCCACCACAAGCCAGCAGGGGATGGGATGTGATGTGCGACCAGCAGAGTGGAAGCAGCGAGGTGAGACGAATGGGCCAGCAGGGCGGCACCAGAGAACAGTGAGCGGGTGGATGGCGAGTGACCAGAGGCGTGAGTAAGATGCCACCTTACCTCCCCCACTCAGGATGGGAGGTGAATTCTGCAGCTATACCTCTGAACTCTGGGTCTGCCCTGACCAAGGGCAGCAACTGGGAGTGGAGTTCACTGAAGGGTTGGGCATGTGAAGGGGGCATTTATGTTGCTGGACTTAAGAACCTGAGAGGAAAAGGGCATTCCCCAACCTACTTGAGGTGGGCCTGTTACTCTGTATTTGCGAGTGGAGAAGCATTGTTTCTCAGAGGCACCTGGGGTGTCTTGTGAATTTCCCAGGTTCCTGGGTGGGGGCTCGGACAGTTCTGTGTTGAAGGGATGGAGAGGAACCCCTAGATATTGAACCCGGCCTGGCTGCTGCTGGTGCTACCTGGCAGAAGGGTTACACTTTATTTATCTTTCAACCCCCCCGACACTGCATTTTGTGTTTAAAGATATATAAATGAGCTGTTTAACTTGGCAGTGAGGCTGCCAGCTTCAATGATGGAGGGAGTTCTTTAAAATCTTTCCCCCGCTAGTTTCCCCCATACCACACCACCGCCACGTCAAGTCCAGCTGTTGATTCAAACAACAAAGTTGTTGGATCCTAGTCAAATGACAGCCCAAGGAGATGTGTGCTGTGCCCAGTAATGAGATCAGCAGCCTGGTCTGAGGGAAAAAACAGTGGAGCTGGTGGGGCGCTTCTTAACCAGAAGTAAATCAGTTATACGCACAAAAGAGTGTCAGTTCCTGGCATAAAGTGGGCCGAAGGTGGCAGAAGCACCTTGCTACGTGGAGTAACACTCAGCCATTTGGGGACTCACTTCCTGTGCCAGATGTATATGTCCAAAGGCACATCTCTCTTGCAAGGCAGCTCAGAATGGCTTTGATATGTTTTAAAAGGTGTGTGTGTGGGGAGGAGTCTCTGTAATACAGAGGGGCTGCGTCTAGACTGGCAAGTTTTTCCGCAAAATCATCTGCTTTTGCGGAAAAACTTGCCAGCTGTCTACACTGGCTGCTTGAATTTCTGAAAAAGCACTGACGATCTCATGTAAGATTGTCAGTGCTTTTGCGGAAATACTATGCTGCTCCTATTCGGGCAAAAGTCTTTTTCCGAAAAACTTTTGTGCAAAAGGGCCAGTGTAGACAGCAGATATTTGTTTTCCGCAAAAAAGCGCTTCTAGATTGGCCACGGACGCTTTTCCGCAAAAAGTGCTTTTGCGGAAAAGCGTCCTGCCAATCTAGACGCGCTTTTCCGAAAATGCTTTTAACAGAAAACTTTTCCGTTAAAAGCATTTCCGGAAAATCATGCCAGTGTAGATGTAGCCAGGCAGAGATGGTGCAGAAAGCACAAACACAATTCATTCTGACATTACTATAGCGAAGAGGGGCTGGATGTATTCTCTGTGGCACTGCTTTTGTTTCCTTTGACTGCAGTGGCATCATTCCTGTCTTGTAACAGTGTCACTGGGAGTAATAGGCCCTACAGTGGCTCATTCTATCCATAATTATCAAAAGAGAGGAGAGATTGGGAGGTGGGATTCTGAGTTACGTGCTCTCTTTTGCTAAACATTGCTCCCGGATGTTGGTGTGTGTATCAGTTTGTGAGATTTTGCTGGTCAGAGCAGAGGATGGACACTTGTTTGTAACTTATTTGTTTTTAACTAGCATAGCAGTAATTAATGTGTACTGTTTAAACACACATACCACAGCCCTGGAAAAGCTTGCATCTTTCCAAGAAAAGTATAAAAGTGAATATGTAAGATTTTCTTTTGCAGCCTCTAAAACAAAAACAAACACACAAACCCTCACCTTACCCCCCTTTCCTCCCCCCAAAAATACACCCCCACACAAAGGCTAACACAAACAAAATGCAAAAGAATCAACCTGAAAGTCAATAAAAATTGTTCATTCATTATATCTCTTATAATTCTGGAATTTCTTCTATATTTCAAGGGATTTTACCAGTATAAATGACAAGCAAATGCTGTATATCACATTGTATGTACCCTCCTATTTGGTACTTCCAAACTCCTATTCACCCATTTTCAACACAAGATAACTTTTCCTCTTTATGAAGTGAGTTATGTTACATGATATAAAGCTTTGCAGATACTTGTAGATGTGAAGTAAATAACCTATCAACAATCTAAGTAACGGAACAAATCGTAAAACCCTGTGGTTTAACAACCATTTACACATTTCTCTAAAGCAAAATTGCTTTGTGTTAGATGCAATACTATGTGTGGAAAAATGTAAAATTGCATGTAACACTTCATGCTGCCAAGAGCTAAACATGGTAAATATAACTAAAGAATGAATTGCTTTTGAAATCAGCTCTGAAGATGGTAGAAAATGTATTAGATGGGAGGTTATATCTGTGGTCAACTGAGTACATAATAAAGCATGATTTCAGAATGATAATAAGGAAGCTGGAGGGAATTTGACTGAAAAAGTAATTATATTAACATTATCATGCTATATTGGCAGTCATTAGGAACAGACGTGAATGGCACTTTTAATAACAGATTAGTCTAAGGCAGGGATGGGCAATAATTTTTGATTGGGGGGGGCCACTCCAAGATTTTGGTTCGTGGTCAAGAGCTGCACTTTTCTACAGAGGGGGTATGGGATATGGAACAGAGGTTGGGTAGGGACTGGGAGGCAAGAGAGGGTGTCGGATCTGAAAGGGAGTTGGGGTGAAGGAGGGGGATGTGACTCGTGTTCCCTCTCAGCTGTGGGGCAGCCCAGAGCCCAGAGCCTGTGACTGGGCGGGGCTGATTAATCACCTGTAAAGCTGCACTGCCCTGCAGCTGAGAGGGAACATTGGTTGTGACCTGAGGCAGGGGACTGGGGTGCAGGATCCAGGAGGGGATATGGCTGCAGAAGAGTCTCTTGGCCTGGGGGAGAGACATAGGAAGGGGCGGGTCTGGGAGAGAGTGGGGTGTCAGAGGCAGGCTTTGGCTAGGAAGTGCTTACCTAAGCAGCTCCCTGCCAGGAGCACTCTCAAGCAGGTTTCCCTGCCTGCCAGTAGTCCCTGGCTGGCTGTTCCATTTGACTCTGCACTGCAGGGAGAGGAGAAGAGGCTTTGCATGCTGCCCTTGCACTTACCCCCAGCAAAATCTCTCATCTCCTATTGGCTGGTTTCTAGACAATAGATGAGGGATTTTGCTGAGGGTGGGGGTGGGAGGAGGCTTTCTGCACTGCCCCCACCCTCAGCAAAATCCCTCATTTATTGTCTAGAAACCAGCCGACAGGAGATGGAACCGCAGAGAACCGCAGGGAGCAGCTAACCACTTTGAGTGACGCTGCTCTGTGTGGCAGGGGCAGGCGGGCTGGATTAAAAGATTAAAAGGATCCAGCCTTGCCCATCCCTGGTCTAAAGGCAAGGGAGCGCAGAGTATATATTTCTTCTTAACTTTACATATTATATGCAGCCATATTGAAAACACAACTGAGTTTCAGATCTGCTTTTAAGCTGCTTAGACTAGAGCCAGAGAGACCAATTGTGCTCTCACTTGGAGTCTATAGAGAGCCTGAAATACAAGTCCTTGTAGCAGAAGCCTGGCGTGAGGCCTGGGCTGAAGTAATGGTCAAGCTTTGTTGATACAAAGCAAAGAAGCAAAGGTAGCAGAAGTCAGGCTCAGCCTGCTTGTAAGCTCACAGCACCTGGCAAGAACAGGGCTGGTATTGCAACCCCCACCCCCATCCTTGAGATGTGCTAGGGACAGGACAGTCACACAAATACATTCCAGATGAGTGATACCAGCAAGGGAGCTGACTGCTTCCATGGGTCCCTGGGCAAGGTGTGTGAGTAGGGCTGGCTCCATGTCCCAGAAGGGGCAGGACCTCGAGTGGAAGGGGCAGGTCTCTGGCAACCAGCCCTCAATGCCATCCGGCCTGCAGCACTGGGGCCCCCCAACCCTCAGTGGAGTGCTCTGGCAGCAATTTAAAGGGACCAGGATTCGACTGCCCTAAGCCCCTTTGAATTGCCGGGGCCAATGGCAACTGCTCCCTTTGCCCCTCATGCTCCTCATTGGAGGACCGAGGTACCAGAACACCTCAATGACAAGTATGGTATAACATCTCCCCTCACCCTCCACCGAAGATAATGAGAACACACTGCTCTTAAAGATAAGGTCTGGATGACAACATGATGGATATAGTTGTTTTGCTCAAGCGGACGTACGAGGTAATGGGGTGGTAGCAAACCATATGAAGAAGAAGTAGCTATCCGCATTAGAGGGGCAATACATATAATCTTTGTATTCAGTTATAAAATGAGTCCTCAGAGAGAGTCTGTTTCTGACCTGGGGGGAAAGAGGGGTACCGAAAATTCCATTCACCTAACCAGTCCATTGCTACAGGCATATAATTGTAGTTTGATAGCGTCTGTGGGATACTGGCATTGGGCTTCCTCAACAATAAACATGGCCATGTGCTTTCACTTCTACAAATCAAGTTTGTAACTCTTTTGGGGCAGTTCAGCTGAGGTCTGCAGTCTGTGCTAGCTGCGCAGAGCTGGGACTGACACTGGGAGAACACACACATAGCCAACCTCTGACAACATTAATGTAAATCAGGTGTAACTGCACTGAAGTAGAATAAGAGGAGAATTTACACATGGGAAACTTTTCCTTTACTCATCCTGTTGTGTCTAAACATTGTTTTAATAATGGATGGATACATCTGAACTCAGGGGGAAGAAAAATATGCCCCAATAAAGTGGTTTAAGAAGTGCTGTAACTCTGTCGAATACACAGTGTGGGGCTAACTGAACAAGGCACTGTTCCAGGTGGATATACAGTAGAAACAGCCATTTGATAAGAGAGGCACTCGGGTTATGCAGGCAGAATTGTCAAAAGGCCACATGTGCATTGTTCCTTCTTTCTCTCCCTGAGTAGAAGGTCACAGAATTTACTTGTGTGCCATATTACGTGTGCACTTCAGCAATAGGCAATAATAAAACCCGAATAATTAAGTGAGGGGTATTTTATTTTGTGTGCAAGAGTTGCTTATTTTATTGGCTTGGTATTTTAGAGATGTTGTAACGTAACTTCCTGATATGTGGATTTCCTTTGTTTTTTCTGATGCTTAAAGAATAAAAAGGTAAGCTAAGGAAAGAAAATATATTGTCATGAGAGAATATGTTTGGCGTGAAGAGACAGTAATTACTCTTTTGGAGTAAGAGTCAATTTCTAAACTTTATCCAGTGGACCATAGCAGTCTCTTTGGGTACGTCTACACTAGCTCGTTAGTTCGAGCTAGGTAGGATAATTAGGGCAAGCGGAGTTGCAAATGAAGCCCAGGATTTAAATATCCCGGGCTTCATTTGCATGTTCCCGGGCGCCGCCATTTTTAAATCCCCTATTGTCCGAACTCCGTGCCTGCGGCTACACGTGGCACAGAGTAGGTAGTTCGAATTAAAGATCCTAATTCGAACTACCATTACTTCTCATTCCACGAGTTCAGACTAAGGGGGATTTCAAAATGGCAGTGCCCGGGAACATGCAAATGAAGCCCGGGATACTTAAATCCCGGGCTTCATTTGCAACTCTGCTTGCCCAGATTACCCTACCTAGCTCGAACTAATGAGCTAGTGTAAAGGTACCCTTTTAGAGCTCTCCTTTTGGGTAAAGTTACATGAAGGCCCTTCAAGAAAAGGATTTATTATACTCTGGAGCATTGCAATTTATTGTTTAAATACATATTTTGACATGTAGCACTACTAACTATGTTGTGCGTTCACAGCAATTGGCTTCTTTCTAAATACTGGAATTGGTGTACAGTATTTGCATAGTAGCAATTTTTCAAAGTTACAGTGACAGTGTCTCACTAAAAATAGATTTGTTAAAAGGGCTTTCATCCAGAATTATTATTACCAGTACTGGAAAGTATTCTGTTTATGACATCTAAATGAGTTCTTAATCCATTCAGACAACTAACACTACATAATATACTAACCTTGCAGATGAGTATTAAATACTTTGCTAAAGTCCAGGTAAATTAAACCCATAAGCCATCATAGAAATAATCCTTTGTTTATGAGTCTCTGATGATTACCCCTAACTGTGCTTTGAGTCCATTCCTCTCTTCTAGTCCTGCTTAATGCATCTTTTATGTTCAGCATTACCCAAGTCAAACTTATAGATTTTTTCATATCATCTTCATTGTTTCTTGTTAAAGATGAGCCCAAATCAAAATGCCAAGTATGAACACTGCTAAACTTTGGGGGAAATTCTGACTTTATGCTGGATCTGAACTTTGGGGCCTAAGACTGCTTTAAACAGTTTTTCGATATACCAGACCATAGCTCCTGTAGATATTACTAGACTCTTCTATATTACATCTATCTGCTCCTTTAGACTTCTGAGTTCTGAATTCTCCATTGTGGAGTTCTGTCAGTCATTGGATATTCTAATTTTTAATCATCTGTCCTAGCATGGAATTCTGGGCTTTCGTTCAATGCATGTCTATTTCCACCGTCTCTGTTCTTTATTCTATGAGCACTGGGATAAAATATGCATTTGTTAAGCATTGTCAGAAATGTACTTAGTGTCTGACTTTATTCTGCATAAACAGATCTTAGAATAAATTTTCTACACTAGATTTTCCCCATTGGCTTCCGTTTTCATTAGAAGTGCAACATTTGTCCAAGAGTGAGGGTTGGTTCGCACTAGCTGGCTTTTAAAAATGGCGGTGCCGGCTTTATGCTAATGAAGCCCGGGAAATTCAAATCCCAGGCTTCATTAGCAAGTTTGGTATGCATACATTACCCCCCTAGTTCGAACTAGGGGGGTAGTGTAGACATACCCTTAGATACTAATCTTGGTTCAGATTCCAAGCCTCTGATAACTTTGAGATGTCAGAGCATTACAGATTTTAGCCTCACTTGTGATTATGTGCACTTAGTGTGCTCAAGTAACCAAGCAAAAGTGCAAAACAAGCAGTTGAATGACCAGCGACCCAATTTGCCTGCTCAGGTAAGGATTGGACCCATTCCTAAGGAGTACACAGCCACATTTACAGGCATGACCAGTGAGGGCACAAGAACATAGATTGACAGAGCCGAGCTGAAATGTTGGCCCTTATTATCCAGGCTTTACCTCTCATGCACTGTTCCTTTCGTTTAGGGTGATCAGATGTCCCAGTTTTATGGGGACAATCCTAATATGTGGGGCTTGGGTGCCAATTACCCATTCTGATTTTTTTCCACTTGCTTTCTGGTCACCCTACATCTGGGGTGGGTGATAAAATGTCAGCAGTTTCCTAGGGTTAGCCCACTGGTGTGCCTCTGCCACTAAATTTACCTGCACCTCTGCAGGCATGGGTGCTTGCGGCTCCTGTTGGCTGTGAATCACTGTTCTCGGCCAATGAGATCTGCGGGAAACAGAATGGACTGGGATACCACTTCCTGCAGCTCCTATTGGCTGGGAAAGGTGACCCACGGCTAACAGCAGCTGCAAGCATGCACACCTGCGGAGGTACAGGTAAATACAGCGGCAGCGGCTCGCCAGGAGTTAACTCTTGTGAACAGGAATCGGCCTGTGGGCTGGTATTTTCCCATTCCTGCCCTACTTCGATTCCCTGTCCTTGATTTTTCTCATTATTTTTCATTTTATAGTTTTCTTCCCTAGCTCTTCCAACCTCCCATATACATGACCACCTTACACCTAATTACCTGTTTCATTCTGTTCATGCCTACTGGTATGTTTGTCCTCTTTATCCTTTTATCTCCCTTACTCTACCTCTTCTATTTCAGGCAAGAAACGTTCAGTCATTAAGTGTATCTTTACTGTTTCCTGTTTTAAGACTTACCTAATTATATTATAGTCACTACTGCTTATAAGTTCTCTCCTCTCTCTTTCACTGCCCGTCTTCATTGCTATTCAATTAGAAAAACTTACAATCCTGGGTAGTTTCCTTTTTAATCTATAGTGTAAGGAAATAGCACATGAATATGGCCACAAATGTTCAGTTTGATTAACTAGAAGCAAAGTCACACACTGGTACTATATGATTCTTTTCACAGATCTTTTTATGTATATGACAATTTCCTCCTCATGTCACCCTTTGACTGAAGAGCGCAAGGCAAACTCATACTCCATTTGTTGGCTTAATTTTATAATACACAATGATTCTACCCATTCAGAGTTCCTCCTAGGTCCTCTGTCCAAGTTATTCTATCTCCAGTTCTTAATGTTTATATCAGACTCTGCTGTCTCCTTCCCATTGTCTTTTGTCTCCTGTAATCAGCCAACTGAGTATCTCTCAATGTTTAGACCTATTGATTGTCACTTTAAATCCATCATACCAAATTGCCTCTGTCACTGTGCTTCTACTTTCCATGTTTTATTTGTTATTTGTCTTTCATTTGTAGGAAGATACCAAGGCTGCTTCCTCGTTCTCTCAAAATCATTCTTCCTCCTTTTGTTTTGTTTTAAATTTCAGTGTGTGTGTTTTTAAACACTCCTCCGTTTCTTCCCTGGGCTGTAGGCCACTGTACCTCTTGGTTTTCATCTTGCTGTGCTGTACTGACTTAACATTCCAGTGACTGCCAACAGAAATATGTGATTTCCTTACCACTTAATGCTGATACAAATTGGGAATGGCATCATTGAAATCTATGGGTTATACCAGGTAAAACTAATGAGAGTAAGGGTGTGTCTACACAGCAACCTAAACTCGAAATAAGATACGCAACTTGCGCTACGCAAATAGTGTATCTTATCTCAAATCTCTTTAGAAATAGCTTATTCTGAAATTTGGCACATCTGCACAGCGCCAACTTAAAAAAAAGTGCTATGTCGAGCCATCCCTTATCATAGAATCAGAATACTAGGACTGGAAGGGACCTCAAGAAGTCATCGATTCCAGTCCTCTGCCCTCATGGCAGAACCAAGTACTGTCTAGACCATCCCTGATAGACATTTATCTAACCTACTCTTAAATATCTCCAGAGATGGAGATTCCACAACCTCCCTGGGCAATTTATTCCAGAGTTTGACCACCCTGAACTTTTTCCTAATGTCCAACCTAAACCTCCCTTGCTGCAGTTTAAGCCCATTGCTTCTTGTTCTGTCCTCAGAGGCCAACATGAACAAGTTTTCTCCTTCCTCCTCATGACACC